>NC_082672.1:2946875-3262083 GCF_025265405.1 Mesoplodon densirostris
GACCCCACGAGGCCACAGCCCGGCCGACCCCCAGACCGACCCTCCGCCTCGGCCGGCACTCTCCCCACTGTCAGGGCCCTGTCAGCTGCTTGGTGGGCAAAGGGCGGGCTCAGAAAGAGACCCCAGTAACTGCACTTCTCCACTCCTGGGGGACTTTTTTGTTTTTCCCCACATCTTTATTGGAGTATAAATGCTTCACAACGTTGTGTTAGTTTCTGCTGTACAACAAACTGAATCCGCTATATGTGTACATATATCCCCACAGCCCCTCCCTCCCACCCTCCCTATCCCATCCCTCTAGTTGTCACAGGGCATCGATTTGATCTCCTCCTCCGCTGGAGGTTGCGGGCTGGCAGTGCCTATGGGAGCAGGTGACATGGAGGAGAGGTAGTGAGGGGAGAAGCAGGAGGACCAGGCCTGGGGCAGGAGGAGGCTGGGGCAGGGCAGAGCTGGACCCGGCACTCGAGTGAACGGTCGTCCACTGCAGGGGTTCAGGACCATTCACGGAGCTTGTGGAGTGGAAGGAAGGCGTGAGGCCATGGCTGGGTGGGTGTCAGGGGCCACAGCACATTCTGTGGGGAATGACCGAGAGGCCGTGCGAAAGGTCCCTCCAGAAACCTCAGACCGAGAGTCACCAGGATTCCTAGTAGCTTCCTGGACAAAAATTATTTTGCCAGAGTGTCCCATCTGTCCTAAGGAAAAGAATACATGAACTCTGGAGGGAGAAAATGTACATTGGATACGCGTGGAGTTGTGTTTTACATTTCTGTGATGGGTGGTTTGCGGGCTCCTTATTTATGGTGATGGACGTTTTCCCAGGGAGGGTCTGTCACCCTGTCCTCCGCAACTCCTGTGCTTCCCACCCGGTGTCGTCTTCACTTGTTAATTCATTTATTCAACAGCAGTTCACGGAGTGCCTGCTGGGGTGAGGGGTGGTGAGCCCCAGGCTGCGGACACATGTGAGCAGGAGAAATGTGTCCCCTCCCTCTTCCTGCCCATCAGAGGAGACAACGCTTAAATGCTCCCATGTGAGGTGTGAGGTCAGGGTTGGGAGGCCCTCGGGGGACGTCCCAGGTCACGAGCGATCTTGCCCAAGTCCCCAGGTGTCTCTCTTCTATCTGCTTCCACATTCTGTTTGGTTCCTGCCCTGTGTCTGTGGTTTCCAGAACAGAAAAAAATTAAATCTCTCTCCAAACCTCCCCAAAGACCTTCAGGAGTTCAAGACCACTGGGTTTCCTTGCTCTTCTGCTGTGGACGTTACGTAATGTGTTCTTGCAAGTGTCCAGGGCCGAGTGCTGTGAGCCGTTGCACCTCCATGGAAACCCAGCTCAGCCTGGGGGCCCCTCCCACCACAGCCAAGGCTGGAGCAGAGGGAGGAGGTGGGCCAGGACGCGGAAACACAGAGCCACAGGCTGGACTTCTTAATCTCGGTGCTGGGAATTGTGACCTGAATTTCAAAGCCCACATCTGTCGAGTTGGGCTGAGGCTACAATTGCAGTATTTTGCTCCCCAGACAGTCACTGCACTGAATGGCCCTGCACCCTTCTACCGGGTCATGGTCCTGCACGTGCTGTTACTTGCCAGCTGTGTGGTTTGCTCAGAGCCACGTGACTGGGTAGACCAGAAGGCCAGGCTGACCCTGAGCTTTACTTCTCCAGCTGGGACTTGCTGGGCAAGTATTTAGTGGCTCTAACATCCTTTTAACATTATAACCCTCAAGGAGTAAGGGAGAGACCAGAAGTGACACACCTTTTCATCCTTAAATTACATCCCAGCCGAGGTGCTCACCTGGGATTTACCCGGCAACCTCTTGCCCCTGGCACTGTAACAGCCGAGCTGCTGGTGTCCATCTCACCGTGTCACCAGCTGACCAGGGAACCGTCAGCCGGGAGCCATGTCTTGTGGGTGCTTTTTTCCCCGCCGGCTCCTGCCATTTGCATCTTTTTCTTCTGTGTGGCCTAGCGGCCAGCCAGCCCCTGCTATCAGCCTTCTGAGCTAAGATCTCCGCTCTGGTTCCTCAGGGTCTGGCCGCAAGGAACCCAAAAGGTCCCTCCAGCAACAAATCACTGAGGCGTGGGCAGAGCTTTTTTTTTTTTTTTTTTTGCGGTTCGCGGGCCTCCCACCGCTGTGGCCTCTCCCGTTGCGGAGCACAGGCTCCGGACGCGCAGGCTCAGCAGCCATGGCGCACGGGCCCAGCCGCTCCGCGGCATGTGGGATCTTCCAGGACCGGGGCACGAACCCATGTCCCCTGCATCGGCAGGCGGACTCTCAACCACTGCGTCACCAGGGAAGCCCAGTGGGCAGAGCTTGGATTTCACTGTTTCCTCCTGCTGTTACTCACCGGGTCCTCTGAGCAGCCCTCGGGAGGGAGGGGGGCAGGTGTGCTCACGCTCATCTTAAAGGACGTGGAAAAGAGCTCCTAGAGGTCAGGTCACTCCAGTGTGGGCCCCGGGCCAGCAGCATCGGCCCCTCTGGTTAGAAGTGCAGCGTCTCGGGCCCTGCCTAGCCCTGCAGGTCAGAGTCTGTATCTTCACAGGGTCCCAGGTGATGACTGTGCTTGGTGAAGGGTGAGAAGCGTGCTTTCAGGCGACACACCAGCCAGGGGCCTGGAGCTGGGGGGTCTCGCGGCCTGCGTGACCCCGCCGCGTCCTTCCCACGGGAAATCCAGAAGCTTCCTCTCCGCTCCACGCTGCTTCCGGTCAGGCAGATGTAGGACTGGGCTCTAGATCGAGGGCACGGACCCACGTGTATTCACGACCACTGAAACAGCAACCAGCAGGCTGAGTCAAGCCAGGAACACAGACAGGTCCGGGGGCCGGGGACTGGGGGCTGGGGGCGGTGAGAACGGCAACAAAACCCATAGGCAGGGGCCTCGGATCAGGAGGGTCCAGGAGGGATGCAGAGCCCTGGGTCTGCCTCCCAGCTGCCTGCGGTGCCTACCGGCTTCCTGACTCACTTTCCTCGCTGTGAAATGGGACGCGTTAGGGAGTGGTAGATTGACTCTGGCACGAGCTGAGGTTTCACAGTTATCACCCTGGTCCGGGAGGCAGCCCACCCTCCTGCGGGTGGAGGTCCCATCCTCACCCTCGCCCCCAGCCTCACGTCCTCCTGTTCCACGTCTCTGAGGATTCAACATTCCCGGTACGTGGCTGCGTTCCATTGTGGATGTGGCTGCCCGTCCCCTGTGGTGGAAAGAGAGTTGCTGGTTAAGCAGCGCTTGGACACCTTTGCGTGAAAGGGCATCACTCACTCCACAGCCATGTCACCTCTCCCACAACCCGTGTGAAGCCAGTGGGCGATGTGACCTGTGGCCTCGTTCCCAAGGCCAAGGTGATAATGACCTAACATCACTGGCCTTGCGTCTCACCGAGAGAAAGTTCAGGTGGGCAGAGCTTTGTGAACCTGCTGGAGGAACAGTCCATGCGGACTGACTCGGGCTGGCCCAGAGCCGCCTCCACCCCCAGGATGGCACTGGGATGCAGGGGAGGTGAACAGAGATCACAGGGCACCAGGCCATCCACACCAGTGTGCAAACCAGGCTTGTTGATTTGCAGAGACCCCTGCTCCAACCCATTGCCTGCTGTGTTCTGTACCACTGGGGCGACCTAGCTGCTGTGATGACATGCCCAGCGTTTCGGCAGCTCCACACCCTGCAAATTTACTTCTCCCTCCTTGAATGTCCAGCATCCATGTTTTACTTGTTGGGCAGATTCCACACGGTGACTTGGGGTCCAGGCTCCTGGGGTGGTGGCCCCGTGGGTCCCCTTTCTCCTTATCGCTGGGCTTCATCTTTTTTTATGTCATGAACCCCGTTTGGTGGTCTCGTGAATGGGCTTTTTCTCAGAATAGTGTTTTTAAATACATTTTTGAAAGCACATAGGATAACAGAGAATGTAATATGAAAACGTGATTTCTATTAATACAAAATCATTCATCCTGCTGCAGCTGCTTCTTTGGCCTGCATTCATAACTGAAGGAAATGCTAAAGATCGTGTAGAGATCAGAAATAACAATGTCGTTTTCTTCGGGCATTCGAGTTCACAGACGCCCTTGAATTCTGACCCAGGTTCAGAGCTCCGGGCAGGAGTCAGGGAAGAAGAGGCAGCGAAGGCCCAGCCGCTTCTTGGGCCTCTGCTGGGGGGACACCGTCCCTCGCACGTCCATTGGCCAGAACCAGCGACAGGGCCACATCCAGCAAGTGGGCGTGGGAGATGCTCTCTGTCTGACAGTCAGTCTCTCGTTTCAGTATCTCGTGTCTGTCGTGTCCCGAAACACAGACACTTCGTGATGGATCCAGCATACGCTCTGTAAATGCTGGGAGGGAAAATTAAATCGGGGGGCCCGCTCAAGTCTGTCCATAAAGCCACCAAAAGCTGTTCCCAGTGCGTGATACCAGGCAAAGGTCGCCTTCAGTTCTGCACGGGGTTCCGCCTTCAGGTGGCACCAGCCAGAGATGCTGCGGAGGGGAAAAGCCTGCACATCGTCTCCACTGAGGAAAGACAGACCAAGAGAGGGTCCTTGTATCCCGGTTCTGAGAGCCCGTGAAACACAGACCGCAGGCCCCGGGGAAGAGAAGGAACAACCTCTGGGCCTTTGCAGAACGGCAGCCCCTCTGCGCTCCCTCTACCGCAGTCTGTCCCTCCCCCCTCTGCACAGGGAGTGAGGCCGGCACGAACCTTCTACTGTTCAGGAGTCACAGGAGTCACAGGAGTCACGGGGGAGTCACAGAGTCACAGGAGTCACAGGAGGAGAAGCGGGTTGGTCCTCGGGGCATCAGGCCACCTTCCGCCCTGTCATCTGCTCCATAAACACTGTGAGACATTCCGCTCTGCCTGCAAGGGGAGAGGCTCTCGTCAAAGTGAAGGGGACGCAGAGATGCTGCAGAAACCTGCCCGGGCCGGGGCCCAGCTGTTACTCCCTGGTCACCACCTGCTGAGTTGGCAGGTCTGGCAGTTAACACAGGCTCGGGGTGGAGCTCGAGTGAGAGGTCTTGCTCGTCCGAAATTCCGAGGGCTGTCCTGACAAATGGCCACAAACGGGGTGGCTGCAAATAACGGACGTTTCTTCTCTCCCAGTCCTGGAGGCCAGAAGTCCAAAACCAAGGTGTGGGCAGAGCCGTGCTCTTTCTGAAGGCCGTAGGGAGGATGTGTCCTCGCCTCCCCAGGTGTTTCTTGGCTGGTGGTTGTCTCACTCCAGTCTCTGCCTCTGTCTTCACGCGGCCTCTCCCCTGTGTGTCTGTGTGCAAATTTCTCTCTTCTTGTAAGGTCACCAGTCATTGGATTAGGGCTCACCCTATTCCACTATGACCTCGTCTTATTACATCTGCAAAGACCCTGTTTCCACTTCTGGCTATGAAATGTGTGTGGGTTCCCCGCCCAGCACCAAGCGATTCTGCAACACCCGCTCGGTGGCCTACAGTTCACTTCAGTTCTGACACTGTCGACCGGGAGAGAGCACAGACTCCACAGGTGAAGGGCTCAGTCCCTTGAGGCTGCCCTCACCACCACTTCAGATGCCACACCTGAGTCCAGGCTGTCACCTGTGCTTCTGTGACTGGCTGTGTGTCCGAGGTTTCCACAGCCGCCTCCTTGGGTTCCACTGATTTGCTTGCTCGGCCCTCAGAACTCAGGAAGACAGTTCACTTACTATTATAGTGTATTGGCTTGTCATAAAGAATGATTCTGTTGCAGGGCCCAGCAGGTGAGAATTAGAGGTACACAAAACTGTAGCCAACACTCAGCTGACGAATCACTGGGTTTATTGCACGTGGTGAGCGCACAACACAGGTTAGTCAGGGTAGGGAAAGGGGGCAACGAGCCACGCCAGGGAGAAGTCGGGGAGGAGGCATCTCAGGACGAGCAGCGGCTCTGGTCTGGCAAGGGTCCCGTGACAAGCCTGAGGGGTAAGTCCCCTCCTCTCCCCCAGGGCCTCCCGTGGAACCTGGACCAGCTCTCGGTGACTGGGGTCGGGTCCTGCAGCCAAGAGCCTCCAGGTCACTGGGCTCAGTGGTCTCCTTTTAAGGAGTGTTACCCCAGGGGAGGGGTCTTGGCTCTACCAGTGGTCTGTCTGTCCCGGTGACGTCCATTGCCCATCAGACTTCTTGTCTAGAGTAATTTTTCTTAGAATCACTCTAAGACACTCACGTCCTACAGCGGCTGTGTCAGAACAGTGAATATGGAAATTCATGTTGGCCGCTGTGACTCCATTTTGAACTAAACATGTCTTAAACTCTCTAAGTTTCACAAAAGATGAGTCGGAATTCTTAACAACGAAGAACGAAGAGCGTTTTTGCTCACCACCCACTTCTACAAGGATGGAGTCGCACCCTGTGGCGACTGACCCACGCGCCCTCTGAGAGGGAGTTAAGAGGGTAACAGGCTGCTCTGTGCTGTGGACGAGCAGCCCCTTAGACAGGTGCACATCTGTCTCAGGAGGAACTCGATGAGCCCAGGTTCTTGTCGCTTCCCAAGCACAGAAAAGCACTAAAACTGTTCACTTGAGATGTCTCTTCTTTGTGACTAGCAGTAGTCCTTTACCAAGATGTGTATACTTGATGTCACAGCTTCCCCAGACAAAAAGCACCTGTAAACTGGCTTCCCCCCTCCTCTTCAGAGCAGCTGCTCAGAGCTACTGGGAGGCCGTCTCCACGGCTGAAGGCCTCAGTAAGTTCCCCGAATAAAACTTAGACTCACAGCTCCTATGTTGTGTGTTTTTCTTTAAGTTGACAGAATCAAAACACAAAGTCTCATCATTATAAGAATATTAAAGGCTACAAATGAGGAGCTAGATGAAGAGGTACACAGGGGAGGGTCCAGAGGTCCCAAGCACAGGAGCTTCTGTGCCCGCGGAATGTGCATGCTCCACCCTCCAGCACGAGGATGTATTTCTGTTCATCAACCTGGAGGCTCCCTGAACCCCATGTCCCATTTTGTTCTTATGGAGGTTTCATTACGTAGGCTTGACATTAAATCCTTGGCTGTTGGTGATTAATTCATCCTCCAGGCCCCACCCCTCCCTGGAGATTGGGGGTGGAGCTGAAAGTTCCAACCTTCTAATCACATGGCTGGGTCCCCTGCCAATCAGCGCCCACCCCTACCTAGGGGCTTTGCAAAAGTCACCTCATTAATGTGAACTCAGAGGTTTGTTATGAATAACAAAAAAACCCATTTCACCTTTATTATTCTGAAGCTATTTCAGGAAGCAAGGCCTCCGAAAACCAAATGTTATGACAGAAGATGCCCCTGATGCTCTAATCACTTAGGAAGTTATAAGGTGTTGGGAGCTGGGAGCCTGGAACTGTAGACAAAGACCAGGATCTGTATTTATTATATCACAACCTTATACCTCCTTCCTCCATCTTCAGATCCTGCCCTGACCCATCAGGCATTCACACTGCAGCGCCCTGATTTGTATTTGCCTCCCTTTGTGCCTTTTAAAGACTTGTGATTACACTGGGCCCACCTGCATAATTCAGGGTGATTGCCCTATTTAAGATGAGTTGGTCAGCAACCTGAATTCCCTTTGCCAAGGGAAGCTGAGTAAGCTGAGCTAGTCACAGTTTCCGGGGATTAGCCCGTGGGTGTCTTTAGGGGGCATTTTTCTGTCTGCCCAGCCACATCTGCATAACAATCTTGAGATTTACCTTGTTGTTTGTATCAGTCCTTGCTTCCTTTTTATCACTGAGCAGTATTTCCCTGTATCAAAAGAGTTTATTTCTCCATTCTGTTGATGGACAGTGGGGATTTTCCCCATTTTTGGCTATTACGAATAAAACCATTTTGATTATTGTTATTCAAGTCTTTTGATGGGCATATATGTTGCTTCTCTTGGGTAATTACCTAGTATTGGAACTGCTGAGTCAGAGAACAGGTATATGTTTAATTTTTGAAAACTGCAAGCCTTTTCCCAAAGTGGTTATATGTCATTTTATACTCGTGCCAACAACGTGTAAGAGTTCCGGTTGCTCCACGTTCTTGCAAACATTTGGTGGCACTGCTGTTTTTATTCTTTATTTTATATATATATATATATATTTTTTTTTAACATCTTTATTGGAGTATAATTGCTTTACAGTGTTATGTTAGTTTCTGCTGTATAACAAAGTGAATCAGTTATACATATGTTCCCATATCTCTTCCCTCTTGCGTCTCCCTCCCTCCCACCCTCCCTATCCCACCCCTCTAGGTGGTCACAAAGCACCCAGCTGATCTCCCTGTGCTATGCGGCTGCTTCCCACTAGCTATCTATTTTACATTTGGTAGTGTATATATGTCCGTGCCACTCTCTCACTTCATCCCAGTTTACCCTTCCCCCTCCCCGTGTCCTCAAGTCCATTCTCTATGTCTGTGTCTTTATTCCTGTCCTGCCCCTAGGTTCTTCAGAACCACTTGTTTTTATATTCCATATATATGTGTTAGCATACGGTATTTGTTTTTCTCTTTCTGACTTCACTCTGTATGACAGACTCTAGGTCCATCCACCTCACTACAAATAACTCAATTCCGTTTGTTTTTATGGCTGAGTAATATTCCATTGTATATATGTGCCACATCTTCTTTATCCATTCATCTGTTGATGGACACTTAGGTTGCTTCCATGTCCTGGCTACTGTAAATAGTGGTGCAGTGAACGCTGTGGTACATGACTCTTTTTGAATTATGGTTTTCTCAGGGTATATGCCCTGGGATTGCTGGGTCATATGGTAGTTCTATTTTTAGTTTTTAAACGAACCTCCATACTATTCTCCATAGTGGCTGTATCAATGTACCTTCCCACCAACAGTGCAAGAGGGTTTCCTTTTCTCCACACCCTCTCCAGCATTTACTGTTTGTAGACTTTTTGATGATGGCCATTCTGACCGGTGTGAGGTGATACCTCACTGTGGTTTTGATTTGCATTTCTCTAATGATTAGTGATGTTGAGCATCCTTTCATGTGTTTGTTGGCAATCTGTATATCTTCTTTGGAGAAATGTCTGTTTAGGTCTTCTGCCCATTTTTGGATTGGGTTGTTTGTTTTTTTGATATTGAGCTACATGAGCTGCTTGTATATTTTGGAGATTAATCCTTTGTCAGTTGCTTGGTTTGCAAATACTTTGTCCCATTCTGAGGGTTGTCTTCTCATCTTGTTTATGGTTTCCTTTGCTGTGCAAAAGCTTTTAAGTTTCATTAGGTCCCATTTGTTTATTTTTGGAGGTGGGTCAAAAAGGATCTTGCTGTGATTTATGTCATAGAGTGTTCTGCCTATGTTTTCCTCTAAGAGTTTTATAGTGTCTGGCCTTACATTTAGGTCTTTAAGCCATTTTTAGTTTAGTTTTGTGTATGATGTTAGAGAGTGTTCTAATTTCATTCTTTTACATGTAGCTGTCCAGTTTTCCCAGCACCACTTATTGAAGAGGCTGTCTTTTCTCCATTGTATATTCTTGCCTCCTTTATGAAAAATAAGGTGACCATAGGTGTGTGGGTTTATCTCTGGGCCTTCTATCTTGTTCCACTGATCTATATTTCTGTTTTTGTGCCAGTACCATACTGTCTTGATTACTGAAGCTTTGTAGTATAGTCTGAAGTCTGGGAGCCTGATTCCTCCAGCTCTGTTTTTCTTTCTCAATATTGTTTTGGCTATTTGGGGTCTTTTGTGTTTCCATACAGATTGGCACTGCTCTTTTTAACTGTAGGGATTCTAGTAGGTTGGTGGTAGTACCTCATGTGGTTTTAATTTGCGTTCCTCTGGTGACAAATCATGTTAAGCTCTTTTTCATGTGCATATTGGCTATGTCTGTACCTTCTTTTGAGAAGTGTCTAATCAAATCTCATGTCCATTTCAGGGGATTGTTTGTGTTTTTATTATTGTGGTGTAGAAGTTCTTTACATGTTGTGCACACCAGTTCTTAGTCAGATATAGGTTTTGTAACTTTTTAAAGTTGTAGCTCGCCTAGTTATCTCCTTGATGATGTAGTTTTTGTTTTGTTTTCTGTTTTTGTTTTTGTTTTTTTGACAGTGCCACACAGCACATGGGATCTTAATTCCCCGACCAGGGATTGATTCCGCGCCCCCTGCATTGGAAGCACAGGGTCTTAACCACTGGACCACCAGGGCAGTCCCTCCTTGATGATGTGTCTTGATGAGAAGTTTTTATTTGAATAAAATCTAATTTTTTCTCTCATGGTACTTCCCTCTGTGATCTATCTAAGAAATATTTGACTATTCTTAAGTCACAAAGGTTTCTTCTTACATTTTCTTCTGAAAGTTTTGTGGCTTTAGCTGTGATCAAATGCAAATCACTTTTTGTGTAGGGTATGAGGAGTCAAGATTCCTTTTCTTACCACATGGTTATCCAGTTATTCCTTTCCTCATTATTGTTTTGGCGTTTTTTTTGAAAATCAGGTGGTTACGTAAATGGGGGTCTATTATTGGGGTCTCCATTATACTCCATCTATTTGTCAGTACTTCTGCTGAATCATACTGTATCCTACTGTCTTGATTTCTGTAGCTTTTGACAAATCCTGAAGTCAAGTAGTTCAAGTTCTCCAACTTGGTTTTCCTCTTAAGGGATTTCTTTGGTTATTCTAGGTTCTTTGAATTTCCATATAAACTTTAGAATCCGCTTGCCAATTTTTATTTTAGAAATCTGCTGAGATTTTGATTGCGACTGAGTCATTGGGTTGAATGTATAGATCAATTTGAGAAGATTTGACATCTTAACAGTACTGAGTGTTCCAGTCAATGAATATGATGTATCTCTCCATTCCTTAGAATTTCTTTAATTTCTCTTAACAATATTCTGTAGTTTTCAGTGTAGAGGTCTTGTGCATCTTTTGCTGAATTTATTCTTTTTGTTGTTGTTGTTGTTGAATTTATTTTTAAATATTTTATTTTTTTGATGGTATTTTAAATGTGCTTGTTTTAAATTTAATTTTCCATTTATTTGATATTAATACATAAAAATATGAATTTTGTTTTTTAACCTGATTACCTAGCACTATTTTATATTCACTTATTAGTTATAGTAATTATTTCATAGATTCTTTAGGGTTTTCTATATAGAGAGCATTTTATCAATAATATCCTTTTCTGTGAGATATATATATAGATAGATATATACACACATACATACATACATATATATATTCTTTTTCAGATTCTTTTCCCCTATAGGTTATTACAAAATATTGAGTATAGTTCCCTGTGCTATATAATAGGTCCTTGTTGGTGGTCTATTTTATACACAGCAGTGTGTATATGTTAATCCCAAACTCCTAATTTATCCCTCCCCCGCTTTGATAGCCATAAGTGTGTTTTCTATGTCTGTGGGTCTATCTCTGTGTTGTATATAAGTTATTTTGTATCATTGTTTTAGATTCTACATATAAGTGACATTGTGTGATATTGTTCTCTGGCTTCCTTCACTCAGTATGAGAATCTCTAGGCCCATCCATGCTGCTGCAAGTGGCATCATCTCATTCTTTTTAAAGGCTGAGTATATATATATCCCCCACATTCATTGGTTTTATTTTATTTTGTTTATTTTTTTTGGCTGTGCCATGTGGCTTGTGGGATCTTAGTTCCCCGACCAGGGATCAAACCCATTCACCCTGCAGTGAAAGCATGGAGTCCTAACCACTGGACCACCAGGGGATTCCCTTCATGGGTTTTTTTTTTTTTTTTTTGGCCGCGTTGGGTCTTTGTTGTTGCGCACGTGGGCTTTCTTTAGTTGCGGCGAGCGGGGGCTACCCTTCGTTGCGGTGCGTGGGCTTCTCATTGCGGTAGCTTCTCTTGTTGCGGAGCATGGGCTCTAGGCGAGCAGGCTCGGTAGTTGTGGTGCACCGGCTTAGCTTCTCCATGGCATGTGGGATCTTCCCAGACCAGGGCTCGAGCCCGTGTCCCCTGCGTTGGCAGGCGGATTCTTTTTTTTTTTTGCGGTACATGGGCCTTGCACTGTTGTGGCCTTTCCCGTTTTGGAGCACGGGCTCCGGACGCGCAAGCTCAGCGGCCATGGCTCACGGACCCAGCTGCTCCGCGGCATGTGGGATCTTCCCAGACCAGGGCACGAACCTGTGTCCCCTGCATCGGCAGGCGGACTCTCAACCACTGCGCCACCAGGGAAGCCCGGCAGGCGGATTCTTAACCTCTGCACCACCAGGGAAGTCCCCCCTTCATTGGTTTTAAAACCAGAAATTCTAGCTGCTATTGTCTTCCCAAATACCAAATCTGTTTCCTTAATTCAGGGGGACCACTAGACTCTGTTTAGACTCTTATTTCCTGCTCTGTTACCTGGAAACTCGTCTCAGGCAGTAATGTGGGGCAGTCCTAGGGTTCACGTTATCTGTTTCTCTTCTTTCAAGCAAGTGGTCAGTGGGATCTGTGTCCTGAGCTGAAATTTAGTATGTTCAGTGTCCAGTGAAAATGATCAGCCAAGCAAAGAAACAATATGATCCATATCCATTGTTTCACATATTTTGAAAAATATATTTGTTTCATATCTTTTTATTTAAGCTAGGAGGGCAAATCCAGGCCCTGTTACTTCATCCTGGCTGAAAACAGAAATTCCTGTGGGTTTTGATCAGTTTTAGCTGAACCATACTGTGACAATGCCCAAAAAATCATAAAACAAGAAACTCACCATGTGTTATTTCTTAATTCCAAATTTTGTTTCCCTTCCAAAACCTGCTTTAGTTTACTCTCAGAGCCTTGGGGTAGTTGTTTTAGTATTTTGTATACAGTCAGTGATTGTTACTTTCAGGAGGTTGGTTTGTTGAGTGATGAAAACAAAGTTTATCTTTTCTCAAAAAAAAAAAAAAGCATTTTACTTAATCCTTAAACACTATTCCTATCAATACTGTCAACCAATGTAAAAAATATCCTCATGCTGTGGTTCTTTTTCGCCTGGACCCAGTGTCAGTCCAACCTGTAAACTCCCCTGATAAACCCATGCTAACTTCCTCCCTACCATCTGGTCTGTTTTCTGACCTGTGCTGGTCCTTGGACCACTAGACACACAGCTCCAGCTGGAATGAGGTTTGATCATTCTGTGATGGAAGCAGTGTTAAAGTTATAATAATAATTCACTTTATTAATTCATTAAGCAAATTCCAATGCATTCTGTAGGTGTTAGAGATAAAGCTGGAAAATTAAGGTCTCAAATCATTTGATTCTAGATCAGAAGACTGAACAGGTGGGCATAAAGCATCAGGGTGTGAAAGTAAGTACAACACACTTAGGTAATTGTTATAAAGGTCCTAACGAAATCTAGTGTGGATTTAAGAGAAGGATTGTGCAAAGCAGCCTGGGAACAGGGTCACTGCGTACAGCCGTGTAGGCACAGGACAATGCTAGTAGCACCATTGACATTACAGCTCCCCTCCTGCATGAGTTGTGCTCAGTGGTACACAGTGGCCTTGGAAGAATACAGGAAAGCCTCAAGGAGAAGAAAAGAAAGCCTCAAGGAGAAGCATATTTTGAAGGAAGGCTTGAAGTATGAATAATCAGTCACCCACAATGAGAGAACACATTAATATCTGTATAGTTGATTGTGATAGACAAAAGCCCTCCACACTGCCACAGGCATTAACATACTTGATCCCCTAACAACTTGGTGAAGTTAATAGAGGTGACAGGTTCCCGTCCTCCACCCCCAGCGGGTGCTCCCGTTCAGGAGCTGGTGGCCGGCACGTGGAGGAGGGAAGACCAGCCACCGAGAGCACCGCTCTCCCGACCCAGCAGGACTCACTGTCTCCACTTATTCCAGACGCTTCACTTAGCACGTAGCTCCCTCACCATCTGACCCATGGACAGCTTTCAGGGGGCAGCCCTTCCTCCCGGATTCTGGGTTGGCACCGCTCTGTAACGTAAGTGGGAGATGCTCCTGCCCGTCGTGGAGCTGGGAAGCTCGCTGATCACCCTAGGTGTGTTACCGACCAGGGTTCTTGGCCTCTTTAGCTGATAAGAGGAATTGATAAGAAGCCGGACAAGAAATCCAGGTGAGGCTTTATTGGGGCCCCTGCTGCAGCAGGGCGGAGTGAAAGCAAGTAACAGCTTCCCTTGCTCGCTTGCTCCAAGGTGTGGGGAGGGCCAAGCTGGTTCCTTACTTACGGTGGGGGTGGGGGGCGTCCAGGGCTCGGCAGGAGGGGTGGCATAGGTGGTCTGCCCACCCCTTAGGTGGTGGCGTGTGCAGGGGGCATGCGCAGTGCCCTGCTTCTGCTCCCAACACCCTGTTTTTGCCCCTGGCTCTTCAGAAGTGGCAGTTGGGTTTTTGGTGTTTTTGTATCTTTTTGTCCATAATTTGCCCCAGCTGCACATGCACAGTTACTTTTAGTCCCTTATAGTTTCTTTGTATTTTGTTGCTGGAGGAGACGTGTGTCCAGGTGCAAGCCCTGCAGCAAAGGCGCCCAGTTCCCAGCCTGTCTCTGGTGTGAGCTGTGGTGTCCAGCAGGTGTGGTTGCGGTCGCTGGTGTTTGTAAGGCCAGCGTTCTTGTTGCTGTGGAGGAATTGAAATCCAGAGAAGGGAAGCCATCAACCCAGGTTGCGAGATGAGTAACTAACACAGCCGGGGCGTGGACTTGGGTCTTGGGCTTGGACTCAGTGGTCTTTTTAGCCCAAGCTCGTGTTCTTTCCATAGTGGATTTAACACCTTCTCTTTATTCACACTCAGGTCATGAATCATCTGCTGAGTCATCTGCTCAGGGGCTCACTCGCTGCCTTCCCCCACCTTCCTGATTCTGTATTTTATGTGGCGACTATTCTGTACCACTCTGCTCTTGCCCTGATCTGGCCCAGATGAATCTAGCTTTTTTGCTGTGTTTTGTTTTGTTTTGAATCCACTTGAAAGTTTTCCTCAAGGCTACACAGTGGTGTACATCTCTGTCCTTGCAAAGAGCACTCTGGCTTTTGGGACACACTTGTACATTTCACCGGATCATCTTGAGCTGCCTGTCTGGGGTCCTATTGCTAAATGTACAGTTGCATCCTGGTTTCTTGGAACATTTAGATCAGATGGTAACCGTTAAATCACCACCAAGAATGTAAGCAAAAAGAAGTCTATAATTTACACAATTACTAATTTTTTAATTTTTGAAACTAATTTTTGGACAGATGGTTCATTAAAATGTAGTAGAAAACATCAAAAGTCTTACAGACATGTAATGAAATATACGGATAATGCTTCAATTTCATGTTTGAAGAGACGCCCTCCCCCCAAATAGGAGAAAGGCAGAAATTTTTGTTTCTAAGCCAAAAAGGAGAGGGAAGATTTCATAAATATGTGCATATTAACAACGATGTGGATTTTTCCATCTATTTCAAATGTAATTACATGAATTATGCAAAGGTGGTCGTGACAGACCTTTTCTGTCCACTTTGGGATTTTAAGTATAGTCTTTAAATTTTTTTATTTTTGGTCACACTGCACGGCACGCAGGATCTTAGTTCCTCGACCAGGGATCGAACTGGCACCCCCTGCATTGGAAAGGCAGAATCTTAACCACTGGACCACCAGGGAAGTCCTTAGTCTTTAAATTTTATGTAGACAAATTTGTTAGGCTATTCCTTGGTGATTTATTCCATTTTTGTGTTTAAAAAGTTATTCCCCAACCAAGTCACATAAATATTCACCTATATTTTCTTTTTGTTGTTACGATTTCATGTTTTATAATAATGATTTTAACTATCCCTAATATTGTGTATTTGGGAAGTGAGATTTAAGCTCCTTTTTTTTTTTCCAAATGGTCAGTTTCCCCACAACAGTCTCAAATAATCTATCACTTGGTAATTGGTATTCAGTATATTTTCTATCATATTTTAAGTCCCTGTATATTTTCTGCAGCTACTAACTGCACTGCTCTCACCCACGGTTTATGTATATATTTTTGTCCCATTACCACTCTGTTTTAATTAACGTGCCTTGAGAGTGTATGTTGTATCTGATAGAGCAGGGGTAGTTCTCGTTATTCTTTTTTTGTTTAAACTCTTGTTTATTTTCTTAAATAATAAACCACAATTGGACTTTTTACTGTAGTCACAATACAATTAAAATTAATTTCTGTAGACTATCCACATGTACATTTTTCAGCTTTTCTAGTCAGGAACATGGCATAAGACTTAATTTATTCATGTCAGTAAGTCAATCCGTTTAATGCTCCCATATCTACTTTCATGAAAGTCGGCCAAGACGGACAGTGTGTCTGAGCTGTAGAAACCTTTCAGGACACTTTTAACATCACCCAGAGAAGCAAAGCTCATGCCGCCTATTGTAAGACAAACCTCGCATTAAAAGCGATTTTATTGCAGTGTATAACAAGAGGCATGAAAACGTTCATAGCCATGTACCGTGCAAGGCCACATTTGGGGATTTTCTGAAGCACAACACAAAAGCTCTGTGCACAGAGGTGTTCACTGGAGCAAAAACAGTCCTCTGTGGGGAGCGATTCCACAAATTAAAGTATGTCAAAATAATGGGATGTTACATAGACGTTTCCAATGCTTTTGAGGATGGAATAGTGCTGGAAAGCATCTTTAATATGCTGTGTTTTGAAAGATGCCTGCAGGATGGTGTGTCAGTTGTAAGCGTTTCTTCCTTATGTTTCCTACTTCTCTCCCTTTCGCTCCCTCTCCACCAGCCAGGCCGCCTCCCTGATTTTTCTCACACTTGCACATGCCAAGGTCAGGGCGCCCTCAGGCCTCTGCACCTGCTGGCTCTGCTGGGACGGTCCCCCCGCCCGCCAGACAGCGCATGACCGCGCCCTCGCCATCTCCAGGTCTTTGCACAGGCTCTCTTCCCATGCGGACCTCCTGGACTGCTCCATCTGGGATTTCAGCCCCTGCCCGGCTCCCCATCCACCTGCCAGTCGTCATGTGTCAGATACAGAGTGCTTAGTTATTGGTTTCTCGTCGCTCTCCTCCAGCTAAAATGTGACCTGGACAGGGAATTTTGTTTATTTTGTTCAGGTCCTATACCCAGGCCATATGGAAAGGCACCTGGGCACATAAACAAGCACTGTAAGCAAAGTTGAAGTGATAGAGCGCCTGGGATCATTGTGTCATTGCTTTTCTCCTATCTTGGCTACATCAGCTTGCCAGTGAGGATGGGAAAAGCTGGCTTGGCTCCTGCTGGAAGCAGCTTTGCACACCCCTCTGTATTCACCACTGAGGATCTAATAGATAAGAAGAAAACTGGGAGGAGGGACAGGGACTGACCCGAAGGGGCTACAGCTGACCAGTTTCTTGAGGGCGGTCTCAGAACAGCTGGGAGGGCGCTGCTTCCCTGGGTGAGAGTTAGGTGGGAAGGGTGTCGCCATTTCGACAGCGGAAGAGCACGCCCTCCCCACGCCCCTCCCCTCCCTCACTCTGGATTGGGCTGGAAAGGCTCCCAGGTTTCAAGCAGGTGTGAGGACCCTTACCTATAAGAGTGGCCCCTGCTTGGGACACTTCCTGCCCCCCAGGGTCTGATGACTTTGAGTCGGTCAGGGAGGGAGAAGGCAGATGCAGAGAGAGGCTCAGGGTGTGTGGCCTGCGTATCGCGCTGGCCAGACTCAAGCCGACCTCTCAGCCTCCTGCCCTTCTCAGAGGAAGGCATGGTTGACAGCTGGGCATCACCTCTCACACGCCCGTCCCCCAGGCTGGTCTACCAGACGGCCAATGACACATGATCTAGACGTCCTGAAAAGCTGTTCTCCCTCTCTTCCGCTTTTCGAAAAGTTGTTTAGAAACTATTTCTTCAGAGACAGTAAAGATTTATATGGATGAGGGATCAGCATGTGACAATGCAGAGAAAATTCCATAAGCTCCAATCAGAAAACATCTATTTTTACCGAAGAAAAAAAAGTCGAGCTGAGCCTTCTCAGCTGACAGAAGCGCCACCTAAAAAGGCTGCGGTAATCAGCTGTGTGGAAGAAAAACGTATTCAAAACATGAGACAAAAGGCTGTTTTTAAAGAAAATCAAGGCAGATAACAAAAAAAGCTGGAAGAAATAAACAAATCAGAAGGCTATTTGGCTTGTTTTAAATAACCCAGACTTCAGTATTTTTATGTGAAAGGAATCCAGGATATGAAAACACATAATGAAATCGCTGGCAGAAAGTGTGAATGTTCTGGTCCCACGGTTCGGGCTCCAGGTGGGTCCAGCAGGTCCCCAAAGAGGTGGGACATGGATTTGAATAAGCACTTTGATTTTAGCTACACTGTGGATACGACATGCTGGGGATCAAATATAAAACCTGGAAAGAACAGCACAAAGTAATTTTCTTTCATTATCAAGGGCGTTCAAGCTTGCCCAGCTCCACACCTGATGTTGTCATTCAAAAGCCCAGAAGTCTGACAGCTGTAAGATCACATCCAAGGCAAGGCTGACCCCCTGTCCATCGCAGGGAAAACCTAACGCGTGTTAGAAGACCCAGCCTGTAAATACAGCTGTGCAGACACCATTGCATTTCTTTTCTGTAAATCGAATGAATTTTGAGATTCAATCCCAGACCCCTGGGGGACCTCCGGAGGTCTCCCCCTAGTTATACGACGGCTCTATAGCACCGGGGTCCTCTCTGGTCACCTCCTGCCCCTTCTCCCTGTTCCCTCCAGGTCCAGCTGCTTCCCTAGGCATCTGTGTTCATCCACGGAGAACCTGTGTGGCTGCGAGCTTGGGGTGGTTGGGAGAGGAAGGGGTGTGCTGTGGGCAAACGGGGGCCCCTAAAGCCATGGATCCTTGACGCAAGCTCCTGCTTAGGCCCAGAGGGCCTCCCTCACTGGCTGGATGTCCCAGCTCAGCCCAGGAGCTCTATCTGCCATCACCTTGAAGGATCGTTTTCCTGGGGACTTCAGGGGGGAGACGGAGAATTGGCTTAACCGAAGACTTCTTATCCTTGCAAGAAATACATCCTACTTCATTCCCTACATTCATCTGAGAATTCAAGGTTAGGTTGAACTGTTCTCAAGAAATACCTAGCAATACTAAAGAGACACTTCCATTAAGTGGAAGATGAAGATGAAGATTCCTTTACCGGTGTTTTCATTAATGCACTCAGTGTTCATCTTAAAGAATTTGCATTTAAAACTGGAGAAAAAAAATCATCTCTCTTCTACCCCTATAACACTTTGGCAAAATCAATGATCAGTGCATGCATCCTGGGAGATAGATCTTTCTGGGTCCCATCCATTGTTTTTATGTCCTACCCCTACCACTCCTAACAACCAAGGCCTCAACTATCCCTTTATCCAGCAGAGACTTGTCCAAAGACAAAATGTGGACCCAGTGCTGTGCTTGTCTTCTAAGCGAGAGTCCTGACCTCAGGGAGGTGCCCACAGCAGAGTCACAGCCCACATGGTTTTGCTTGGAAGAGTGAAGAACCCCGTCAAAAGGGGTAGAGAGTGCTTGGTAATTCTGGAACTTCATTTTTTCCAGGAAGTGCATGGGTTACATGTGCACAAACACACACACTATTTTGCTGACACCTTAAAAAAATCCCCTTAGCAACTAATCAATTATCATTTATTAAGTGCTAACACATATTCAGCACTGCATTGGGTGCTTTGGTGAATGCAGAATAACTTGTCCTCTAGCATTTATTGGCATCTTGGTTTATGTTAGTAAACATAAACCCTGTTCCTGAAGCAGGGACAGAGGTACCCCCCTCCCCAGCCTGCAGGTGAGACTGAGGCTCTTGGGCCCACACACGGGACACCTCCAGTCTTGACCAAGGGAGGACTGTCACTGCGCGATTTTCTCACACACTCCCTGACATCCCAGCCTGAAAGGGCACCTCTCTGGTTCGGAGGAGTTTTAACGCGCCCTTTAAGACCCGTCAGGGTGAGAGTGAGTACCGGTGTTAGGTGTGTTGGTGGTGGTGGTCCTTTGGTCTTATTAGCTTATTATCCTAAGGGTATCTTTCCATGCTTTTGCTTTGCAGAATTCTTTTCAGATCTCAAATGCTGTTGCAGAAATGGCCATGGCCATTGTTTTTACTGGTCTAGTCATCCCTTAAGCTAAATGCTTCAAAGAAAATCTTTTTTCTTGTAAGACCTTGTGTCAAGGTTAGCTTGTTCGCTCTGTTCTTACATTTTCCTAACAAGATAAGCAAGCGTGAATCTTTTAAAAAAAAATCAGATGTAGACATTAAAGTTAAGAGCATGAAAAAAAGTAGGCCACACAAGCAGAGGAGCCAGAGCTGGGGCTTCTGGCGCCTAGAATTTGGGTGTGTTCTTGCAGTTGGAGAAGTGCATCTCACATTGGAAATGCTCCTGCCCTTGGGTTCCTCTCTTAAGGAGCCTGATTCAGTTGTGGTTTCAAATGGCCCATCTCATTTCCATTTTCTCCAATAAAACAGAATTCTGTACCACTATAGTCATTATTCTCTAATTGTGACTATTATCATGTACTTCAAATACTTTCACCAGGAGTAGATACTTGATTCCATAGATTATTCAGAAGATTCCTGTGTTTCTAGTGGTTGTTTATATTCTAAGAGTGTAACTATCATGGTTCTAAGAATTTACCAAGTACCATTTGTGCATATGCTTAATTTTCTGATGTCAGTACAGATTATGACTTGTTCCAATTCCTTCCAAGGTCTAGTATAGAGTCTGGGGCAGAATGGTCTTCAAATTTCTACTATTTATGGTCTTTAGTTATTTTTATTGTTTCTTGCCTTCTTGCATCCTTAACCTGATAACTGATGGCCATTTCTTTCTTAGTAAAGAGACTCAACTATTATTAAAACATAAGTAAAACTCAAAATAGAGCTATTATATGACCCAGCAATCCCACTCTTGGGCATATAACCAGAGAAAACCATAATTTGAAAATATACATGCACCCCAATGTTCATCGCAGCACTATTTACTATAGCCAGGACGTGGAAGCAACCTAAATGCCTATCAACAGAGGAATGCATAAAGAAGACGTGGTACATATATACAATGGAATATTACTCAGCCATAAAGAGGAATGAAACTGAGTTATTTGTAGTGAGGTGGATGGACCTAGAGATGGTCATACTGAGTGAAGTAAGTCAGACAGAGAAAGACAAATATATGATATCACTTATATGTGGAATCTAAAAAAATGGTACACATGGACTTATTTACAAAACAGAAACAGAGTCACAGATGTAGAAAACAAGATTATGGTTACCAAGGGGGAAAGTGGGGGAGGGATAAATTAGGAGATTGGGATTGACATATACACACGACTATATACAAAATAGATAACTGAGAAGAACCTGCTGTAGAGCAGAGGGAACTCAGTACTCTGTAATGACCTCTATGGGAAAAGAATCTTAAAAAAAAAAAAATGGATATATGTGTACGCATAACTGAGTCAGTTTGCTGTCCGAATCATCCATCTGGGCTGGATGCTGATACTCTTCACTTCTCCTCAAGGCCAGACACTGTGTCTACGGTTTCCACAGACTTCACACCGTCTTTTTAAAGAGGTATTTTATATATTCAGCTTATAGATATCAACATTAATATTTTTGTTTTCAAAAGGAACCTGAGTTGTTCCAACAGGGAGTACTTTTTAAAAAGATCTAGAAATATATTTATTTTCCTTTAGCATTCTTTCTTGAAGGCCATGGTTTCTCACGTGAATTCCAGCAGAAATGCCTGGTATTTGCAAGGCCAGCATCTTTCAGATGAGGACTGGCTTAGGGGAAACGTCAAAGGTCCCATCTTTCATATGATGTTTTTTTCCTGTGGCGTTAGCTGATGTGCTGTATGATTAGCCTATGAAAGCTGAAATAAATTTTGGAACAAACATATGTGGCTCAAAGCTAAATTAAATAAATCCCTGAAAATTACTTAATTGACAATTACTGCAGAGTATACCAAATTAGAAAAGAGGACAAGACCAGCAAGTTAGTAAGACTCCCAACCGGGAAGGCTGCAAATCACCAGGTAGTATTTTTACAAGACTGTGCTAATTTCTGGGAAGCATTACATGTGGGCGAAGGAGTGAGTTGAAGAGGTCAGTGTAGCTATTTCATCATTTTTACTGTCTTCTGTATTTGCCTGTGCACGTTCTTTCTTACGAATGGCATTCATGCGGCTGGAGCCCAGGGCTGTGTTTCTACCCGGAGGTGAGGTGCCCTCGTGGCACAGAAGACCTGGGCCCCAGCTGAGGCGACCAGAGCTCCCGCGGCTGGGGTCACACTGACTTTCCCCAGCAGAGAGGAGGCGGTAGTTGGGAAGCCTGCAAACAAGGCTCCTTCTTTAGAATGCTCTCCTAGCATATAATTTACTTTTCATAATAAAGAGATGCTGTTTACTCTGTGCTCAGCCGTTTTTTCTTCCTCGTGAATAATTTCTTCTGGAAAGAAGCTGCCGTTCTGGTTCAGTGTCACGACTCTGTAGTGTTGGAAATGGGGCTTTGGGTTGGTTTGGATTCCAATGAGCTTTTGTGTCTTTCTGGACCAAACTGCAGGATGTTAGTATATAAAGTGGTTTCTGGAAGCCTCTTTGGAGGCTTAGGCTTCTTTGAAGCTTAACAGTCGCCAACTGAAATGTTGTCCCCTGTGCCCTGGCTCGTCCCTGAAGAAGGAAGGCGTGAACCGGGGTCTCCATGGACCAATCTTACTGGACCTTTGGGTCCTGTTCACTGTGGGACTCCTGATTCATTGTTATAGTCTCCCCTGGTCCCCTGGGGGGTGTTACCTTGGCTACCATAACAAAGGACCACCAACTGGGGGGCTTAAACAATAGAAATTTCTGTCTCTCAGGTCTGGAGGCTGGGAGTCTGAGATGCAGGTGCCGGCAGCCGGGCTCCCTCTGAAGGCCCCCGGGAGGGTCTGCCCCAGGCCGCTGTCCGGTTCTGCCAGCTCCCTGGCTGTGGCAGCAGACGCAAGTCTTCACAGGGCCTCCCCCTGTGCCGGTCTGTGTCCACATTTCCCCCTTTTGTAAGGACATCGGTCGTAATGGATTAAGGTCCACCCTACGCCGGTATGATCTCATCTTTGCTAATTACAGCTACACAGACTCTATTTCCACATAAGGTCACATCCTCAGGTCGTGGGGTTAGGACTTCAGCGTGTGAATTTTGTGGCAGAGGGAGCTGGGGAAAATACAATTCAGCCTTTCTGTTAAAATGAAAATTAGTTTTGTTTTGAGGTTTTTGGAGAAATTTGTGAAACCTGGAGAGTGAAATACCAAGGCTGGTGATCACTTCACTAGAAATGAGTAATTCTCTTCACTTTACCAAATCCTTTGGTCACAGCAACCCGCAAAATGGAACAGCCCTGGGTAAACCGTTGGGTCATTTAGCGCGGACGTCAAGCCTGTCTTATCATCTCAAGTACCGGATAACTCGAAATCAGCCGGGGTCCCTTCCTTTAGGTCAGGAGACACATTTACACACACATTTCCTGCCGTGTTGTCTGTGAGAGAGACCCCATCATGCAGACGAGAAGGTGAACTGCAGAGAAGTTGGGTCTTGGTGGCAGAAGTGAGGTCGCTATCAGAATTTCTGATTCCATTTCTGTTCCGGGAAGAGTCCTCTGGCTGTGGAAATCCACAGGGCGAACGGGCTCTCTCCCTCCGCCCCCCTCCATCTCCCTCCTGCCCGTCTTTCTCAGAAAAGAGACCCCTTTTAAGATTCAAGGCGTAGTGAGTGCAAGAGGTGCTGGGAATTTTTCATTAGCTCAGGAGAGTGGGGATTTTTGTTAGAGGCTGGTTTCTGTGAGCTTGATGTCAATTCGCACATCTCGTTTCACAGTGACTATGACCAGGGACTCTTGAGACACTCCCACTGCTTTTAGTCTGCAGGCTTTGCTTCGTGAAAGACTCATTTCTGCATGGATGCTTCAACTACTATTTCTTCTTGGAAATGGATGCTTGTGTGTAGGGTTCTTGGAAATCAGCTTCTTTAGGTATTGTTCTCGTTGAAAAAGTTGTTCGAGTTTTCTTGGGATTTAGGACTCAATTTCTTTGTCCTTTATTTGCACCTTCATCCTTTTAGTTATTTGGGTGTCATCATTATTTCCCTTCTGAGAAATAGTCCTCCTCTCATTGTTCCCGTTTCCTAACTCGAGCTTTACAAATGGGGCTGATCTTTTACTGGACAGATACATCTTTTTGAAAGTTGTCTTTTTTACTTTACTTTATGTTTTGGTTTCCTAGGTAGGCTGTTCTTTCCTCTCCATCCAGGACGCTAGGTACCGTGTCTGGGCAGGTGGTACCCATGGAGGCAGACATGGGAAGAGACTTCGCTGAGGTGGTTGTTTGCTTTTGAATAACAGTCTTCAGTGTTTGAAAGGCAGCCGTGCAGAGCGCAGTGGGCACGGACACGTGATCCCAGGCTCCTGGGTACAGAATCCAGTCCCGCCCCCTTGACTGATCACTTCACTCCTCCAAGGAGCCTCTGCTTCACCTGCGAAACCGAAACCGCTGAATAGACTTCAGTCTCTTTATTAGTGTCACATTTGCATAGTTTTGAAAGAGATGTCATGCTAAACGATGCACCGTGTTTTCAGCGACTCCTAAGATATGCCTTTAATATGAGCTCTTTTGCGTCTGCAGACAGCTCGTCTGATCTGTACGATTCCAGCCCATCAGCCCAGGGATGCAGGTGGCTGGTCCATCACAGGAGGTCCCGTCCAGCGTTCCTTTCCTCCTTGTTCCTCCCCGAGATGAAAGGACCAGTGTTTCCCTTCAGTCTGCCCATCTCAGAATACTTGTGGAAAATTCCAGAAAGTGTAGGTTTTATGAACTCCCAATAAGGAGCCCCATTTTACTTTTCTCCCCATTGCCCTTCAAGATCTCCCTGTACTCAGTCCTTCAGATGGAAAAGTCTTGACATCTCTTCAGCACTACTTTTTACGTCAATGATTTCCCTCTCTTTATTACACAAAACCATTTCAGTTTATCTGTTATTAATCTGTGACCTTTTACTTTATGCCCCAACTTACCTTACTTTGGTGAACACATTGGAACCCTTCGCTCTGATCTGTCAATCAGTGAGTGCAACCTTTGAAAACAACAATATTGGTATTATTTTTATTTTAATGGAATTAATTTTTGAGATCCTTACTGGCCCCATTTTATAGAAAGATAAAATGACTTTTGTAAATCAACACTAAGAACGGAAACTTTACTGTTAATTCTGACTATATTTTTTCCTCTGAAACATGAAGTATCTGGGATTTGAGGGAGTTTGTTGTTTTTTTTGCTTTGATAGTGAATTGGATTTCTTAGGGATTTTATTTAAAAATAAAAAGACAGAGATTACTGATAAGTTTTGGAAGCAGTAAGCCATTTTCTTAGATATTTTTCCCAGAGATAAAGGAATTTGCCATAGAAATGAATACTTCTTCCAGAAGCAGCATTAAATTGTATTAGACTTTAACACCATTTCCCAAAAGAGGGAACGAAAAACAGATTAGACTCAGAAATCTGGGGAGATGAATGGATTTCCATGTGCACATGTCTTTTATTCTAAGACAGAAACGGTGTGAGAAAATAGACAAAAGAGACCAAGAAAAAAAGAAAAGAAAAAGGAAATAAAGGAGGGAAATGTTCCCTAGAAAATTGCACTCCTGGTTTCCCTCCTGCAGAAAACTGGGATCATAGATCCTCAGCTGAGTCAGCCCGGACTTCACTTCCGGTTCTGCCAGCGGGGGAGTGTGTGTCTTTGGGCAAGTTCCCCTCTCTGAGCCTCAGGGTTTTCTCACCTATGAAATGGGATGGTAAAATCCCCATCAGATGGAAAATTAAATGAGAAACTGTGCGTGGTGCACACGCGGCATCCTTCCTGGAACTTAGCAAAGGGCTGATAGTACGTTGTTTGGATGAATGTGCCTCCCTGCCCAATCCCTGTCCGGACTTCAGCAGATCCCATCGTCTGGGAGTTTAAACAGCCCACCCTCTTTTCATCCTGTCTCCCGAGAACAGCACAGCTGCTCCATTCCCGAGGTGCTGCGACCACACTCCTGCCCCAGGGCGGCTTGGCTGGAGCAGGACAAGCCCAAGGCCTCAGGGAGAGGCAGCTGGGCGCCGGGACCCTGGCCTCACTCCCAGCCCTCCCGGGCCCTCCTTTCCTTTGCCCCGAGGGTGTTGTCCCAACGCTTGGGGGGCGGGCGGGGGGACCCTGTAGGGCAGAGGCTGCTGCTCCAGCTGCCCCGTCAGCGGCAATTCCACGATGCAGGAGTTTCTGAAATATTGATGCAGGAAAAGCAGCTCCCCTGCACCTGGCCTCTTGCCTTGGCCCCTAGTGTTCCACGGGCTGAAGGTGGTCGTGCGGGGCTCAGAGGAGCCCTTGGCGAAGGGAGGGGTGTGTGTGCGTGAGTGCACGCGCGTGTGCGCTGGGAGGGATCCGGGCAGAACCTGCCGCAGGCCCCCTCCTCTCCTCCCCTCTTCCCCAGCCCTCGGTTGCTATGAGGTTTCTATGGCAGCGGCATCCTCAGACCCAACTTTCACCCATCATTTAGAGCCAATTAAGGTAAAATAGTGGGGGGAGGGGGAGGGAGGGGCAGTGTAAGGGGGAGGGGGCGAAGCCGGGAATCCAATCCGAGGCTGCGAGGGGAGCGCTCACTCCGCCAAAGTCGCAGCACAGAGTCTGAAGCTGCAGCTCTATCTCCTGCTTCCCCCGCCCAGCCCGAGCGAGCGGGACGCAGCCGCAGCCCCTGGCGCAGCCCCAGGGCCGGCGTGGGGCGGGGAGGACGCGCCAGCCGAGCAGCCGCGTCGAAGCCCCGCGGCCCCCGTCTCACACCCAGGACCCCAGGGCCCCGCCGGCGCCCGCGGTCGTCCCGGCCTGACTTCACCCTCAGCAGCCCGCTTCCTGCCAGCAGCGCCGGCCTCTGCCGCGGGCTCGGACGCCCTGTCTGGCCATCTCTGTGCTGTTTGGGGCCTCTGGTTATCTTCTTCCTCACTCTCAATACTTGATCAGAGGGAAAGTTTTCAAAGATGCCGATCGCACAGTTGCTGGAGCTATGGAAAAAGATAGAGGTGGAACCCATGGAAATAGAGGTGAGTAAGGGCGAGGAAAGAGTGTCCTTTTCCATAGTATCCTGAAAAACCCTGACTCTGCGGCCGGCGGACGGTCTGTTTACCGTAATGAATGCATGTTTATTGAGTGGCTATTACGTGACCGAGTCTGGGATTTTTAACGAGCATAGATGTGTATGTGTGTACACACATATGAACAGTACATATCTGTGTGTACACGTACCCACACGAGGCGTTGTGTGTGGTGTAAGAATATGAATGAAAATGAGTGAATTGAAGAAAAAAAAAATGGTTGCTCTTAAGCCAAACTTCAGGGTGCTTCTTAGAGTCTGTGTTTGCCTTAAAGGAGGCACATGCTTCCAAACTAATCTGCATCAGTGTGATTTCCTTCAACAAGTGGCTTTAAGTGAAGACCTCCCCAATGGCTGCAGTGCAGGATAAAACCAAAAGGGAAAACCAATGATGAATTCTTGTTTAAGAAACCAGGCATAAAGATTATGCGGCCTTAATAGGGTGTATGTTTGAATAAAGGGGAGCGATTGAAGATGAAAAGATCATGAAATGGATGTGTCAGGGCTGGCTGGCCTGTGGGGAGCGTGTCTGACACTGCTTAACTATATTCTCCCCAGGGACACGGAGCTCTCCTTGCATGGATTTTGATTTATTTAATTTGAATCAGAAACAATCAACGTATATTTTTCCTAGAAGAGAAAGTTCCCCGAAGTTATTAAACCTATTAAATTGATATGCCTGTGCTGTGTTTAGAGCAACTCAAATCGCATTTATACATGGCAGATTTTAATAACTGACTACCTCTTTGCAAAATCCAGCCTTTAACTTTTGCCTTATCTCCTGTATCCGGCACTATAAGCTCAAGTCTTACTATTTTAAATGTTACTTATTTTTATATAGACGTACTATATACTGAGACATTGACAGAATTTTAAAGAGGAGGATTCTGTTTTAGAAGAGAAGTTAGTTAATATTTTATATTTAATACTTTGTCGGAAGCCCGACTAACTTATTCATGCTGGGAATGTATCCTTTGGTCAAAGGAGATTGTCAGGCATCGCACAGACATTAAGCCTGGTTTTTAGATGGAACAACACAGACGCTTTGCTGCTGAGAAGCACCTAAGTGCAGGGAGATGACGGCTTGGCTCTCCAGGGCTATTGATTCCTCTCTGCACACGATGTTATTCCTGGTGGTGACGGCACTGCCTGAGAAAGAGCCTCTCACAAAGGTTGCCAAGTCACGTTTATTTTTTTCTTTGGAGAAAGATTGGGTTTTTAAAGAGTTGAATTAGTAACGGGCCAGAAGTCCCACTCTTGTTTTCTGAGGCTTTCCGAACCCCCCTGGTTATCTGAACTTGCTGGTGGTGGTAGAGGCCCAGCTGTCAGCCCCTCAACAGCCAGGCCCCGTGAAGGAAGCCCTTCTGTACGGGGGAGGATTTGGCCCTGGGCTTAGAAAAAAAGGACGGGAGTGAGGAATGAAGGAGGCTTGGAGAAGGTCTCCTGGCACTCTGGACTCTACGTCTTGGCCGCTGACCCAAGCTCTGAGGAGTAGCGTGTGCTTTAAATACTTCCAAAATGATTGAAAGTGGACCAGCAATAAATATACTCACATCATTAAAAAATGATATCATGATCCTAGAAAGACCTTGCAAATGGGAAGAATCTGAAGCAGAGCCGGCTGAGAGACTGCAGTGCCCCGCCACCCCGCTGAGAGGGCAGATTTGTACGGTTTGGGGGTTGATGTGTATGCAAAAACAAAGAATAAAAATTCCATACAGTGAATGGTCCTGGAGCAAAAGAAATTTTCTTCAGGCTTCCTGGGTAAGTGCTTTAGGGTAGTATACCCTATGCAGTGTGTTAAGATAGAGCATTTAATCCCTGTTTATTTGGAACCCAGAAATTAGAGTTCTTTCTACAGAAAGATTAAACCTGAACTATTAACCCTGAGATATTTCAAGTTCTCAGGAAAATATGAAATCTCTCTATTTGGGAGCTCAGAGGCTGATTTTATTTTCCAGTTTTGCCCATGTTTTATGTTGTGTGATGTTAAAATGGCTCACATATCAGGAAATTGGGCAAAACTAGATGGAGTACATTTGGCCTCGGAACTCCAAGTTCAATGTCATAAAATCCCGCATAAAAAGCCTGCGTGCTTTTTATGAGACAATCTGTTGCGTGATGTTAGTGCTTACATTATTTGCTTTCACACGCATTTAACATGACCGATTATCGGTTTTCCAGGGGTAGCAATCAACGCTCTTGGATTCTACGTTTTTCCTGCCTTTATGAGTTGCTTCCCCTCTAATTTCTTTTCTCATCTGCAGTGAGAGGGAACTGAACTAGGTTGGATTTGAGGGTCAGTGGACTGTATCCTTATAAAAATCATTTCTGCTTCAGCACACAGACCAGGGGAAATTCCTTTCATTGTCTAGGAAAAGCATTTACGGTTTATGAATTATTTTGAGGTATTTCGGAAGGCGTATTTTACCCACGAATGAGGCATGTTGAGAAGGAAACGTATGCTAATTAAAAACTGGGACCTCCATAAAATCCCGGAAGGAGCTGGCATTAAAAAGCAGCATGCGGTGTTGTGTGAATGGTGTTTCAGAGAGTTAAATGCACGTCTCCAAAGCAGGACTTTTCAGTCACTGCCTTCACCGGGGGCACAGCACCCAGGGCGTGCTCTGGGGAGAGGTGAGGACACCGGAGGTGTCATGAGGAAGGCAGTGCGGGAACCAGCCCACAAGGGTCGGCCGGCCCGTTTTGTTTGTGTTCCTTTCGAGGAGTGAGCGTGATTTCTCCTTCGGGGATGTCATCACGCATTAGAGAAAGGAGAAGCCCTGTTTTTGAACTGTGCAGCTCAAACAGGACTCCCTGAAGTTCACAGTGTAGCTTGTACAGCGACGATTGTCGCACGGCTCCTGGGCTAGAAATGAAACTAGGAGAGGTGCTGACAACATCCGACACTGAGTGTCCACTGCTTGCTCAGCAGAGCCAGTGCTGAGTGCTGTGAGGTCTTATTTCCCTGAATCCTGTCCGTGTCTCTAGGCGGTAGATATTCTTATGGTCCCGCTATTATATATGGGGAAAGTGCGGTGTGGGGTAAGCAATATTGCCTAAAGTCATTAAGTGGGAAACAGAGCTCAGACCCAGACCCTCCTGTTCAAGCCTTACCTCGTGCAGAGACACAACGCTTTATGTTCTTATGAGCCGGAGACTTGACTCTCTCCGGTTTAATTCATTCTCTGAGCTTTGGCCTGAGGTTGTGAATTTGTTCCACTCAAACAACCCCCCTGTAACCTGTTTCTGTCCTGACAGCTCGAGTCTTTCAGGGTCATGTAAATCTACACCCTGCCGTCACCTTGCTGGTCAGGGCTTTATGTAAACCAACTGCTTCTCCTTGCAATTGTGGTATAAGTCACACACATTTGGCTGATCTAGTAATTTGTAATCATGGATATAAACACTCTGCCTTATTTGCCTCCTGTTATATAAAGGATCCGTCTCTGGCATGAAGCATCATAGGGTTTCAAATAAATTCTGGTGGAAAGGGACCTTGATGCCATTCCATGTCCTACTATCCTAATACTGAGTATCTGGTTGGTCCTTTGCATTCATTACTTGTGTGATGCTATTTACAAGAATGTAGGCATGCGAACCGCATTTAATGTGTATCTTTTGTTATCAGGCCACCGAGGAGGATCTGAACCTGGACCCAGAGCCCACCGTAGCAGACGCTGTGGAAGAAGTAACTATATATATTTTATGATTTGGGGGAGGAAGTGGGGTAGAGGGAGGGGATGGAAGATTGAAATTAATAGCCCCCGAGTGGTTATGTGAGTGCAATATGTGTATATATACATACATACGCACAAACACGCGTGCACACGGATAGGTTGCATGCATGTTATAGTCAACAGTTTCCCTCAAGAGGGATACTTAAAACATAGGAGGAAAAATTACCAAGCAAGGTAAGATTCAAAGTCTTCCGGTGTGAACTTGTCAAAGGGGAAAGGCAGGTCACTGTCAATTAAGCCAAGCATGGAGAGTAGCCAGTCGGGCATAGAGAAGTGATGAGTCGTTTTACCTGCCGGAGGTTAGGTAATGTAGCCTCTTAGAATGTCTGGTGACATAGAGTCGGAGCCCCGGGCGGAGGTGCGCTCCCTTTGCCAGGAAGCAGCCCCTGCAGCGGTGGCAGGAGGAGAGGCGTGCGCCAGCGGAGGGCCGAGCGGGTCTGGAAAAGGAGCGATGGGTGTTGCCGGGAGGGGGGTTTCCTGCGGTGGACGTGGGAGGGAACAAAGCGCATTGGCATCGCCGACCGCCTGGTCCTCCACTTCCCGCCCTGGCGGCAGGGGCCTGACGGGCTCTTGCTGAGGGGAAGGTCCAGGCGGCATCGGCGTCGTGGGGGAAACGTGGCCGACAAGCACTCTCAGAGGGCACCTAGGACATCCAAGAGCTACATCCAAAGCAGAGTGACGCTGTAGCAACGGAACCCTGTTTAAGCAGACGTATTTCTACCCCTCGTAAAGAAGCTCCCTCAGCAGCTGGAGCCGTGGAAAGTCGACAAGGCAATTAAACGGAGGCCTCAGCCACCCAGGCTGCTCAGCCCCGTGCCACTCGGAACCATAACAGTTGTAAAGTTTTGCAACTCTGTGGCCTTTTAAAAATGGCTGGCGAGGGAGGTCTGGTGGGCTGGGAGGGGCAGATCCGTGGACACTGCTGGCTTTGCGAACGGTGTGCTGGGATGCTGAAAAAGCGTGTCACTTCCATCCAGACGCGTCCACACCGTGCACGTTTCAAGCCCAGTGCCCCTGGATCTTATGATCACATGACATATTATGTGGGTTAAATAAAGAAGAAAAGAAAGAAACTGCCTCACCCTTAGCTGCCTGCTTATCTTCTGTGCTTTTGTCACTGATCTAGGAGCGTGGAGCCCAGCTGCGCTCCTGGCTTTGCAGTCATCTTCCTGCGTTCGTGAAGAGAACTTTTTTTTTTTTTGCGGTACGCGGGCCTCTCACTGCTGTGGCCTCTCCCGTTGCGGAGCACAGGCTCCGGACGCGCAGGCTCAGCGGCCATGGCTCACGGGCCCAGCCGCTCAGCGGCATGTGGGATCTTCCCGGACCGGGGCACGAACCCGCGTCCCCTGCATCGGCAGGCGGACTCTCAACCACTGCGCCACCAGGGAAGCCCCTTGAAGTTATTTTTGGCAACAGAACAGGAGATAGAGGCAGTGATTACAGTTTCCCCATGTCACCTGGTCCGGATGACAGACTATCCGTATGTCTTTGGCTCTTAACAAATGCAGAGTATCTTAGGAGTATTTTACAGGCCACAGCATTGATGTGTAGGTGCATTCGTAGCGTTTGTGGGAAAACTGAAAGGCACGGGGTGTCCAGCTGTTGGCGGCTGCTTCTGACAGATGATGCTGAAAACTCTGCTGCAGGTTTCAGCCCAGCAGCGAGTGAATGTCACCTGGGGGTTCTGAGTGGTTGTCTAATTTTTACTGGGGCCAGATTTCCCCTGTACGTCCCCCTTAGCCTTCAGAGTGGCGCTCTGCAAGGCATCTATAACTGAAGGATTTGTGGCTCAGATCAGTGAAATCAGATGGCAACTGAACTGGGCGTGAAAGGCTTCGCACCTTTTGCCAACCTGAACGTGTACGGTGACTAAAAAGTCTTGTTTAGGAAAAAATATCATTCACCTCAGCAACGGTGTGTTCATTTATTCAGTCAATCAGGGATATTTATTGGTAGCCTGTGGGTAAAGCCTCGTGCTCGGTGTGGAAGTATGAACAGATGAGCAGGAGTGACTGTGATGACTCCAGCCTTGTGGCACCTTTACCTGATACGGCTTCTTGCATGTGGCATGTTCTTCAGGGACACGTGTGTGTGTATATTAATACGTATATATATGTAAAGTATAGGACACATTTGAGATAGTTTATGCGTAAGTATCTCCACGTGTGACTCTTGTCCACTTGTATCTCATGCCGCAGCTCGGTCCAACCTCTGAAAAAAGAGCTCTGGTGAAGTTCAAGACTGAAGATTGAAAATAAGACAGGAGTCGGGGTCAGAAGCTGCGTGTTCCCTGCCAGTTACCTTTTCCTCAGCTCTGCGGAGGGAAAGGCGTCCTCTCTCGGAGAGTCCGTGTCGTGTAGGGATTTGTGTCATGAATTCACAGGGGTTGACTCAGCATGATTTCACTTGACCCATCAGAGACCATCACCCTTCATACTCTGGAAAACAAAACAAAACAAAAAGCCTCAGCAGATCCCATTAGGAAATATTCCCTCAGCTACTTGTTTGAGGGGTTCCTGGAAGGGGCCAGGCAGAGAGAACAAGTCTGAGGCACCTGCTCTGTGGGGTTTTGTGGTCCTATTTCCCTGCTCCTTTTGGCAGGTGGTGCGTAGCAAAGCCAGTGGACATGCTGGGAAATTAGGACACCGAACAGAGTTAAAAGTTTAACGCAGAAGCACATGCCTCGGTGGGCTGGGACACTGCGGTGCAGAGTGGGAGCCTCTGGAAGGTTAGTCCAGGGGTGACGGCAGCCTCCCAACCCTGCGCACAAGAGCCCCATGGTTGATCTTGAAGGTGGGGGAGGGGTGCTGTGTGGAAAGGGGAGGGCGAATCCAGGGGAGCGGCGGCCCGTGGCTCCGGGCTGTTTCCCCGTTGCAGAGGTGGAGGTGCTGAGCCTTAGTGCTGGTCAGCAACAGCTCCTGCATCCTTGCTCCATCCTTCAGCCTTCCGTCTCCAGGTATTTCAGACACATGGGGGATTTTTAGGCGAGTTTCTAATTTCACAGAACAACCTGTGGAAAACATTAGAACTTGTTGCATGTATTTTCTAAAGTGCTTAGATTTCAGGAGTCTGTTTATTAATAAAGACCATTTTCTTACCTGGTCAACCTTAGAGACCAGGTCCAGAGAAGCTGTTTGCAACATTATCATGGTTTCACCTTATTTCCTTGTGACTCCTGGAGTGTTTCCCTCTCCTCCTAAAATTCTACCCTTGGTTTTCATAGCAGAAATTCTGGCATCTCGGAGGCAGAACGGAGCGGGGGTGGGGTGGCAGTCCTGCTGTCAGCATCGTTGGCAGGAGAGCGCTGTTGTCACAGAGACCTGCCCCCGAGGGGTGTGGAAGAGGAAGGCAGATGCAGCTCTCGGCCGAGTGAGGATGCTTGAAGATGGAGTGCCAGCTGCCCGGCCCCTACCCTCTTCTCAGGTGTCAGGGGACGAGTGGGCAGTTCCTCGGGCAGGTGTACCATGACTCCCAAGCATCTGTCAGCATGACCTCCTTCAATGGCCAGCCACCTGACTTCGGAGCAGCTGCAGCTTGGACATGTGCAGTTCTCTGCTGGGGAAGAGGGGCGAGGCGCAGGACAGGGACAAGATTTGGGGGAGCCCTTTAAGCTTGAAGGAGAGAATAACCCAAGGGTGTCTTCAAAGCCCTTTGGCCTAAGTCATGGTAACAGCAGGTTCTCGCCCGGGTCAGGACTGAGCCACCTGCACCCAAGTCACCTGCAGATGCCAACAGATTGCCTCTTACCTGTCCTGCCCCAGGAATCTAGACAGTTTCATTGCTCCTTAAAAAAAAGAAAGATGGAAAAAAACAATCCAAACTGGATTGCATAGAAATGAGACAAGAAGAGTAATGAAACCTCAGAACGAATAAAGCAGTTACAAGCAGTGCAATTACAGCTTAAGAAGATGGTTGGGAGTTTGAAAAGAGATGGATGGATGATCTTCCCAGCCTGCTTATTACCTGCCGGCAGTCTGCCTTCACAGCATCCACCTGTCTCTGGGGGCTGGAGTCGGCAAAGGCACGTCGACTATGTCACCGTCTACATTTGTGTTCCGTGTTGTTTTCTGCCCAGCAAAAGGCAGGAATCCCCGTAATCCTTACGGAAAGTCTAGAAAAGAGCAATGTCAACACAGTGCATTTTGGAAAAAGACTAATGTGACTAAGCCACTGGAATTCCCATGGGCGTTTAAATGCCCTGCATGACCGTAACCGTAACATTGACTTCACCAAACGTTAGCACTTACTGGGGCAGACATGAAGGAAGAGGCACGATTGGGGGCTGAAAATTGGTATAGCGTATTTGATGTGTCAGTGGTGGTTTATTTTCAAGAATCAACATGAGCCATGAAGTCTGGCTGTATCATCAGGAGACATCGGTCCTTTCGGTTATCACATCATCTCTTAAGTGTCCGCCGTAACCACTGTTGGAAGCAGGAAGCCGGCTTGCAGCTATTTTCGGTTTCTGCGATCCTTGTCTTTCTGCTTCTGTAGCCAAGTCAGCAGGAGCACGTTTCAGAGTGCTTTCTCTCTGAGAAGAAAAGGACTACTCCGTGCTAACAGGAACATTCTCTAGAACCCTGGGCACCCGTGTGGGACGCTGTCTGCTGCCGCCCCATCTTTGGGCGAGCAGAGCGAATTGTTCACATCTTACCGGGTACCAGCTGTCGCCCGTGTGAACAAGCCAGCGGCCTGCGTCTTCCTGACAGCCCTGGGAGGCGGGGCTTTCCCTGCCAGCACAGTGACTTCACGGGTGGTCTCGCTGGGAAAAGGTGCCCACCCTGTCACGGCCAAGAGTAACCTCCTGTGTTGAGATGGTTGCCAAATCATGAAGCAAAACCGCTAGGCAAAGCTGCCCTTTCCCTGCCATCTAATGCATAGCAGTGGCTTGGAGGAAGCCCTGGGATCAAGTTTGGGTGTCTTTTAGGGCCTCCTGTGTTTGAACCCCCATAGGAATGACCATGCACCTCTGCCTGCAGAGATGCTTTGTAAGAACCCTGCTTTTAATGTATCTGATTTATATCCTCTTCCATCTTCCCAGACTCGGGGACCTGGAAGGGGGTCTGTTACTTTCTCTATTTTTCAGGTGGTGAAATTGAGGCATCAAAAATGATGTAATTTGCTAATTATAGCAGAGAACCAATGAAAAGGGGACTTCAAAGCAAAGCTTTTTCTACTGACTTATTTTCTCTTCCTAAAATCACTGATTGCCCTCAAGATACCTGACATTAGGTGGTAGATTGTTGGCTGATGGAATCAGGGCCTGGGGTCAAAGGCTATGCTCTGTCCTCTCCCCTGGGTCTAAAACAACATTACAGGTGCCTCAGGGACCCTGCCCCATGTCCCCGGGGGCTCAGAAGCAGCGTTGCTGTAGCCCCATCTGTTTCCAGTGGCCGCGTGGAGCCCACCGACCCTGCAGTGTCACTCTGCTTCTCTCCCCTTTTCTCTTTTCAAAATTCTCTCTCCTTCTTCCTTCAAATTGGGAAAATAGAAAACTTGATCTTTTTTATGTGTATGAAAAACACAGGGGAGCTTGAGCTGGAGGTGCTGTTGAAAGATTACACACCCCACCCCTACTTTTTTGGCTGGTGTCTTTGTCATGGGTGGGATACATTATTGACTTACTAGAATCACGAAAGTTTCTTATACTTTATTAATATCAAATGGATCATTTGAATAATTATGGTAAGAGAGGATATATATATATATATATATATATATATATATATATATGTAGAGAGAGAGAGAGAGAGAGAGAGAGACAGAGACAGAGAGAGAGACAGAGAGAGAGAGAGAGGATTTTCCTCCATGATAATGCTGTACATGTGTGGGTAAGATTCAAAGTATGAGATAGAAAATTGTGTAGTTTCTTATCCTTCAGATACTTTGAAGTAATAAGAAGTAAAACAACCCCCCAAAACCCATGCTCTTGTAACACAGATGCAGCTGGGAGCTGGGTGTGGAGACATGGACTTTGCAATTTATGTGAGTCATAAAAATCTCTAGGGAATCATTCAAACGCTTTTTTCCGAGATGTGGCACCAAAACAGCCCACGGTGCCAAGTGCACATTGAGCGAGCGCCTGGCTCGCTGCAGCAGGCGCCTCCCCGACTGCTCCCTTCTCCAGGCACCCTTGGGGTCACCATCGGGGGTCCCGGCTCCTCCATCCCTAAGTCAGTTCTCACCTTCTGTCTCAGGTAGAATGAACAGAGCAACCGCATGTAACATATACGGAGAAGACAAAAGAAGGATTCCAAGTCCCGATTTGAGGATTCAGACACATAAGTGCCTGTTTTTAAAATAATAGGATAAATACAACAAGAGGGTGATTTGTAGCACCCTTCCTTGAACGATGGACGGTCTCAGGTGTATCCCGGTGGGTGTGGCAGGTTGCCTTGGGCGTCACGGCCCACGGCTGTACATCTGGCTCCAGCCAGTTCTCCCTCCCCCGCCCCCGTCCTCCCTGCCTCCCTTTTCTTAATTCTTTCAGCAAATGTCTACTGAGTGATGGTGCCACGCCTGGCACTGTGCCAGGCTCCTGCGACTCAGTGATTCAGATAAATGAGGCCAGCTAGAGTCTCTGCAGCACGCACCTTACATCTTAGTGTTCTTGCACGTAAACAACTAACAAATAAGATCATTCCGTGTCGCAGTGAGGGCTGTGGAGGGAGAAAGCAGGGAAACCGAGAGGGATTTGGGCTGGGGCCGTATTAGCAGAGCAGTGGTTAGGGAAGGCCTCACCCAGCAGGTGGAGTTTAGGTTGGGACTTAAACGATGGAAGAGACCAACCCCCCAAACCTGGGGGAAGATGGTTCAAGGCAGACGGAACCGAAGGGCAGCTGGTGGCGGGGGGGTGGGGGTGGGGGGAGTGGGGATGGAGCAGCCCCTGCCTGCAGCAGGCCCCAGCTGGCAGGAGCTGAGGGAAGAGAGGAAGGCCCTGTGAAGGAAGGGATGCGGAGACCCCGCAGGTCTTCGGATTTTATTCTGATTTTTCTGGGAAGCCACTGGCGACTCCTAGGCAGGAAAATGGTGTGATCGCGTAGATTTTCTTAAAGCACAGTCACTCTGGTTGTTGAGTGAGGAAGCAGGGAGTTCCTGGGGAAACAGTGAAGGCAGGGAGACTGCTTAGGAGGCTGCCGCAGGGTCCCGCGAGGGGCGTTGGTGTCGGGGTGCAGGGTCCCGAGGTGTCGCCCTGTTGCTGCTAGACCTCTTCTGGCTGCGATACTGGATCTTTTCCTGGGCTGCAGAAGGAAGTTCCATGGACGGGGCGGCTTAGACAACAGCAATCCGTTCCCTTGCTGTTCTGGAGGCTGGAGGTCAGATCAAGGTGTCAGCAGGTTGGTTCCTTCTGAGGCTGTGAGGGCGAATTCGCCCCAGGCCTCTGTGGTTGCCGCGGTCCTTGGGGCTCCTTGACGTGTGGACACATCACGGGTCTCTGCCTCTATCTTCCCGTAGTCTCTCCCTGTGTGGTCTTCACCTGGCCGTCTTCTGGTGAGGACACCAGTTGTATCAGAGTGGGGCCCACCCTGATGACTTTTCTCCTAACTGATTATATCTGCAGAGACCCTGTTTCCAAATGAGGGCACGTTCTGAGGCGCTGGGGCTTAGGGCTTTGACAGATCTTTTGGGGACAGAGTTCAACCCATAACAAATATGACGCTTGGGACACTCAGTTTTGTTGGGTCCAGGTCTCCAAAGTCTTGGCCAGAGACCCTGCTTTTCTGGGCGTGAACTAAACCCGAGAATGTCCACGGACTGGATTTCTGTGGCCCTCTCTGACTCTCCCGCCCCCGCCGGGCTGTGTGCCTAGTCCCATCTGCTGTGCTCTGCCCGGCACACGCTTTCATTCAGCAGAGTCTGGGTCACTTCTGAGGCTCGTCCAAGGGCACCAGAGCACAGGTGAGCACCTGAGACTTGGGCCACCCCGAACTTCCAGTGCTGGGGGCGCCCAGTTTGAGACCAGAGAATACTTTGCGGTGGTTTTGCATCAGACCCCTGTCCTCTACCTGCACGACGCTTACCCTGGCCAGTCCTTGTCCCATTTAGAGGGTAGTCAGCTGGTGTCACACTGACACCAGTGAAAGGGAGGAACACGACACAGGTCCTGTCACTGTGCCGTGGACACCCTCTCGCCTTTTCTCAGCGAGGGAGCCCGACAAGCAGGTCCCTTTCTAACCTGGCCGCCGTGCCTCTCTGGGGGCCCAGATACAGGCCCCGCACTGTCCTCTTACACAGCTGTAAGAGCTACAGCCTCACGCCTTTCCGTTTCTGTTTTCTTGCTCTGCAGTTAGGTTCTTGTCCCGTCATCTTTCTTCCTGTAACTTTGAAAGGCTGTGTCTTCTGCAGCTTTCCTGACACCTGACTCACTCGTCTTCCGCCCTTGGTGGCTGCTAGTCCTGACCTGAGACCCCTGCCTCCCAGTGGCCACTGCAGAAATTAGAACACGTTTGCGGTTCCGTGTCCAGAGCGCTGCCGATGAAACTGATGAGGAGGTGAAGTCCGGTCCCTTTGCGTTACTGTTGGCTTTTGGTGGCACTTTGGAAGCCACCCACCACCACCATTTGCCCAGCCCTGGCACAGGCTGTGCCAGGCAAGCTTCCTGTGGTTTTCGGGCCTGGGCTGCCCCACAGAGGGTCAGCTGTGCCCAGGCTGAGAGGCGGGATGAGAGGGAGGAAGCCATCCAGCTCCCCGGAGGTGCGGACCCTCCGCGGGCATCGGGTCCTGTTTGCCGAGCTCGAGAAGCCCCTGCAGATGCTGACAAAACGGCACGTCTGCATCAGTGGGCCTCGGGGGGCCTGAGAGTCTGCATTTCTAATTGGCTTCCTTCCCAGGGATGAGGTTCTTCTGGTCCTCGGACCACACTCCGAATTCTAATGGTGACAGACCCTCAGGACAAGGGCACGGTACCCAGAGAAGGCACTTCTAGGGGCAGAGGAGACGCCAGGGGCCGTCTGCGAGAACACCGTCTGTCCTTGGCTTCCAGATCCTTCTTTCTCCAAGCAAGTGGCATTGTGGCATCTACTTTGTTGTTGTTGTTGTTAGTGTCTACTTTTATTGCTATGTCACAAATATTTTGCTAAACATGAGACTAATACTAATTTTATTCGGTGGTTCAGCTGATGATCTCCTGGGGAGGTAGGTTTTTGTCTTTTTCTATTTTAATTATTACTAGTCGTAAACAACACAAACTGGGACTTCCCTGGAGGCGCAGTGGTTAAGAATCCACCTGCCAATGCAGGGGACATGGATTCGAGCCCTGGTCTGGGAAGATCCCAGATGCGTGGAGCAACTAAGGCCGTGCGCCACAACTACTGAGCCTGCGCTCTAGAGCCCGTGCTCCGCAACAAGAGAAGTCACCTCAATGAGAAGCCCGTGTACCGCAATGAAGAGTAGCCCCCGCTCACCGCAACTAGAGAAAGCCTGCGTGCAGCAACGAAGACCCAACGCAGCCAAAGATAAATAAGTAAATTTTAAAATTTATTAAAAAAACAGCAACGACACAGACTTTTAATCTCAGTTCTGGAGCGCAGACATCCACCGTCACTTACATGGGGCAATAATCAACATGCTGGCAGACATGTGTTCCTTGTGGGAACTGCGGGGAGAATCCGTTTCCATGTCTCCTCCCACTTCTCAGGCGCCCACACTTCTTGGCTGGTGGCCCTTCCCCTATCTGCAGAGCCAAGAGCCAGGCACCCTCTCTCGTCTCCGACTCCTGCTTCCTCGCTCGGACTGTGACCTTCTGCTTCCCTCTTATAAGGACACTTGTGTTACACTGGGATGGCATTCGTTTTTAAACTGGTAAACTCCAAAGTCTCCGTTCTAAGATGAGAAGTAAGACAGTTTAGTTTACATTTAGAAAATAAATGTAAAGTAACTAAACTCTTAGATACGGTGTATTTCCCCATTCCTCCTTACTCCATCTTCTTTTATTTTTCTTAAAAGTTACTCCAGGAATAGTAAACATTTATCCACTTATTTATCTAAGAAATATTTCTTCAGCATCTACCCTGTAAAAGGCAATTTAGAAGACCCGGTGATGAATGACACACATCCACTGGTTTCAGGGTGTTTGTTGTGTAGGAGCAGTGATAACTGTGGTACAAAGTATACAGTGATAAATGCATAAATGATACAGAAAGGTACTTTATATTATTTATTTTTTTAACATCTCTATTGGAGTATAATTGCTTTACAATGATGTGTTAGTTTCTGCTTTATAACAAAGTGAATCAGTTATACATATACATATATCCCCATATCTCCTCCCTCTTGCATCTCCCTCCCTCCCACCCTCCCTATCCCACCCCTCTAGGTGGTCACAAACCACCAAGCTGATCTCCCTGTGCTATGTGGCTGCTTCCCACTAGCTATGTATTTTATATTTAGTAGCATATATATGTCCATGCCACTCTCTCACTTCGTCACAGCTTACCCTTCCCCCTCCCCATATCCTCAAGTCCATTCTCTATGTCTGCGTCTTTATTCCTGTCCTGCCCCTAGGTTCATCAGAACCAATTTTTTTTTGATTCCATATATATGTGTTAGCATACGGTATTTGTTTTTCTCTTTCTGACTTACTTCACTCTGTATGACAGACTCTAGGTCCATCCACCTGACTACAAATAACTCAATTTCATTTCTTTTTATGGCTGAGTAATATTCCATTGTATATATGTGCCACATCTTCTTTATCCATTCATCTGTCGATGGACACTTCGGTTGCTTCCATGTCCTGGCTATTGTAAATAGAACTGCAATGAACACTTTGGTACATGACTCTTTTTGAATTATGGTTTTCTCAGGGTATATGCCCAGTAGTGGGATTGCTGGGTCGTATGGTAGTTCTATTTTTAGTTTTTTAAGGAACCTCCATACTGTTCTCCATAGTGGCTGTATCAGTGTACATTCCTGCCAACAGTGAAAGAGGGTTCCCTTTTCTCCACATCCTCTCTGACATTTATTGTTTGTATATATTTTTTTTTTTTTGCGGTACGCGAGCCTCTCACTGCTGTGGCCTCTCCCGTTGTGGAGCACAGGCTCCGGATGCGCAGGCTCAGCGGCCATGGCTCACGGGCCCAGCCGCTCTGCGGCATGTGGGATCTTCCCGGACCGGGGCACAAACCCATGTCCCCTGCATCGGCAGGCGGACTCTCAACCACTGCGCCACCAGGGAAGCCCTCGTTGTAGTTTTGATTTGCACTTCTCTAATGATTAGTGATGTTGAGCATCCTTTCATGTGTTTGTTGGCCATCTGTATATCTTCTTTGGAGAAATGTCTATTTAGGTCTTCTGCCCATTTTTGGATTGGGTTGTTTGTTTTTTGATATTGAGCTGCTTGTATATTTTGGAGATTAATCCTTTGTCAGTTGCTTGGTTTGCAAATATTTTCTCCCATTCTGAGGGTTGTGTTTTCGTCTTGTTTATGGTTTCCTTTTTGTGCAAAAGCTTTCAAGTTTCATTAAGTCCCATTTGTTTATTTTTGTTTCTATTTCCATTTCTCCAGGAGGTGGGTCAAAAAGTATCTTGCTGTGATTTATGTCAGAGAGTGTTCTGCCTATGTTCAGAAAGGTATTTTAAACATAACTACCAAGTTATAGGGAAAAAAGAAGAAAGAAACAAGTGAAAGAACACTGTGACTTAGCACTCAGATCGCTCAGGCAGGTGGTTGTATTAGTTTCTGATTGCTGCTGTAATAAATGATAAATAAATAAATAATAAATAAATAAATAATAAATGCTGATTCAGTTATATATATATATAAATATATAAATTTATATGTGTGTGTGTGTATATATATATATATATATATATATATATATATATATATAAAACTGAATCAGATCCTTTTCCCTTATAGGTTATTACAAAATACTGAGTACAGCTTCCTGTGCTATAACCTTATTGGTTGTCTATCTTATATATAGTCGTGTGTATATGTTGATCCCAAACTCCTAATTTATCCCTCCCCTCCTTTCCTGTCTGGTAACCATAAGGTTGTTTTCTATGTCTGTGGCCTATTTCTGTTTCATAAATAAGTTCATTTATATCTTTTTTTATATTCCACATAAGTGATATCATGTAATATTTGTCTTTCTCTGTCTGACTTACTTCACTTAGTATGATAATCTCTGGGCCCATCCATGTTGCTGCAAATGGCATTATTTCATTCTTTTCATGGCTGAGTAATATTCCATTGTATATAGTCAACATCTTCTTTATCCCCTCCTCTGTCGATGGACATTTAGGTTGCTTCCATGTCTTTGCTATTGTAAACAGCGCTGCCATGAACATTGGGGTGCATGTATCTTTTTGAACCATGTTTTTCTCCAGATATATGCCCAGTAGTGGGATTGCTGGGTCGGATGGTAGTTCTACTTTTAGTGTTTTAAGGAACCTCCATACTGTTCTCCATAGTGGCTGTATCAATGTACATTGCCACCGAGAGGGAGTTGTTCTTAATAGAAGGAAGTTAGTTAATAAATGACAAAGGAATGATAGAATTTGAAAATCACCATTTCAATCTCCAGTTACTAAGGAGTACAGGCAAGGATCTTGGGTGGACACTGAAACCACCGGGTGACAGGCTGGGAAGCAGGGCAGTTGCACAACCTCCGTGTATCGCCACACAAACCACTCGTGACCAGGGACTAGGAAGGGGGCTTTTACAGTGAGAGGTCTGGCAGACACCTCCTCTATCATCCGATCACACAGGGCATGAACAGTGATGTCCCTCTGGTGAGCAGCAGAGGAAGATACACAGCACCACTTCCGCAGCCTTCTCGCCAGAAAAAGCCTTGGCCAAAAAAAGGTCTAATCTCATTCTAACAGGAGGAAACAAATAGAAAAATTCAGGTGTGGAAGAGTCTGCAATGCAACTAGCCTGGACTCTTCAGAGATAAAAGGGTGAGGGTTTTTCTAGATTAAATGAGACTAAAGAGCTGTGACAGCACAATGTAGAATAATCAACATTTTGATCCTGGCTTAAAAAAGAATGCTGCAAAGGGCTTCCCTGGTGGGTCAGTGGTTAAGAATCCGCCTGCCAATGCAGGGGACACAGGTTCGAGCCCTGGTCTGGGAAGATCCCACATGCCGTGGAGCAACTAAGGCAGTGCGCCACAACTACTGAGCCTGCGCTTTAGAGCCTGCGAGCCACAACTACTGAGGCCGCATGCCACAACTACTGAAGCCCGTGGGCCTAGAGCCCGTGCTCCGCAACAAGAGAAGCCACTGCAATGAGAAGCCTGCGCACCGCCACAACTAGAGAAAGCCCGCATGCAGCAACGAAGACCCAACACAGCCAAAAATTTAAAAGAAAATTTTTTTTAATTAAAAAGAAAAAAGAATGCTGCAAAGACATTTAGGGACGATTGGAGAAATTTAATTAGAAACTGTACATTTTATATCATTAATTTTAAATTTCTCAGACATGATAATATTATTGTGACCATGGAGAACATCCTGGATCTTAGAAGAACACGCTGAAATGTTAAGAGCTTGAAATGTCAAGATGCTTACGAGTTACTTTTGATAGGTTTGGCCAAAAAAATTCGTATACAATTATATAGAGAGAAATAAGAGAAATACTGCAAAATGGTAGCGGCTGGTGGACCAAAGCAAAGAGCACACGGGTGTTTGTTGTTCTGTCCACCTTCCTGTGGGTTTGTGATTGTTTCACATAGAACATCTGGAGGAAAAGCTAGACTCTCAGTAGATCTCAAAGGGGGTCATAGCAGCCGGCGGGCAGGTTTTTAACTTTACAAACCTGTGTGTGGTTCTGGTCTGCTGACTGTGGTCCATGGTGTGTGTGTGCGCAGTGTGTGTGTGTGTGCCCATGCATGTGTGCGCTGCTTTCTTGGTTGGCTCACGAGGATCTGTGTTCCCGTCTGATTACAGAGCAGTGATCTGTGCATGGCTGCACTGAGCCACCAGGAGTGGTCCTGAATTTTGTGGCTGGGCAATACCACGGCTTCTGGTGACATTTTCACATCCAGTGCTTCCATCGTGCTGCTGAGGGGGAGAGGCACAGGAAAGGGAAGAGTGTAGCTTTTTGACATCCAGGTCAGATTTGTGACTTTTATTAGAGGCTATTAGAATGAAATACATATATGTTTTATTCCTTTTGACCCTTTACTCCCAAAGGCTCACACATTTCATCCTATTTCTGTACAAACTAAGAATCTGACTTCTCTGTTGGAATCTTGCTTTAGGTCCCTGCAGCCCCATCTGGAGGAAGCCTGTGCGTTTGTGTTTTGGGCATGGACCCCTGGGTGCATGAGCCCTTGGTGGTGCCGACCCATGTTGGACCCAGGTATTTGTCAGTGGGTTACTGCTCTACGGACCAGTGCCTTGTGGGTTATTTTTTTAAACAATATCTGTCTTAGGAGGGAAGCATATGAATCCGTGTGAAGTTGAAACTTTGCTTCTTTTTCCCCTAGTTGCCCATTTGATAACCTACTGAGAGATATTGTGACTCTAATTTCTTTAATGCTTCCACTGAGTAACACATACAAGAAGTTCTGGTTTCAAATATTTTGAAATCAGACTGAGTCGTTTTATATCCACTTACCATTTATTTTCCTCAGAGAACAAGTAATGGGGAAGGTGTTCCTACCACCTTCCAATTCAGTTCACTTCAGTGATGTCTTAAGGTAAACACTGAGTGCGCACTAAGAAAACATAGACCCTGCAAGGTCTTGTGATGTAGCACGTGCGGCTGTGGAACATAAAGCAGGATTCCCATGTAAAGTTGTGGAAGGGTTCTTCCCTTATTTTAAAATCTCAGTGGAAGTCTTTCATATATCTGTCATCTGTACTCATGTTTTTAAAATTGCGGCACAGTTTTTACACTTCTTCATCTTTGACATCTTCAGAACAGGCATCAATATCAACAGCACTATTTTTTTAAACTACTGAAAACTCTCTTATCAGCTTGGTGCTGTGTAGAAGCAAATAGTACGGCTGCTACCCTCTGTGAGCTACGCTGTGGCTTTTATTCACTCCTTTTATTTGTAGAATGAATTAGTATAGATGGAAAACTAAGAAAAAGTAGACAAAGAGCAATACAATATTCCTGTCCATGGTACTGAACCCTCCTCAGGCTAAAAACTTCTGGGATCATTCCCTGCATACTCACTCAGCAGTTCCTTTGAATTTCTCTTTTTATTGTCTCTTTCTGTCTGATTCTGTTGCCATGGATACATCTCAGGCCCTCGCGCTCTCCCTGAAATGCCTGTCCTGTTGGCTGAATGGGGAGAAGAGATGGGAATGGACCCTCTAAGGCAGAGCCACCTCTCAGTGGGAATTTCTCCTGAGCACTGCACTGTTTCTTAAATTAATTAGTATCTGTAGGTCTTAAGTTATAGGCTAGATGATACAATTTTGGTAAAGTATGTTTGTTTGAATTTAGGTTTCAATAGTATGTGAGTCGTACGGGCGTTATCGTATGTTAGCAGTTAGAAATCAAAGGAGGCTGAAAAGAGTAACAAACTATCCCAATAGCTCAGCAGTTTGAAGAAGTAAGGGTTCATCCCTCCCTGTGTCACGTCCAGTAAAGTATTTGCTGGGCAGCCTTCGCGGGCAGTGCGCTGCGGCCCGGCCCCTTCAGTCGGTCAGTGCCACCACACCCTGGTGCACCTCGCAGGCCTCACTGGGTCCCCATGACAGTCGGAGGGGAAGTGGAAGAGATGAAAGTTCTTCTAGACTGCAGAATGGTGACTGCAGAATAATTTCTAAATTCATGTTTCACGTTCATGAAAAGCGATTTTTGATCATTGTTTCTTTAATAGATCATGCACAGGAAACGGCACTTCCCTTAGAGCTCTCTCAAATGCTAGGCTCAGATATTTCCAGCTTTAGAGAAAGCATTAGCACATGTTGCCAAGATATTTTCCTTTAGTGAATTATAATGGGCAATTTGAAAGGCAGATATTTATTTTTGCTCTACTGTGCCTTTAGATAAAAGGGCTCATATGATTTTTAGATTAGATTTTAAAAATATGTTCTTTTTTTAAAAATGTGTTCTCATGGTTCTTTATGGGTTAACATAGCCAACATTTGAAAATGGTTCTTGATTATAATTGGTTTTGCAGACAATCCTTTTAAAAAACATAATATCTTTGATGTGGTGTCCCAGTAAGATGGTCTGGGTGCAATTAGAAGTCTTGGGCATAAAGCCATTCAATATCTTTGAAAAACTTTAAATATATTTTATGTTTATTATTCCAAAAATGTGTGTATACCAGTGACATGGAGTTGATCAGTAACTATATCAACTCGTCAATATTTATTGAGTGTCTGCTGTGGGCCAGATAGAATACTAGGTACCAGTCATCCCTGAGCTCTGAGGTACAAGACAATCCAACTTAAATATCCATCATACATGTGCTGGAGGAAGGTGAAGTAAAAATCTAGTCTATCTCCCATGTTATTACTCCATAATGTACTCTAAATTCAATTATAATTTTAACATGCTTCCTTTGAAAAAAAACCAACAACAATAATGTCCAAAGAGTTTTCTTTATAGTGAAAGTAAATGTTCCAATACTATATGTTAGGGGTTGAATTGAGCCCCCGCCAAAGATGTGCTGTAGTTCTAACCCCCAGTATTTGTGAATGTGACCCTTTTTGGAAAGAGGCTCTGCAGATGTAAAGAAGCGAAGCTGAGGTCTTCAGCGTGGGCCCTGGCCCAGTGTGGCTCACAAGAGGAGGAGAACAGGTGCAGACACACACGTGACAACAGGGACAGGTGTTGGGTGATGCTTCCACAAGCCCAGGAGCACCGAGGGTTGCTGACCACACCAGGAGCTGGAGGAGACAAGGAAGGGTCCTCCCTACAGCTTTCAGAGGGAGCCCAGCCCTGCCAGCACCTTGACCTCAGACTCCCGGCCTCCAGACTGTGAGACAAGCACTTCTCTTGTTTTCAGCCCCCCAGTTTGCGGTGCTCTGTTATGGCAGCCCTTGGAGACCTATACAATGTATTATAAATAAACTCAGAAAACAAATGATAAAATATAGAATCAGTTCCTCTTAATCTTGTGAGAGCTCAACATAATCAAATCTGGTTTTAGCAGAATCACTTTATAGGTTTCGCTGGTTGTAGGAAGCTGGTCGTGGAGGTGACAGTGAGGCTTGGTCGACAGCAGCAGGGAGGGGGTTTGTCAGATGTGGCTCCTGGTTCCTGCTCTGGGAGCGTCCATGTCACCTCGATCCCTGGAGGGTCGAGAACACAGAGACAGGACCCAGAGGACACAGAGATGCCCGCATGAGGGTCTCATCATTCAGTTTGAGTCATTTGAAAATACAACCTGTGAGACCGCTTTTCCTCTGAATTGTCTTAAAGTTATTTTCATTTAGGAAGGGAGAGTTTTCTGACTTTTACAGGAAGTACTCTTTATCTGGGCGCTCTTTAGTTTGGGACGGGATCGTTGAATTTATAACCCATCAGACGCTCCTTGGCAGATTTCTCGGTGGAGGAACGGTGGACCTAAAAAGTGGAAAACCCGTGACACTGTTAAACTGATCTGCTCATTAGATCACTTGAAAACATGCAACTGGGTAGGGCCTTTCAAGATGTTTGATGTTTTTAGTTTAAAATTACTCATAATATGAGGTGTGAAGTTGCAGGTGCCTGCCTGAGAAGGTGCTGGGAGCAGGTCACCTGAGCTTCTCCCTGTTCACTGTCGAGTCAGGAGAGGGGGCCAGGTGTCCAGCACACATGCGGCATCAGGGTTCCCACTGCGCTAAAGGCCAGGAAAGAAACGCAGAGGACACTGCAGGCTTGAGAGGGTGTCTTAGGGGATAGGGGACTCCGCTCCACAGTGCTGCCTGGGGGGCCCCCCTCTTAGGGTGATGTTTGAACTGAAGCCAAAGGGGACTGTGGATGGGTTGGACACCTGCTTTCATCCCCTCATCTTCCAAGACAAGACGGTGATAAGGTTTTATAAGACGTTCCGGCTGCACAGTTCTGAGCCTATAGTGAACTGGTAACTATTTTTCAGCTTTATAATTAACATCCTGAAACAGGCACTGAAATATCTGAGATGACTTCGGAACCCCCGGAGAAAGAAAGGCTGCATTATATTCCTGGCAATTTTCTTGTTAAGTAAATTTTAATTTTTGAGAGCTATTGTTCTAGGCATTGTATATATGATAACTTGATTAAGAAGAACAGTTAACCAAGACTTTGCATTCCTTGATCGTGCAACTCTAGCTTCCATGCTGGACTCAGATTTCCAAAGATGCTATTTTGGACTTTTTTTGAAAGGTCGGGGGATACCTGCCTTTGATCCAAAGATTAAAAAGAATTTTTGAACATGTGAACTATCTTTTTAAATTAGTAAGTGTTGATTTTTAGAGTACATTTCTTTTTTTTTCGGTACGTGGACCTCTCACTGTTGTGGCCTCTCCCGTTGCGGAGCACAGGCTCCGGATGCGCAGGCTCAGTGGCCATGGCTCACGGGCACAGCCGCTCCGCGGCATGTGGGATCCTCCCGGACCGGGGCACGAAGCCGCGTCCCCTGCGTCGGCAGGCGGACTCTCAGCCGCTGCGCCACCAGGGAAGCCCTAGAGTCCATGTTGATTCAACACATCCTAAGAGTGTTCTGCTTTCAAGGGGTCAGAAGTTCCTGCAAACATCCCCTGATAGGAGCATTTGGCGCTGCGGGTTCTCATGTGGCGGCGTTAACAGAGCCCTGGCTGCTCAACACAGACTCCTCCTGGGACGCCATCAGTGCTGCCTGAGCACAACTAGAACGCGAGGCATCGGGAAGTTCCCACGGCTGTTTCTCTCCATTTACAACAGGAGCAGCTGTTTTATAGATGCAGGTGACTGTTCTGTGACCTTGAGCAGCCTGACCAGGAAGCCCCCGGTGGCCCGTGGTCAGGCGTGTTCACGCACGTGGAGGAGAGCTGAGCCACGGCCCCCCAAGAAGAGTGTTTGGGTCTGGCCCACCCACCATGGTGTAGCATTGGGACGGCCCAGAGCTGCTCTTCGTGATGCGGGGTGAGGGGGCTACTCTCATAGGCGATCTGTGAAGGTGGATGTAGGAGAGGAGCCCTGTACCCACCCACCTCACCCTGTTACACGCACTGGAGCGAGTCCAGACCGTCGTGGTGATGTGCGTTCCCTCCACCCTCATCTGTTGGTCGTTGCCATGCGCACAGCGTTGAGGTTTCCTCCCCAGAACAAGCATCCCCACAGCTGGTGGTCATACTGGCTTATTTTACAACCAACTTCGGGTGTATTTAGACGTTTGCATGGAATTCCGATGGAGAGGAATTCCCTGGGTGAACCCCGACCCCCAGGCTGTGCCCGCCTGCACCCCCTGCAGTGCGTGGAGTCCTCTCTGCCACCCTTGGCATTGCCCAGACTTCAGCTTCACCAAGCCGTGGACGGTGAATTAATTTGCATGTCTCTAATTAATGTCAATTTAACGGCCCCATCATGAGCTCGGTATCCACTTGGGTTTTCTCTTCTGAGAATTGCTTGTTCATATTCTTCACTCATTTCTGAGTTTGAATTCTTGTCTTTTTCTTTGGATTCAGAGGCTGTCTTTATTCTTGATGTTAATCCCTTCTTAGTTTTAAGAAGTTTAAGTATCATGTCCTAATGCATCCACTGTACAGTAACTCGGTCCTTTAGTGAATCAACATGGTAGAGTTGATATTATCAAATCCACTTTTGTTTTTTGCCTTATGGTTTGAGCTTTGGGGGATTTTTTTCATTTAAGCATCTTTCTCCATTCTGGAGTCACAGAAGTTTACTCCTCCTTTATAGAATAGATGTTCATTCATCCTCTACAAGCTCAAGGTTTAATTTTCCACTTTTAGTTCTTTCATGCTTGGTGACTGCATCATTACATGTAGTGATGCTAGGAATCTGACTTCACTTTTTTTTAAGATTTGTTTTATTATTTATTTGTTTATTATACTTATTTTTGGCTGCATCGGGTCTTAGTTGCAGCACGCGGGATCTTTGTTGGGGCAGGTGGGCTCTTCGTTGCGGTGCGTGGGCTTCCCTCTAGTTGTGGTGGGCGGGCTCCAGGGCATGTGGGCTCTGTAGTTTGCAGCACACAGGCTCTCTCGTTGAGGGGCGTGAGCTCAGTAGTTGTGGTGCTTGGGCTTAGTTGCCCCGTGGCATGTGGGATCTTAGTTCCCCGACCAGGGATTGAACCCACGTCCCCTGCATTGGAAGGTGGATTCTTTACCACTGGACCACCAGGGAAGTCCCTGATTTCACCTTTCTTTATGTTGATCCAGGTTTCCCAAACCACTGATTAAAGGTGAGATTAGAACCGACTCCAAGACAAGGTTAGACATGCAAAGGATTTACTGGGGAGGGAGTGCAGAGACCACAAAGCAGGAGAGGAGGGAACGGATAAGGACTGGAAGAGTCCCCGACTGGAAGCAGCCGGGCCATGAGTCCAGTCTGCCCCCAGTGGGAGGTCTGAGCCTGGCACTAGCGTGGCCACTGTGTCAGTGGAAATGACCAGGGCTGTGGACGGCGGGAGGGGAGTCGGGAGCTGATGTAGTTTTAGCAGCGCGGTTGGTCGGGGAACTGAGAAGCCATCTGAATGAAGACTGCAGTGGGTGAGGACGGGAGCCTGGCAGCAGTGCAGGCAGACAGGAGAGCGCTGGCCATGTGGACACAGCGAGGAGGAGTGAGATGGCCGGCGAGGCTGGTGCGGAGTGAGTGCAGAGGACGCTGGGTGGGCCCTTCCAGACCACGGTAAGGACAGGGCTGTGCCTCAGCCCGTGGCAACCACTGAGTCTGCATGACATGCAACTTGTGTTCCCACTGGGTCATCTGGCCTCCGTGTTGGGACAATTCTGCCCTGATCCACGCGAGAGGCCATGACTGCTTGGACCAGAGGTAGGTAGAGAGGTAGAGAAGTGGTAAGAAGAGGTCATCCTGTGGGCATATGCGGAGGGCAGAGCCAAGGGCACTTCCTGAAAGATTGCGTGTGGTCACGGGGGAGTCTGTGGTGCCAGGGGCTGAGTGAGAAGGGTTTCAGGGAGGGAGTGATTCAGGTGCCGAGACGGGCGGAGACCCTGCTGGACTCAGCACCGTGGAGAGCAGGCGTGGCTGAAGCGTGAGTTCCAGAGGGACGGGGAGAGGAGATGCAGCAGAAGTGGGAAAGGAAAGCAGTGCGGGCAGCGGGGAGGGGGCCATGGGTCATCTCCGGGGCTCCAGCGGGAAGAGGGAGCCATGGGTCATCGCCGAGGCTCCAGCACGGGTGTCCAGTGAATTTGCCCAGGACCCTGGGTCCCACCCCTGCCCCCGAGCCCCTGTGGCCCTGTGCCCTTTGCTAAGTCAGCGCCTAGAGGTGGTGCTTTCTGGTCGCTGTGAATGAGGCCTTCTTCTTACCGTATTTGCAGCTGGGTTTTGCTGGATTAGAGACGTGTCATTCATTTTTATAACGTGAACTTGTCTCAGGCAAGCTTACTTACCTGTCATGAGGCCCCCAAATTTGTCTGTGAGTCCATCAGTGTTTCCACACGAAAGGTCACATCCTGTGCAGGTGACACGGTGTCCCATCAGTGTCGTCCTCCTGTGGGAGTGTCCGGAAGTGGCGGCTTCACACCTGTTTAAAACTGTTGCTACACGTTTTAGCCAAGTTCTCCTCTGGAGACTTCATTTCTTCCTTGTGGCCACCCCCACACTTTGGGGGTGACAGGCACGGGTCCAGTGGCTTCACCACGGGTGGGCGGCGGATCCACACCTCGGGGCGCCCGGGAACTGCGGCTGGCGTGGCTCCCTCGGAAGGAGAGCCTTGGATGGAACCAGCAAGAAGTGAAATTCCTAGACGGGATTTATGTACATTTCCGCGGCGACCGGATGGACCTCATTTTGAAATTCAGGAAAGGGTCCCAGGTGCCGGCTCCGGTCACACATCGTCCTTCTCTGTAACGTGCACATCAGACAACGGTCCTGAGGAAGGGGGGTGATGCTGGGGATGAGCCCTCGCTTCTGAGGCTGATGTTTCATTACCTTCCGATGTGCAGATAGATGTGGGACGGGCCGATGAGCCCATGGCGTGCTGGGCACAGCTGACCTGGGGCCCAAGAATGTACTAGACGGTAAACTGGCCATGTTGCAGCGGGGGCCGTGAGGAGGCACATTTCTTTTTAATAATAATAATAATAATAATTTCACAGGAGGAGAGGGGAAAGGCCAGCCTGCTGCCTTGGTTGCTGGACCTGCCAGTGCACTGGTTTCCTTTTGCGGGTTCACTACATGCATTTTCTTTGATTGAAGTCTAAGTATTTGGAATGCTTTTCATCTCCCAGCTCCACGTCACCTCTCCTGTCAGTGCAGGTGCACAGATCACTTCCGTTCAAGGAGAGGATGACTTTGCTCTCCCCACAGGGGGATTCCAGAGAACATGAATGCACAAAATGCTTACATCTTTCATAGAATTTTTAACATTAATGGATAATAACAAAAAAGGGATAAAGTACACAAATAGAGGATCCTTATATACAGATAAATATAAAATACTCTTGGTAATGCCTGGACCTTTCATGGTTCTCTTTATTTTTATGGGCCTGAGGGTCATAATTTATCTTATGATAGGAAGCTTTAGTGCTAACTGCAGCTTTTTTTTCTTTTTTAAAATTTATTTATTTTATTTATTTATTTTTGGCTGCGTTGGGTCTTTGTTGCTGCGCGCGGTTGTGGTGCTTGGGCTCCTCACTGCAGTGGCTTCTCTTGTTGCGGAGCACAGGCTCCAGGCCTGCAGGCTTCAGTAGTTGTGACACGTGGGCTCAGTAGTTGTGGCTCACGGGCTTAGTTGCTCCGTGGCATGTGGGATCTTCCCAGACCAGGGCTCGGACCCATGTCCCCTGAATTTGCAGGCGGATTCTTAACCACTGTGCCACCAGGGAAGCCCTAACTGCAGCTTATTAATGAATTTAATTTTATGTCCATATAGTATCTTAGTCATATTTATTATTTCACATTGTAGCACTTAACTTTTAAAAACCAGTTAGGGAGCTCAGAAGCATAATCGACACAACAACCAGAATCTTCAAGACTTTAGGAACCTGACAGAAATTTCAAGAGGAAGATTCTCAGAGGCTCACGTGTGTACAGTGTGGGTTCCACAAGAACAGACTGATAATGACCTGAGTGATTTCAGCGGCAATTCCACAGCAGCCGTACATCTAGCCGTCCTCTAACATCTTAAAAGCAATTTTCAGCTATTTTTGCTCATCCCCTCAGGAGTTTCCACGTGGGAATCTTAGAAAATGGCTTAGAAATGCAGCTGTGGAAAATTCAGGGACACTTTCTAGATGTTACGCAAATTCAAACGTCACATGCTTCCCAGCTCTTCCCTCCGAGGTGACCGTGAACAGCGCAGGAGAGCGGAGCAAGGTCCTGCCCTGTGGGTGCGGAGTCCCAGATCCTGTAAAGTCTGAGTGTGGGACGTGGTTTTGCCAAAATCCAGATAATTCAGCAGGCATTTGGCCCCCGGTGGTCCCGGCCAGGCCTGTGATTCAGGTCTCGTTGCCGGGCGTGTCGGGATACTTCCTGCCCTGTGACTGCCGCGACTCAGATCTTTAGGTAAACTGCTGGTTTGGGGCTCGTGACAGGGACCCCTTCTCCTTGCTTCCTCAGTGCCTCCTTCCTTTCCTGCTAGGGCGGGTGCCCAGCCCATGTCCTCCTGCTGGGGTTTCAGGAAGGACCATGGGACCCTGTATGGGGGCAGGAGCCTCACCAGGACCCTTGCCGCCCCCCGCCCCCCGCCTTGCCCACGGGGGCTTTTCGTTCTCAGCGGCTTCTCACCTGTGCCTTCTGCCATGTCTCTCACCCCCTCAGCATGGCCAGGTCCTGGGTGAACGGCAGGGACACCCTGGCTGGGGTCCTCACCTCACAGATCGGCCAGGTGAGCGGGGCTCAAGGGCCCATAACTGTGATGTCCAGCCTGGCTCGGGCCTCTGTTTCCCAAACAAAACCACATCTGAAATAGAAGGGCTGTTACTTGACACTTGAGTCTGCATCTCGGCATCCTGGTGCAGCATTTATGCACTGTGAGCACGGGTGCACTTACCACCTTTTGGTACAATTACGCTGCAGATGTGAACACCTTTTACCTGTCCAGGTAACACCCAGTGGAATTGATAAAGCATTTGCTTCTCCTGCACTTCACCAGTGGAAGCTTCATGTCTCAAATACTTTTGATTTTCCTTTTGGAGGGATATTTCGTCAAACTGTACAATAATTTCTGGATCCCATTTCTGGACATTCTCTTTTTAAGGCCCTAATTAATTAGTCTGTACAAAACCTCAGGGCCAAAGAGACATATTTAATACCCAGTATTTAAGGAGTATTGGTTAAAAGAAATGACATACAGTCAATGTAGGTTTTAAAAGTTGTTCTTCTTGGTCTCATTTCATCATTTTATAAACATGTTAGGTACTGTTTATCATTTGATCACAGAGATGATCACTTTAATAGTGGTAACTATACTTTAAGTAGCAGTTTAACCTTATGGTTACATGCAAATAAATTATTTTGTTTTTATTAATGAGGTAGCTTGTCTAATTTTCTCTATTTCTTAGTAAAGCTTCCAACCACTGGTTAAACTTTGCTCTGATGTAATTAGTCCAGGGAATCTTCTGGGTCAGTGGTGGGCTGGGTGCACCTGGCTAGTGCTCCCAATTCCCGTGCCTCAGTTTCTCCATCTGGGGGTTGGGGGTGCCTGCTGTACTGCCCCCTCCCCCAAGAGGGTGACCTAAAAACATGCACTCCGGTGCCTGGCACCTGGCATCACCCAGCAGAGGTGGTGGCTTTACTGTGGGAATGTCCCCATCTCCTGGTGTCAGAATTCTACCTTATTTCAAGCACTTAAGACCCTCCAAAATCTAAGACTGGGTCTTATCTTAAAATCTTATTTTATTATCTAGTCTATTTTTCTATTTTTTCATGAATAAGTTAAAGTAAAGGGTCCCTACGACTAGCTGGAAGTAATTCACTTCTCTTCTGTGTTTGCTGAGGTCTAGGGAGGGATTTTAAAAAAACATTTTCTGAAAATGGCACACCCCCAAAACCCTACCCTGGCTTTTTGAAATTGCATACCTTTAAGACTATGAAATAATTATTCCTCCTAATCCTTTTCCTTTAATCGGTTATAAACTATTTACACAACTAATAAGTGATAAAACATAAATTGAACAAATTTGATTTCTCAAAATATTAAATTTTTTGCAATCAAATATACTCATTGATTTAAAATTATGTGTGTGAATATATGTATGTGAAACATTTTTAATATAAAATATTTTTAGTGTTTAAAAGTTGAATATAGGGGCTTCCCTGGTGGCGCAGTGGTTGATGCAGGGGACACGGGTTCGTGCCCCGGTCCGGGAAGATCCCGCATGCCGCGGAGCAGCTGGGCCCGTGAGCCATGGCCACTGAGCCTGCGTGTCCGGAGCCTGTGCTCCGCAACGGGAGAGGCCACAACAGTGAGAGGCCTGCGTACCGAAAAAAAAAACAAAAAAAAAAAAGTTGAATATAATTATAAAAATAAAATTTGTTTCATTAAAAGTTGTATAAACCTTTCTTTTCCCTTTACTTCCCCTCCCCCCTGCCCCTTCTATTTCATTTCTCTTTTCTCTGGATTCTCTATGTTTTACCTTTGGATCGCTAGCTTTATCAATTATGCTTTTTCTAGCTCTGATATGCTAGATAAATCTAGCATATCAGAGCCTTTTAAATGCTTTAAATTTCTTTAAAAGCACACAGTAAGTGGCCTTAAAAGATACACAGTTAAATTATTACAAAACTGATGACAACACTTCTGAAAAACCACTTACGAAAGTGCTAATTCCGCGGTTTAAATTGTTTTCCTTATCTTCTTCTGCAGAGACATTGAGTCCGTGAGAACCTCATGAATTTCTCAATTTCACTGTTAATTCTGTTATATCTAAAACTTTTGGCATTTAGCCAGTTCCTTTTGTGGGGTGGAAGTTTTATTCCTTCTGGATTCTTCCTGTTTAAAAGCTGAAGTGAAGAATCATATGTCAGTTATTTTACATTATAAATGTTCTTTGCAATTATAAATGTTCTGAAGGCTTATGCTTCCAGTGCCTCTCATGAAGTAAAATATTTTCCCTGGGACAGATGATGAAGTTAAGGGCGAGGGAATTTGAAATCATCCCAGGTGAAGGAATGCTGACTACGCAAATACATACAAGTGCAATTTGGCTGGTAGCGCATTCTTACAGTTTACATTTCCCTTCTCAACCCCTTCCTTTTAAAAAAAAAAACTTAGCCGCTCACAGCTCCTGATTTAGCAGGGGACCAGGACGTGGAGATGGACCGTGTCAGGAGCTGGGCTGCATCTCATCCCCTGCCTGTGTTCTGGGAGGGCTGAGGGCAGACACTGCCACAAATGTGTCAGAATCACCGAAAACCTTTTATCCGGACTCCTACTCTGTGGGCCTGATTGCACCAGAGTGTACTCCTTTCTGGGACTCAGATGAATCACTGACTTAAAATATTTTTCTAGAACTCCTGAGGAGTTGTCTTAATTGAAACAACTATTTTCCAGGATTTAAATGAGTTCATCACATCAGAGACTGCCAGACTGCTAGAAGCAAAACAAGTGCCTGTTTTTTTTTAAACATCTTTATTGGAGTATAATTGCTTTACAATGGTGTGTTAGTTTCTGCTTTATAACAAAGTGAATCAGTTATACATATACATATGTTCCCATATCTCTTCCCTCTTGGTCTCCCTCCCTCCCACCCTCCCTATCCCACCCCTCTAGGTGGTCACAAACCACCGAGCTGATCTCCCTGTGCTATGTGGCTGCTTCCCACTAGCTATGTATTTTATATTTAGTAGCATATATATGTCCATGCCACTCTCTCACTTCGTCACAGCTTACCCTTCCCCCTCCCCATATCCTCAAGTCCATTCTCTAGTAGGTCTGTGTCTTTATTCCCGTCTTAGCCCTAGGTTCTTCATGACTTTTTTTTTTCTTAGATTCCATATATATGTGTTAGCATACGGTATTTGTTTTTCTCTTTCTGACTGACTTCACTCTGTATGACAGACTCTAGGTCCATCCACCTCACTACAAATAACTCAATTTCGTTTCTTTTTATGGCTGAGTAATACTGCATTGTATATGTGCCACATCTTCTTTATCCATTCATCTGTTGATGGACACTTAGGTTGCTTCCATGTCCTGGCTACTGTAAATAGTGGTGCAGTGAACGCTGTGGTACATGAATCTTTTTGAATTATGATTTTCTCAGGGTATATGCCCTGGGATTGCTGGGTCATATGGTAGTTCTATTTTTAGTTTTTTAAGGAACCTCTATACTGTTCTCCACAGTGGCTGTATCAATTTACATTCCCACCAGCAGTGCAAGAGGGTTCCCTTTTCTCCACACCCTCTCCAACATTTATTGTTTCTAGATTTTTTGATGATGGCCATTCTGACTGGTGTGAGATGATATCTCATTGTAGTTTTGATTTGCATTTCTCTAATGATTAATGATGTTGAGCATCCTTTCATGTGTTTGTTGGCAGTCTGTATATCTTCTTTGGAGAAATGTCTGTTTAGGTCTTCTGCCCATTTTTGGATTGGGTTGTTGTTTTTTTGTTATTGAGCTGCATGAGCTGCTTGTAAATCTTGGAGATTAATCCTTTGTCAGTTGTTTCATTTGCAAATATTTTCTCCCGTTCTGAGGGTTGTCTTTTGGTCTTGTAGGGCCCCTAATCCCAGTGGAGCTGCTAGTTTGCAAATTCCGCACCGGACAGAGGGGTCTCCCTAGCTGGGTGTGAGGGGAGGGGCCCGCAGATAACCCTTTTAAAAGTTGCATCTAACAGTAAGTTTTGTTAGTTACAAAGGGAATATCTTCTGACATTTAAAAATGTTGGTATTTCCAAATAAAACAATTGCAACACTCTTAAGCGTTTCCCCTGCAATCTAAATGCTGTAGCAATTTGATAACCTACCATGATTCTTCTGAAAAAATACATGAAAATGCTTTTCTCTAAACAGGCAAAAATATTTTGTGACTCCTTTTTCTCCTTGAATTCAGATTTCTGTCCCACTTGCCACTTAGAATATTATCCTAATGTGATATACATGGATATTTGCTAAAAAGTCTTTTATTCCTTATATTCTGGCATAAAAAAGTCTGTTCATAAATTGAAATTGATTTTTAAATTTAATTTTCTGTAACCACAAGACTCAAGTTTCTTTTGAATTACTATAGTTATTGGTATACAGTTGATTAAAATAAAATATTTTAACTTGATAATTATTAAATATAACAAGTAAAATGATGGGACATTCAGAGTATGTGAGTGACAAGGACAGCACCCCAGGTTCACGTATCCACAGAGCACTGCCACAATGAAAAGGACCAAGCATCAGTATTTTCTCTAGTTTTCATTCTTATGAGCTGAGGCAGCGTGGTCACATAAATAGAAGTGAAAGATGGAAAAGGAAAAAGATTTGATAGAATAATGTCAGGATTTTTTTCGAGCTCCTTCCAAGCTGGATGCCAAAAATCACCTTGTGATTATTACAAAAGATTATTTCTAAAGCTCTTATCAGCTGAAGATTTGAATAAATTCTCCTTCAAATTTGTTGAAAGTAAAGAATTGGAAACTGTCAGACTTGCTAGAAGATTGGTTCCTTGGTCATCCGAGTGCAGTCCGCTCCTCGTGTTTCAAACAGGAGCTCTGTCCACACTCAGGAGGTTTCCATCCCCCAGAGAAAGGTCTGGGGAGGGGTGAGAGGTGTACCTTTATTTTGAAAAGTGGAAGCAGAGATTGTGAAGGGTCAGGTGGAAAGGGGGCACTGGCCTGAGGAGTTCTTACATAACTTTTAGAAAAGAGTTGAGGATCTGGAAATCATACACAACTGCTTTCAAAGTACTTCAGCCACGTGCCCCTAAGAAGGTGTTTGCGCGTACACTTACTGGGTCCGAGGACCACCGAGGAGGGGATCTCCCCCGGAGCGCTGGGCAGTCAGGTCGGAGCACAGCCTCTGGGAGAGCCCTGCAGGTGACCGCCTGCATCAAACGGGATGTTTTGGAGAAGCTCAGGGCTGCCCTCTGTTGGCACTGGGATTCTAGAGGTTTGCCCTTAAGAGGCTGTGGGGACTGAATCCTAATACCAGAGTCTCCTGTGTTTCGTGGTGAGGACCTCACACACACGTGCAGAGGTTTGTGCAGCTGTCATAGGCTTGACTTGCAGGTGGTGGCAGACCTGCCTGCCGGAGATAACATGAGATAACCGTCAACTCCTCCGTTAGGCCAGTGAAGTGATGCTCTGAAGGCTGGCAAGCACACCTCAGTGCTCAGCAGTATGAGATACCCTGAGACAGACACAGAGACCGCGTGGCTGAATGGAAATAGACAAGCCACCCACAATTCTATTTAGCCAACAGTTTGATCTCCACTCAGTTCACGTAGCCTCCTGGACGGGGAGGCTGCTCTGTGAGCTCTACCTGCCTGTGCCCCTCCCCAATACATAGAGGTGCCGCAGCGGAGCCTGTGATCAGGGAAACGGATTCTTCCCAGCTGGTTCGTTGTTTCCGCCTTCATCCTCAGGTTTGTTCAGAGCGACTGACCTGTGCTATGACTGGTTAGTCTGAGCTCGAGACCCACCCTTCTCCAACTGCTGTCAGCACTGCCCTGGAGAGTGGAATGCAGTGTAGGGGAGGCAGAACTTTCCTCTATACTCTTATGTTCCTGACTGGGGGGGCTGTGAATTAAACTGACAAAGGACAGATGGGCAAGAGAAGAGAAAGAACTCATTTACAGTCGCAACAAGCATACATGTGGAGTGCTCAGTGATGAATCATGCTAAGGAGTGGTCAGAAGTGGGGGCTTCGATACCTGACTGACTAGAGGGAAGAGGGGGAGAAAGAAAAGGCTCCACCGGGAAGAACACACAGCTTTGTTTAGGAAGCATAAGTAGGTTTGGTGATAACATTTTACTGTGAAGGTATGAGCACTCTTTCCATCTTCGTCAGCGCTCTAAAACTCCCCAGAGAGGGGGCTTATTGTAGGTTGGTCTTGGTTTCTCCCCTGGGAATAGAAGCTGCCCTAAAGAGGGAAGCTGTCCTAATTTCTCAGAAGTTTCTGCGTTTAGTCTGATAAGGGAAACTCTGAGAAGACCTTTTTCTGCATCTGTTGAATCTCAAATGTCTTCAGCTTAAAATAAACTTTATACCGACCCCTGGGTTCCGAGCGGGTCCCCAGATGCTGTTCCCACATCCTATGCCTTCCTTGATTTCTGGTCCATGAGACATGAACCGAGCCCTTGACCCCGATCTATCCTCTCTTGCTCTCTTCCCTCTGCCGGGACCTGCCCTGCTCCAGTCTGCCTGGCTGTCAGGCCCAAGCACCAGTTCCGGTAGGAAACCCTCCAGGTTTTCCGTAGGCTCATTAGTCCCCCCATGGTGCATTCACGTACCTGAGTTTGCACCTGTGGCCCCTCAGCCCTGGGGTGCAGCCATTGGTCTCTGTGAACGCTGAGCTCCTCCAGGGAGCTCTGGATGCTTCGCTGGGTGCCGGGGACCAGGAGGGCCTCCATCTGGGAGGCTTCCTGCCCCATGCAGGGAAAGGGGATCTGAAAAACTCAGAGGAGGCTGGGGAATGAGGGTGTGTGTTTTGTCCGATGAGTGGCTATAACAGGACATAAGGATCAGAGGAAGACGTCCTTCCTGCTGGGTTGTGCCCCTGATGCCACTCGGTCATGGTCAGTCTCCCTTGCGGCCGGTTTTGATGTCTTGTAGTTGCAGGGTTTGGGAGTAAGAGCAGCTGATGTGTGTCTGTGCTGTGTTCTTTTAATGTAAAGACTACATTTTCCTTATTTTTCCTATTATAATGATAAAATAGCTTTGATAGAATAGCAAGGTAAATGGAAACACACTTGGGATTTGCAGGTTCCCTTGCCCTACAGACTTCTAGTCTATCCTAAATGGATTTAGCTTCGAGACTTTAAGACATTGACGAGCCAAAGAGGGTTTTGTATTGTTTATAAATACACATAATGTATATTTTGTTTCTCCGTCAACATAGAAGAAATATACTGCAGTACAGAAAATGTGAAAGATGTAAAAAGCTGTACGTAAAACATTTAGAATCGCCTTAGGGAGTTCCCTGGCGGCTTAGTGGTTAGGATTCCAGTCTTTCACTGCAGTGCCTGGGGTTCAGTCCTTGGTCGGGGAACTGAAATCCTGCCAGCCGCACGGCGCGGCCAAAAAGTGAATAAATAAGCAGAGATAATCCGTCATAATAGTGGGTGTATTTCTTCATCGCAGGACCTTTTTCCCTGGGCCTTGCTATCTCCATACCTGTATTCACACATCCATACTTGGATCACCTAGAAACAGCATCTACATATGTTTCTATATTTAGATCACCCCAATTTATACAATTTACCAATATTGAATCATACTTTTAATAAAAAGCCCCTGCTGACCGTAGGACCCTGAGCCTGAGGGTCCTGTCACTGCTGGTCCCTCGGACCTCCATGTCTCCCGGAGGTTCTGAAGTTACTTGGAGTCCCGTTTACATCCACTGGAGGCGGCTCTTCTCTGCTACCCGACCTGAGTGAGAACTTTCAGTCTGAATGCCTGAGACTTCAGCTCAAGACAGGAAGATTTAATTAGCGATTCCTTTCACTTTTGCTTCTGGAATTCTTTTTTTTTTTTTTTTTTTTTTTGTGGTACGTGGGCCTCTCACTGTTGTGGCCTCTCCCGTTGCGGAGCACAGGCTCCGGACACACAGGCTCAGTGGCCATGGCTCACGGGCCCAGCCGCTCCACGGCATGTGGGATCTTCCCGGACCGGGGCACGAACCCATGTCCCCTGCATCGGCAGGCGGACTCTCAACCACTGCGCCACCAGGGAAGCCCGCTTCTGGAATTCTTATTATCCCCGTCCTGCATCTCCTGAACTATCCATGATAGTTTCTTTTTTCCCATAGTTTTTTTTTTTTTTTTTTTTTTTTTTGCGGTACGCGGGCTTCTCACTGCTGTGGCCTCTCCCGTTGCGGAGCACAGGCTCCGGATGCGCAGGCTCAGCGGCCATGGCTCACGGGCCCAGCTGCTCCGCGGCATGTGGGATCCTCCCAGACCGGGGCACGAACCCGCGTCCCCTGCATCGGCAGGCGGACTCGCAACCACTGCGCCACCAGGGAAGCCCCCCATAGTTATTTTTATTTCTACATTCTTTTCCTCTGAATTCTAGGGAAATTTTTGTTTGTCTTTACTTTTTAAAAAAAATTTAATTGTATTTCTTTATTTGGCTGCGTTGGGTCTTTGTTGCTGCGCGTGGGCTTTCTCTAGTTGTGGCGAGTGGGGGCTGCTCTTCATTGCGGCGCACAGGCTTCTCATTGCGGTGGCTTCTTTTGTTGCGGCACGCGGGCTTCTCATTGTGGTGGCTTCTCTTGTTGTGGGCTCAGTAGTTGTGGCTCTCGGGCTCTAGAGCGCAGGCTCAGTGGTTGTGGCACATGGGCTTAGCTGCTCCGTGGCATGTGTGATCTTCCTGGACCAGGGCTTGAACCAGTGTCCCCTGCATTGGCAGGCGGATTCTCAACTGCTGCGCCACCAGGGAAGTCCATAAGTGCTTTTAAAAACAAAATGCTTGGAAGCAAATTATAATGGTTAAGAATATAGGCTTTGGAATTCACTGAATTTCAGTTCAAATCCCAGCTCTACCAGCTGTGTGACTTTGGGAAAATTTCTTACCCTCTGTCAGTGTTCGTTTCATCATCAGAAACGTGGAGTTTGCACCTCGAGGAGTTACCATGGGGACCGAGGCAGGGAGGCATCTAATCTGTTTGCTGTTCTTCAAATGTTTCTGGAACATTGTGTACAGGAGGTAATTACTTTAGAAAGAATAAACCTTGTAGTAAGTAGAAGAAAAGAGCAATAGCTCCCATAAACCAAAAGAGCGAATAGTGTTTATCCATCCTTAGAACCCCTGACATGGCGGTGAGGCGTCCAGAGCTGGTCTGACCTGCCCAGGCAGCCTAGCGGGTGGTGCCGCGTGAAGTGTCAAAGAGAAAAAGCACCAAGTCCCTTCCCTAGCTTCCCGGGCAGGGGGAGATTTCACATCGAGCTGGAAGGTTTGAGCGTTGCAAGGCCTGGGAGAATCCTCTCATTTCAGAATAAGAAGTGCCTTTAGGAATGAACGGGACTGAGCTAGTCAGGGTTCCCCAAAGAAACAGGTCCACAGGAGGTATGTGTATATCTGTACAGAGAGAGACAGGCAAGAAATTTATTATGAGGAATTGACTGACAGGCTGTGAGGGCTGGCAGGTCTGCAGTGTGCGGGGTGGCCCTGCGGGCTGGCAGCTCCAGCAGGAGTTGATGACGTAGCCTCGTGCGCCATCTGGGGGCAGAATCCCTTCTGTACGGGGACCTCTGCCTTCTTAAGGCCTTCAGCTGATGGATGCAGCCCACTCACCTCAGGGAGGGTCGTCTGCTTTACTCAGAGCCTAGTGATTTAAATCTTAACCGCGCTGCACCTAAAAATAGCCTTACATCCACATCCACACTGGTGTCTGACTGAGCTCTGGGCACCGTGGCCCAGCCCAGTTGACACATAAACTCACCATCCCGGGAACCAACGGCGTATCTTTGGCTGAGGCTGAGCAGACAGGTCCCAGGCGGGTCTCTTGTCCATCCAGGGCAGGGGCAGCACCGCTCTGCTGAGGAAACCCCCCACATCAGGGGGAATTCATGAACACATTTCTAAGCGCGTGCTCCCGCCCTGTACACACCCTTGGTCTCTGTCAGGCGCGAGGCTGAGTGGTGGGGCCGTCCCTGACAGCAGGGAGGCCCTGGTCGGCGTGGCCGGCTGCTTCTCCCTGGAGCCCGGGGTAGCCACTTGCCTCTGCCCTGCGGATCAAGCCTGGAAGGATCCTGCCCGTGCTGAGGGACGGTTCACGGTGGCCGGCCCTGCTCCCTGGGCCTCAGAACCCAGTCACGCTTTCTTCTGGTGGCTCTGACCTTGAGCTACAGTCTTAGTACAGGGCTTCTGAGCTGTTCTGGAGAGCGTGGCCAGGACCTCTTAACAGCCCCATGTGTGGGTGTGAGTCTCCTGTGCTACCCGGGTCCTCGGCCTCCAAACCCGGCCCGGAGCCCCGACAGTATGGAGTCTTGCCCCTGAAGCCGTGGTTGGTTCTCGCTGAGAGGTGATCTTGCCCCGCCCCGGCCCTGGGGATGCCCGACACTTTGTGGGGATGGTTTTGGCTGTCAGCGAGGGTGGTGGCAGCGTTTGCTCCTGGCACCCGACGGGTAGAGGCCAGGGATGCTGCTAAACTAAACATGCTACAGGGCGAGGACGGTCCCCGGCACCCCAAATGTCAACGGTGCTGAGGCTGGGACAAGGGGCCCCAAATGCTGGCTCCAGGTACCCCGCCAGCTCCAGCAACCTGGGTTCAGCAGCAGAGAAAGGGTTTATTCACGAGGGCGCCACGCAGGAAGATGGGGAGACAGATCTCAAGTCCACCTCCCCAGAGGCGAGGGGCTCGCGGCATTCATGGGGTAAAGCTGAGGTCTGGGGAGGAGGGGAAAGGTGACTGGAGAGAAGAAAATGGTGAGGTCGTCAGGGTCCTGTGAAGGCTCACCTAACCTACAGGCTTCTCCCTGGACGCATGGCAGCGTCGGCCTGCTCCGAGGGTGGAGTTTCCGGCGTCAGATGGTCACCGAGGGGACACTCGCACGTGCCCAGTTGGCAGGTCGTGGGTCCCAACCAGTCTTAACAAACTTGAGCTCGAACTGGGCACCGCTGACTCCAAGTTCCCGAAAAACAACTCAAGCAAACATCTTCTCGCTTAGGCCACGTGCCTCTTGGAGGACGTGCAAGATTTTGTGAAAACAAAGCAAGCTCGGTTGGGGAAGGCGGCTGACAGGTGTAAGGGATGTAACTGACTCTCATCCACGATTCCCTGGGAAGAGTCCGCCTCTGGAACCTCCTGGATCCGCCCCTCCTGTGTTCCGCCGTCTCGTGGCCCATGGCTCAGCCCCCTCTCTGATCTGAGATGCCGTGTCCACACCTGGCTGCTCTGCCCTCTGACAGCAGGAAGGCTGCCCTTTGGTCCCTCCGTCGTTTGCAGCTGGGCCTGCCGGCCGAGCACCTGCCCAACCCCAGGAGTGTACGGGATCCCGGGAGTCGGGGAGTTAAGTAGGAACACACTCCAAGGATGGGAGAAGCCCCTCATATTATCTCAAATAATCCAAAAACGCACCATCAATTTGTGGACAGTTAAGAATGAAATAGCTTCTAGTTTCTTTGGGAGAGTAGTTGATACCCAACTTGGCCCTAAATACCCTTGTTTCCAGGCTGGTGGGAGAGGTGGGTCTTCTCCACACCCGGGTCCTCTGCCCTCAGTTTAATCCGTGTACAGATACAGATTGGTCTTCAGAAGGCACGGCCTTCTTAAACGGAGGCAGAGAGGAAGGAGCGAGATGGTTTGTGTTTCCATGAGAGGAGAGAGCTCTGCCCACAGTCCTGCAATACTGTTTACTTAGGCGGATTTCTAGTCCTCAGAGGCTGGGAGAGGAGCTTGATGTTCTAGTTGGATTCGATAATAAGTAAATAATAGTCTCTTTGTAGTAGCAAAGCAACACAGGACATCCAAGCGGTTGTGACTTGGACAAGGTGGCCATGGGCCACGTGTGTTACTGAACGAGCAGTGACTGCTTGGTGTAAGACATTTCAGAGTCAGAAAAACTGGGTTTGGTGACCATGGTGACCACGCAGGACTGACTTGCAAAGCAATGCTGTGGACGCCTGAGTATTTTAGATAAGCATGTATTTTCTACAGGTGCAGAGAAAGGCTATAAACAGCACGTTAAGCGCCCATAAGACAATCCCAGTGGACTCTTCAATGTCTAGGAGTGGCTTATATTTCAAGTCTAATTACTACAATTGTTTAAACACTCAGTGGATATTTTGACCTAGTTCTCTGGCTATTCTGGGTTGACCCACAGAGGAATCCTCTGGCTTCCATGACTCTTTTGTCAGCTAGAGGTGCTGTAACAAATACCATGACTGGGCAGGTTAAACACCAGAAATGTATTTCCTTTCAGTTCTGGAGGCTGGACGTCCAAGATCAAGGTGTCAGCAGAGTTGGTTTCTTCTAAGACCTCTCTCCTTGCCTTGCAGATGACTGGCATCACCTTGTGTCCCCAGGTGGGCGTCCCTCTGTGGGTGGCTGTGCCCTAGTCTCATTATATGTGATTAGGGGCACCCACATGATCTTATTTAATTTAATCACCTCTGTAAAGACCCCATCTCCCCACATGGTCACATTCTAAGGCGCTACGGGCTAGAGCTTCAAAATATGACTCTTTGAGGGAACACAACTCAGCCCACAATAGTTTGTATTTATAAATGATAGGCGTGTTTTAAATTTTTACATGGATCCCGTTTGAAACTTACTGTTTAAAAAACTTTTTGATATTTTTGAGGTTTATTCATGTTGATCATGTGCTTCTGTTTCATTCATTTTAAGTGCTGTGTAGTATTTCATGGTATAAAAAATACCAGCTTATTCTTCTGTTCCCCTACCAAGGAACCAAGTTAGACGACTTCCATTGTTTTGCTCTTTTAAGCGGTGCTCGGTGGAAAATCTTGTATGTCTCATGAACATACACTGGAATTTTTCTCCCTTGTCTAGACACTTAAAAATGAAATTGTTGCACCACGAGATACGTGCATTTTCAAATTAACTTGGTATTGAAAAATTCCTCTGCAAAGTGGTTAACTCATTTATTCTCCTTCTAGCAACGTATCAGATTTCCTGTTTCTCCAAATACTCGCCAGCTGCCGTTGGATACAATTTGTCACACTCATGCTGTTTGTAGGAGCAAAGAAATTCTACTCCTAGATGTATACCCAGGGACTCAAACACGGACATGCATCGTTATTCATATACACGCATGTTCATACATGTACATGCATGGTCATAGCAGCGTTGTTCACAAATGCCAAAAGGTGGCAACAGCCCAAGTGTCCGTCAGCAGAGGAATGGATAAACAGACCGTGGGGTGTACAAACAGTGGAATGAAGTAGTGACACACGCTGCAATGTGGACGAGCCTCAAAAAGTTGATGCTAAGTGAAAGAAGCCAGACACAAAAAGCCACATGTTGTCTTGTCAACCTTAGAGAGAACAAAGAACAATCTTATTTAAGCAAAAATGAGTTTACTTGGGAAGAGCAGAGGAACTGCAACGTGGGACACGCCGGCTGTGGCAAGCCGTAGCCAGATCCAAAGAGACAAGGGGAAGGTTGGCCTGTATTGGGTTTTAGGAGGAAATTGGGGAGGGATGTTTTGAACCCAAGTTTACTAGGGAAGAACCTGGAGTTGGAGGTTTGGCGGTGTCTTGTTGGCTGCAAGCAGCAGCTATAGCGCCTTGTCGCTGGGGCAGGGAGGGATCGGATCTTCCTTCTCTTCTTAAAGCAGGAGATGAAATTCCTGGGTGACAAGTGTCCCTCCTCGTCAGAATGATCCTCATCTTCCTTCTTCCCGCTGTGATGAAGGGCTGGTGTACAAGGGAGAGTTGCCCCTCAGGGCTCCCCAGCTCCATTTAAAATGAGGTGCCTTTATTTAGTTTCACAGTCTGATTCCACTGATGTGAAATTTCCAGCGGGTACATCCGCAGAGACAGCATAGACTGCTGGTTGCCAGGGCCTGCGTGCGGGCGGGGAGTGGGGAGGGACTGCCTAGTGCGTACAGGGTTTTCTTCTGAAGCGATGAAACTGTTTTGGAACTGGATAGTGGTAATGGTTACACAACACCGTGGATGCACTAAATACCACCGAATTATACATTTTCATTGCTTCATCTTATGTGAAATTCACCTCAGTGTAGAAAATTTTAAAAAATCTAAACAGAGATTGCAGACCCCAGGGGTGGTCCAGCCCCCTGGGCCCCCTCTTTTAGCCCCCGTGGGTTCACCTCTCCTTCCTTCTTTCTTACAACTCAGTTATTCATTGAGCCACTTTCTGTTCTGTTTTCCCTCATCTCTAAGTGTGCACAGTGACCTAGTCCTCGGGTACCTTTATCTGCTTCTCACTGGAGGCAGATGTCCTCTGAGCGGCTCTCCATCCACTTATCGCGGACCCGGCCCAGAGCCGGGGCAGAGGGGAAGGAGCCGCCGCCATTCCCGTCCAGTCAGGGCTTGGCCTCCCCTGCAACGGGTGACACACCCCTTGGTTTGTTTTATCTAGAAAGGACACGGGTCACAGCCCAGAAACCAGCCAACGGCTGAAGAGGGCCGCTTTCTTGGCTGACACTGTAACGCACCTATTAACCCCTTAGAGTCCATGGAAACCCAGACACAGCCCACGGATCTCTGGAGCTTTGGGTCCCCAGGGCATGGGGAGAGGAGGGTCTTTAAGGAGAGGTTCTGGAGAACAAGCCCCGCCTTCCTTACAGCTGGTCCGCGTGTGAAGGCAGCGCTGTGTTCCCGGGAGCCTAGGTAAGGCCTGCGGACAAAGGCCTTTCCGGTGGCAGGTGCCCCGGCAGGAGGTTCTCCTGGGCGGCGTCCTCTGCTGCCACCTCGTGGTGGACGACGCACGTTGGGCGGGAGAAGCCACCACGATGAGCCAGGGTTATAGGACACGCGGACCCACAGCCGCCCCCAGAGCAGCAGGCCCTGCTGCAGGGCTGTGTGTGGGGCCGGGGCGGATGTGGACACTAAAGCCACCGCCGTCTAAAGACAGTTAAGACTCAGTACGGCAGAGGAACGGTTTACCCAACAGGTTACGTGAGCTGTTTTGGTAATTTCTAAAGGGTTCCAAAACGACAGACCCTTGCATTGATTTGTAGCGTACTGGTTTATAACGAGGAGGATTTGGGTGGTGTCCAGCGCGGTCTTCGGGTCAAGCGGGCCTCAGTCCTGTGCACCAGTGTCTCTGGTGCCCTCTGCTATCTCTGCTTCGTTGTTCCACCTTCACAAGCCAGCAGGTGGAATAAAGGACCCTTAGATCTACTCAAGCCCCTGGATGCTGACTCCTCGGGGATCCCAGAACGGACGGCAGTGCTCGCAGACAAGGGCGGGCTGTCTTGGGGCCCCTGTGTACTACTCCACTTGGGGAGCCCCTTCATCTTCCTACAGTATCCCCGTGGCCAACACTGACCGAGGCTCCTGCGTGCTGGGCGCCTAAAACATACAGCTCGTTTCTCCCGCCTCCCCCAGACGGCAGGGACTGCCTCATGTCAGCTTTGCAAATGAGGAAACCGAGGCACAGAGGTTAAGTGACTTGCCCAGTGCCTGGTGCCCGGAAACACCCTCTGGTCTGCGGCTCCAGGGCCTGAGCCCCAGCCCCACGCTGCTGCGTCTCCTGAACGTTCAGCAGTGCTGGCTGCTGGGCCGGGTGGCGGGGCCGGACAGGAGGGTGAGCGCCAGCCTTCTCCAAGACCAGCAGCCGTCAACTGAGTGCACATTTGTTAATTAAAGACATCAGCAATACACCAGCCAAATCCTGGCTTGAAAGGACTAAGCTCTCCAAGAATCAATCCCATGTACTAATTTCATTTAGGAGGTAAGAGTGTATTCATTCTGTCAACTGCCTACCTAACTAAATGCGGCTTTTGAGGACTGCGCACAAAGTCTAGTAAACAGGGAGTCGGGGAGCGAGCCAGACCCCTCTCGCATTATAAAACTGGACTGTCAGCTTTATATACTTAAAGGCTGCTGTTAAAAGACCCACAAAGATCACATAAAGCTTTGTCATTCAGACTAGAAATTCCAAACACCGTGAACACAGCAGCGCGTGCCTCTCACGTGTGTCCCATGGCACACGACTGCTTTCTAGAGCTTTATGAAAATATCCAAGCCACATTTTTTCCCAAAATGGTCATTGATCATTTGTTTAGAAATTTCTGATATTTTATTTCAAACCAATAAAACACAAAAATAGTTGCTTGCCCAGGTTTGTTTCCCACAAACAAGGCTGACAAGTTTCCCCTTCACAGAATATACCTGGAGTTCAGTCCACTTGTACGAAGGGTCTTACATCACCGCGCTCTAGCTTTTTTTCCCTTGTGGAGCTAGCCGTGATGGTATTGAAATCACGCTAGACACATTTTGACGTGAACGAGGCGGCACGGATGTAACAGGATGGGCCCTGGGGAAGAGGAAGAAGAGGAACACGGACCGCTTGAGAGTCAGGATTTCCTGCTGGGCCGATAGAAAACCCCGAGCCGGGGGTGTCATCGGGAATTGTGAGCATCCTCGCCGTCCCACTGCCTTCTCTGTCTTCCACCCCACCTGCCACCTGCATGCGTGCTTCCGGGGAAGGAGGTGGGATCTGGAAAGGCGCCCTGTGCTCTCCACCACACCGGGGACTGCAGTAGTAAGGCCTGGGGCTTCACGGTTGGAGTTGAAAGAGCCCCTGCCCCCGTGCACCCGTGTTTGAGTTTGGCTGACTGTGGAGTGGAGGGGATGTCTGGGGGGCAGCGGGAGGAAGAGGACGGACCAATGCCGGGAGAGTGTGGCTGCGGAATGACTGGAGAATCATCATTTCTAAGTCATTCCTGATTCCCCTGTTCAGTTCTCTAAACCTTATCTGCAAAGTGGGGACCCAGAAAAATGAGAAGGAGGATTAGTGATCCTAAAGGAGGGAATATGCAGAATTTAGCAACTTGTCTTTTTCAGGGAGAACCCCCAAACACTGAGTGCCCTGTGTGCACAGTCCCTGGGTTCTGAGATGGCCAGGGTCAGGGTGCATCCCGCATGAGAAGGTGGTCCTTGGGGGTTGGTCATGGGGTAAGGTAATGGGTGAATGCATGGTGTTGTGGTGCTTTGGGGACCCCCATTTCTTGCTATTAGGCACTTATTTGTAAACACATTACTTATGTGGCATTAGGGCTCACCCCTTTTCAAGTTGCAGAAACCAAATCAAAGTGGCTTAAGCAAAACTGTCAATTTATCAGCTCCTGTCATTGAAGAGAGATGGCTTCTGGCAGGTTTGAATCCAAAGGTCTTGAAACTGTCAGTAGGACGCTGACTTTCTCTCCATCTTTGATTCCAGCAGGCCCATTTCCTAGGTAACAAACACCAGACTCAGAGCATCTGCATAGTGGCCACCAGGGGCCCCAGCCTGGGGGGCCTCCCCTGCTGTGGGTTTCATGCCTGTCTCTGAGCACTGCACCCACAGCATGACGGGGCCTGACTCACACCCCCGCCCGGGGTGGGGGATTGTGGTGGGGTCGCTTTCACTGGACCGCGTGGGGTTTCCTTCCCACAGAAGGAAAGGTAGCATTTGCTGAGGAGGGAGAAGCACTGTGGGTGGAAAGACCATAGACGTTGGCCCTAGATGCCCCGGGCGGTGCAGGCTGGTATAGGAGCTGCAAAAACAAGCAGCAAATCATGTAGAAGGAAACGTGTGTCTGCTGTTTAACAGTCACCATCCAGCTGGGGGGCATAAAGCCAGGACAGAAGAGCAGGAGTCGGGCTCGCAGCCTTGTCTGCACTGAGCTGCACCTGGAGGTGTTACAGGTACCAATGGGCCAGGATTCTGTCCCCAGACGTACTGGTTTATTGGATCTGGGAGTTTGTTTCTAACGTGCATCCAATGTGGAGAACCAGGAATGTAAAGAAATTAAAGCCCTTGCATGTAACTGTCCTCTCAGTAGTGTTGGGACACAGAGGCGGTGTCACCCTTGCAGGGTGAACTTGGGATGGTAGTGACCGCTGTGCAGATTTCTCTCTCGGTGGAGTCCCCCCAGGGCCCCCATTCTTCCGCCCGTTAGGCAGGAGCGTGTCCCGTAGTCATGGGGGGGATTCGGCCCCTCTGTCTTCTGACCCTTGAGCCACTATTATTAGTCAGGGGTGAAAGAGATTAACTTAAATGTGGCCCCTTTCTCCATCTTGTGTTTTAGTGGGTTTGAGCCCAGGAACAGAGAACAGAGGAGAAATGAGGAATAATGCAGAAAATGAAAATTGCACATCCACAAGGTCGTGTGTGCAGAAGTGGGCAGAGGCGTGATTTCTGTTCTCCAGACCCTAAAGCCACGTTCCTAAGTAAAATCTTCAGGTTATTTCAGACTTTGATTCCAGCCAAAGAGAGGCTTGGGAGGAGGAAGAGTGTCCTCGACGTGTGTGTCTCTAGGCTGAACCCCGATGACTGAACATGATTGGAAGTTTAATTAGGTGTCCCTTAGCCTGCTTACAGATCAGAATTCTTCCCCCCTGTAGCTGGAATGAACACCATCTGTAGGATGGAGGGCCTCGAAGTCACCTTAAGACGTTAGCCCAGCCCCTGGTGATAAGCACAGCTCCCTAGTCAAACGCTGTGCGTCTGGAGATTAACAAGTGACTTTTTTTTTTTCTGGTTGCGTTTTGAGGTTGGTGATGGGAACATCGCTTCCTTTAGCTGAATCGTAAAAGTTGCACAAAAGTTTGCCAGTTCCCTTCTTTCGGCGTTTACTGAAGGGCTTCCTGAAAGCTAGTGAAACTCCTCAAATTATTGAAAATCATGTGGAGATTTATGTTTAGAAACAAAAAACTGCCAGGCTTGGTGAGTGTCCGTGTAACTGTCCTCACTAAGGAGCTACCGTCAACGAGGTCCTGTGACTTAAAGGAATTTTCTCCACTTTCTGCTCCCACAGGGCAAGTGTGACCCGACCTCGCTTGAGACAAGGGCAGCCTCGTCAGCTGAGGTAAGTAGCACTCGCGTTGGCTTATCTTCCTCCATGCAAATATCAGTTACATTTTTTTAATGTTAAACGTGAAGTCTTTTTCAATTTTGGGGGGTTATTTTACACTGCCCGAAGTCCAGCAGAGCCAGCTGTGGTGTGCTTTCAGAAGAGCACAGCCCTACACAGTACAATTTAAATTCTTTGATGTTCTGCGTGAAACACAGAAATGCGAGTTGTGTAATAACGTCTTCGTACGGCAGGGGTCTGCCTTGTGCGTCAAACTGGAAAAGTCATCCTGCTTTCCCAGGAAGACTGAGAGTTTTATTCTGAGTCTGTGGGCCATTGGGGGTATAATATATGTGATTTTTCTGTGCAGCCATTCTTTTAAAACTCTATTACGTGCCTTCACAATACGCTGGCGTTAAAAGCAGCAAGTGAGATATCAAAGCAAGACAGGGCTGGGATGCCGGGTGTCGCATGCTGTCTGCCTGGGGATTGGTGGGCTGGCGGCCGGCCAGCTTCAGCACCCTACTGCGTGCATGTTCAGGGTCCATCAGAAGCTTTTGTAGGAATTAGGCCTAAAATGAACTGTTGTAGATGGAGGTAGATTTCTCGTAGTATTTCAGGCAGCTGTCTGGTTCGAATACTCAGATTATAAATAAGGAATTTTATGAGGCGGTTTTCTGGGTGTTTTGTTTCTCCAGCTCCCATGATTCCAGCAATAGTAATGCTATGTGTACTAGCAAAGCCGGGACACCTGTAATTGTCGGGGCTACAGATTCCCCGCAGGCACGGCAGGTACAATGGGCCCGTTCCCTGTAGCTACCAAACAGGTCACAGAAGCCATGGTTCAGGTCAGGCTTATTTAATTTATGTGATTGCATCAGACTATGTTCTGTTCCTCCTAGACAGAAATACTCCTGTTTTTCGGCATATTGGCATCTTTCTAATAGTCCTGTTTCACCAGCCTTGTCAAGGTGGTGGGCCACCTGGAACCCGTGCAGGTCGGGAGCTGCTCCAAGAAGTGATGGCTTCTCAGCAACTCACCGTGGGTCTGGGGTCCCCAGGGGCTGTGTGGAGCCCCAGTAGTTGCAGGACCTGTATTCCTGGAGCAAAGGAAGCTGGGGCTGTGAGTGGCCGAGCTTGCATTGGGTTGCTGGTATTCATGCAAACAATGCTTATCACCGAATGCCAGGGGTTTACTTTTTACACACTTGGGCTTTTCCTCTCTGGGTCTGATTGTATTTTTATCAACAGCCCAACACGAAGAATTTGGTTGAAAAAAAGGTCCTTGCTACTGTCAGCTTGTATGAATTAGATTTCCTTATTAGACATAAAAATTGTGTCCGTAGAATTAAAAATTAATGACTTTTTATATGGCTATATAAAATCAAGGTGGTTCTAATTATTTTAGCTAAGTGACTAGACAGATGTCTGGACTGTTTTGAACTGCATCCTAATTTTAGTAAACTCAGGAAACAAAGTGAGTTGTGGCACGAAATTGACCTTTTATACTTTTCTCATCACCTTTTCTTGGTCTAGTTTATAACCTGTCCAAGGAAAAAATAATTAAGCTCTAGCTGGTGATTCTTAGCAGAATTTTATTTGGCTTTATATGGAAGCACACAGATGTGTGAGGAACTGTGTGTCTGTTGGAAAAATCAAGTCTCCTCATTCTACTCATCATCATGATCCACGTTTAGACCAGCCACAGCGGACAGGAGTGACGTTTCAGGGTCAGCACATTGCTCTTTTCTTGGTGGTAGAAATGAACGTAGGCAAATACAAGGAGTCTGGTGGGTGATGGACTGGGCACTGGGGTGGGATAGAGATGCGGGGCCCTTGGGCATCATTTCCTCCGCAATCGACGGCCAGGCCTACAAGGTGTGACCTGTAAGAGCCACGGTCGGGACTGGAAAGCTTTTCAAGGAGGGCGGTTGTTGCCATCAGGCCTGGGTCACATCCTAGTCAAGGCTTCTGGGAGCCCAGGAGCAGCTGCTGGGGGTGGCCTGCTGCCCTCTAGGACTGTTGGCCCTCCAGTGGGTGAAAATGCTTGGCCGTGTTTTCAGATCCACCTTGAATATGATGAGCAGGAGTCCCTTCTTATATTGAGGATAAAACCCACAAATCAGACCTGGGAGCACCCTGAAAGTATGAAAAAGGTCCTAAGGCAGCCGTGAATCACAAGAGTTTTCCTTTCCCTCTCTCTCTCCCCCTCTCTTTCCATATGTATTTTTAACAAGACTTTGCAAAACTCTTGTGTTAAACAGGTTGTTACACCAACTGAGAGTATTAGAGGGGCTCCTGTTTAAAATCCTAACACAGATTTAGCTGCTGGGGTGTGAGCAGGTGCCACTTACAACTTTGATAGGAAATATAATGATATTTTACCAGGAATGTCGTGGAAGCTGCTGATTGGCTGACACAGCGATTAGTCATTTGCATCTTTCACGTGATAAACCCCCGCTGGCCTCCTGTTTAACAGCTAATTGAATTTCCCCTTTCTCTATTATGGTTTCACTCTTTACTTGATTTTATAAGAAGAAATTTAAAAAGGAGACAGAGGAGGTTAAAATTCCAAGGGGAGGACATTTCTTCGCCCGAGCACTCACCCTGCACAGCACAGAAGGGTGGCTCTTGAGAGCAGCTTCTGCCCCTGTAAGGGTGGTTTCGGTCTTTTCCCTCTTTCCCCTCTTTTTTTTACTGCTTTGGAACGAACACACATGCCCTTTTTAGAGAGTGGATTGTTCAGTGAGCTATTGATTGGGTGGAACTTTATAAGAAAGAAAAAGCAATTGTTCCCTCAGTTTCCTGCTGTTTGGAGCACAGGAATGAGGCCACTCCTGGTCCTTACTGGGCAGGACTTGAGGATGCCTTGTAATGACCGCGCCTTAATCTTCTCATCCAGGACCAAGTTGATCCTCTGAGGATTTGGAGCCTTGGAATAAGGGTGATTTTTCTGTTTTACTGCGTCTTTTTCATCAGATCTTTTCTTGCCTCTGCCTTGAATCCTGAAGCGTATGAATTGATGCTCACAGATGCACTTTGTGTGTTGGTATGTTGATGAGGTGATAGTGATGGGTGACATGAACAGATGTGTGGAGCAGAGGGGATCAAACGCGGGAATCTGGGTTTTCAGTCTGTTTTCAGGGGCGGAAGTTCTACCGTGGAGCTGAGCTGCCTCCACCTCCACTAACTCAGCTCCGGGTTAAGGCTCTTCCTGCGTTCCGGCCACAGTGGGTGTGTGGACGTCTGTGCAGGGCCGGGGTTATATTCTCTCCCACCCCGCCACCATCGCAGACCTGGGGCAGGTAAACGAAGGCACATCAGGACTGCAGTGTCACAAGGATGGGTGCAGACATCTCCACGGGGCAGGTGGGGTACCAAGGGACGGTTCCAGAGCAGTGGTGGTAGCAGGGGAGATGCCTACAGCTAAAAAGAAGCACAATGCAACCTCTGCGCTTTTTTTCATTCCCTCCTTGAACAGTCACGAAAGAGACAAATACAGTCTCATTCCTATATTTCTGTAGTTGTTGGACGATCTCTCCCAGTCTGCGTGTAGCCCGTCAGTGGAAACTAGCTAAGTATTCAGAGGCAAATGTGGAGCTAGGAATATCCTTTGATCGAGGTCATACTTTTAAATTTCCCTTGGGGATATCTGGGGAAAAAACTAAACATTCATTTTAGGGAAAAAGCTCACCCCAAATTTTAACATATTCAGCTACAACTTACTTCCCATCCTCCAACCAAAACTGACCAGATTTACAGGCAAAAAAGTCCCAAAGTTCCTAAGCCTGTTCATTATGTTCTAGGATCCCAGGTGATCCTTTCTTCTTCCTCATGCTTTTCTACAATTTCCAAAGAAATCTAAACTACTTATGCAATAATCATATTTTAAGAAATAATTAGCCAAGACTCAAGTCATCCTGAAAATATTAAAATAACTATCATCACTGGGTGATGATTATATTACAGATGTCTAGGATTTAATAACACATGGCTAACACTAATACCTTAGATAATTTCACCAACTGAAGGGGAAATTTAGTGGCACTTAGTGACAAATAGCATGAAAAGAAGTAGTCAGTTCATTAATTGACAAGTCATTGCAATTTGCTATGCAGCATAAGAGCTGTCATCGTAATTATACACCCAAGCAGCCCAAAGGGTTTGAGATTTCTGCTTGACATTTGTAGTTCACCTTGTAAATGTCTCAGTCATCATCAGGGCTGTAATGACATGGCCCTGCGGCGAATCAGAGAAGGAGGAAGTGCTCTGTTTGTCTCTAACGGCGTTAGGACTGTGCCGTCGGGACGGCGAACGCCTCACTTCCTACCCGCTCCCTCCAGTCATCAGAACTGTGTACCTACCGTCCGTCAGGCAGCTCCACGGGGTCACTGTTTCCTTACTGTTGTTACTGCTCGTGCAGACGAGGGGCTGGAGGTCAGTACAACCAAAAGGTGATGCTTAGTCTTGTGTCTTTCAAACAAGCGGGAAGCTTTTCAGTTCTCTCTTACAAATGCCAGCTCGCCATCTTACACCTGGTACTGCAGTTTAGGGTAGCATTTTCTAAATCATGGTCTCAGGGGGGAAATAGAGCCATGGGAAATCATAGCTATCTTTTATAATCCCCTAAAAGTTAAACAAAGCTACTATTGTTTTATTACAAGTTGGCCTTGTGTGAGGCTCTATACTAGTGTGCACCCGGCCTGTCGATCAGCTACAGATGCAGTGACTCCAGGGGGGGATTAAAAATGTCAGAGTGGGGAGCTGCTTGGCCGGCCAGCCGTACCTGACGCACCTGCGGAATAGCAGCCAGCAGCAGCTCCGGCAGTGCCTGGGAGCTTTTCCCAGCCCTTGGTTTTCTGTGGAGCACAGCCTGGGAAACACAACTTACTGGGCTAGAGATGCCCCAGGCCTTACGATGTCAACACCCGCGACTGCTTCGACAGAAAGAGCTCTCCATACTCCTTTCTCGAAGGCATAATGTCGCCCTAATCCTGTGATGCTTCTCGTATGATTTTACCTTGGGATGCTTCCCCTCCTCAGCAGACAGCGCCCGTTCTTTATACCGTTCGTTACAGCACTGGCTTTGGCCAGTAGCGCGGTCATGTTGTAGGATGAGCAAAGGAGCAGACCAGAAGCCCACGGACCTGGGGCGGAGCCCTGCCCTTGCCCTGCTCGGCTACTTGGTAAATATGACTTTGGTTAGAGGCCAGGTCACCTGACTGGGTGGCTGTGAAAGGGTGAACTGAATGGGAGATAAAGTGTCAGATCTTCTAAGTACTTAGTTTTTCTTCCATATATATACTTATACGTATACATAAACACACACAGATATACTCTTTAAATATATGAATGTGTAGTATACAAATGATACGTTCACAAAAATATAGATACATTGGTTGCTTGTGGTCTCCTGATTCTTTTCACAAACGTTTCGCTCACGTTATTAGAAGTTGCTCATTCGTCATCAACCGTTTCCACTGCGCATTTGAGAGTATTGACCCTCCAGCTCCGGTGCTTGGGGAGGCTCACGGCCCTGACTCGAGCGGGTGGTAAAAAGCCAGCATCCCCCCACCCCCGGTCCTGCACACCTGCTGGCCGTGGGCTGACCAGCCTTCCCGTCGGGGCGTCCCCGCGTGTCGGCTTCACCCCTTTCCACCCCCAGCCCTCTCTGTCTGCTTGTGACCTACTCCGGTCGCTTCGATCTCACCACAACCGCTCTTATGAGAAGGGAAACGTGCTCCGTGTTGCTAGATCCCCTGCACGACCTCCTAGTACGCTTTCAGCTTGATCTGCCAGCAGCGGCGGTAGCGTGGACCACACTCCCTCTCGGGAACGCCCTCGCCCTTTAGCAGTGGTGGGTCAGTTCCCTGGCTTCCCCTTGCCTTGTGGTTCTTCCTTGTGGGGCCCCGCCTTTGGGTCCCTTTCTTCCACCCATCCCTTAAGTGTCCCTAAACCCCAATGTGCTCTCAGCTCCCGTGCACCAGGAGGGCCATCTATACCCCTCCTGCACTGCGGGTCACCAGCCCCTGAGCAGGGATCCCTGAAGTGCGGGTGTGACCATATGCTTGGTGTTAAGACACTGACAGCAGCCCCGGTGCCCGCAGACTCCACGCCTGTCCCTTCCATTTAGAACTCTGAGTGCTTCCCACTCTTTCTAACTAAACCGCAGGAATCCTAGAACAAATGACCTTAGAGGAGTTCTTGAAAAGCGTTATGTGTGATATAATCAGTATTGGATGGTGGACGTGTGGACGGAAACCGAATCATGAGGTCATCAATTCGAGGAAAAAATCTTTAAAGGACTTCTCAAGATAAAAGGACATTTATATCTCTTGTTTTGTTGACTTTTTTGGTTTTTATTATTTCTTTACTTTTTGTTTTCCTTTAATTTGTTTAACAAACCCTTGTATAATACTTTTATGTCCCAGGCACTGCTCCAAGCACCTTACAAACATTAACTCTTTAATGCTCATATCCGTATGAAGTAGTCACCATGATCATTACTGTCCCCGTTTTACAGGTGGGAACGCTGAGGCAGTTACTGCTCAAGGTCGCACAGCCGAGGGTGGAGCTGAGACTTGAACCTGAGCTCTCTGGCTCTAGGGTCTTAGCCCAGCGATGGTGCTAAGCTGTAGACATTTGCCAAAATCAAAGACGGTTTTCTCCTGTGATTTCTTTTGTGGAAATAAGTAACATTTTTACATTCTCTTCATATAACCCTTTGATGACTCAAAAAGAATTTGCAATTACTCTTAGCCTCCACTTTTTCCATGCTAAACAAACGACATCAAGCAGGGTTCGCCTAAGCCTGGAAATCAGAAACTCTGAGGCAAGAAATCGGACTCCTCCTAAGACCCTGCTCTTGCTCCAGGACCTCTAAGTCAGTGGGTCCCAATTTTTTTTTTTTAATATGAGACTCCTTGTTTAAAATAAAAACAACAATAATAAATCACAGGCCGCCCACCCACATCACAGTGGTTGTGTTTTTGTTATCCATGCGTTGAACAAAGCTGCATGAATCCTTCAGCGCCTCTAAATGAATTGATTCATCGTGGTGTTCATATTTGCAAGCTGTACCACGTGTACATTTGAAACAGCATCCGTTCAGCCTACGGAAGGTGACCCAGGTACCGTGTGGTCACCAGCAGTTTGCAACAGTCTCTGTACTCTCAGGTTGGGGGTCTCTGTTCTTTATGGAAAACTTAGGGGTCATGGTTGTTTTTTGTTTGCACCTGGAAGCCAGGGCAGAAATGAAGCAGTTTCGCAGGCGTCCATGGGATGGCAAAGAGCTGCTTTTCCTCTGTGGAGTTGTTGATTTACCTGAAACTTGGAAGCCACTAGGATTTTTACTAGAGGCTGAGTTTCTTAGGGACTGGAGTCGATGGAGCACCCTGACACTGGCTGTACCCCGATACAGCCCAGTGTGTGAGGGATGCCTGCGTGATAGAGTCCAGCTCGTACATGGAAAGAGGAGGCAGCTCCCCCAAGGATGCTTTCATTAAAAAAATGTTTGTAAGCATACCTCATGCTGGGTACTCAGAGAGGTCCGCCACGTTTCCATACACAGGCCCACGCACGGACACAGACACACACGTACACATACACACAACCCCTGTGGCTCCTGAAGAGAGCTAAGGGATTCGGCCAACGTGGTTCGTGATCAAGAACGGTGCCCCTCCATCCACTTAGGGTTAGGATGGCAGCAACAGAGCCGAGGGAGGTGAAGGGGGGAGGAGTGGGTGACATCACTGTCCCTCCGCCCCACTGCATGGCCTCGTTGGACCTCATTGTCCTTTCCGTGAAGCTGGGTGATCTGTCTGTAAGGTTCCTGCACTTGTCTTAGCCCAGATGGGATAGACTCCGATATTTCATGGTGACCAGCAAGTCCCAAATACCAGAGCCTCATGATATGGGGGCTCACGTCTTTCTCGCAGGGTCACTACACCAGGGGCTGCTCTCGGCAGCTGCTCTCACAGGCCCAGGGGTCTCAGAGCTCCAGGGGGCTTCCACCTGGCAGGCCCACCGTCCGAGGGTTCTTTGTTCTAATCACGAGGCTGGGGTGGGGTCAGGGAGGGTAACTTACACCCTTGATTTTCTTTTTTGCGGTACGCAGGCCTCTCACTGTTGTGGCCTCTCCCGTTGCGGAGCACAGGCTCCGGACGCGCAGGCTCAGCGGCCATGGCTCACGGGCCCAGCCGCTCCGCGGCATGTGGGATCTTCCCGGACCGGGGCACGAACCCACGTCCCCTGCATCGGCAGGCGGACTCTCAACCACTGCACCACCAGGGAAGCCCATGCCCTTTTTTTTTTTTTTTTTTTTTTTTAAATATCACTGATGTATTGAGACAGTGGTGTTTGGTCAGGTACAGGGCTGGTGTTGAGGGTAGATTTCTTTTTTTTCTTTTCTTTTTTTTTTTTTTAAAGGGCTTCAAATGCTTGGCTTTTATTTATTTATTTACTTATTTATTTTTGGCTGTGTTGGGTCTTCGTTCCTGTGCGAGGGCTTTCTCTAGTTGGGGCAAGTGGGGGCCACTCTTCATCGCGGTGCGCGGGCCTCTCACTACTGCGGCCTCTCCCGTTGCGGAGCACAGGCTCCAGACGTCCAGGCTCAGTAGTTGTGGCTCACGGGCCCAGCCGCTCGCGCGGCATGAGGGATCCTCCCAGACCAGGGCTCGAACCCGTGTCCCCCGCATTAGCAGGCAGACTCCCAACCACTGCACCACCAGGGAAGCCCAAGCCCACGCCCTTTTAACGTCACTTGCACTCCTGATCCCAGCTGTGAGGACTCAGCCACGTGGTCCCATCCTAACCAACCTGACTGCATCCCGGGCCTGGGAAGAGGAAAGACGTGGTGAACACATGGGGTGGCTTTGGACACTACAGCTCTGAGATGTCTGTCTGATCCCTTGGGGGCCCAGAGAAATGGAATTCTAGGTTTTGTAAAGGAACCCACGGCCTGATGCTTCAAAGTTGACATTATGGTGTCATGGAAACACAAAATGGATGCTTTTTATAGTGGGGATGGTGGTTTATTTCCTGGGCTTGATTGTGCCAGCATTTTTGATTCTGCTGCTGGAGGACAGATGCCCAGTCTGGTAGCAGTTCCTTTCAAGCAGGGACCAGTAAACAGTGGTAGCTGTTTTTCAAAATAATTTCTTTTAAAAATGTATTTGGAAGATGAGTAAACCAAGATTGTCATGACAATTTTCTATGGCATAAAATAAAAGGCAATTTCTTGCTATAGTCACCATGGCAACATTCAGTTCACATACTTACACATACCTGCCGTTAAATTCCATCGGCAGTGAAGGGTTTCTATTGCAAAGCCACTAGATCTAACATGACCATGACTTAGCCAGAGACCAAAGACCCCATCTTTTTGCTAATGCATTTTCCAAAGGACTAAGCCCGAGATAATTACCTTTTAATTCCTGTGGCAGTTTGAATTGAACTGCAGTTAGGATAGTGTTACAAAGAGTCTGATAATTTTAGGTCGGGGTTGTTCAGACAGATACAATGTTTACTTGGATAAATGCGTGTTAATCAATTCTCCTATTCAGGAAAAAGAACATATAGAATATGTGCTCCAGAAGCAATGGAATGAATGATAAGTTGTTTTGGAAGAACAAATCTCCTGGAATAGCAACCACTTGAGAAACAACAGCCGTACTTCAGCCATTTTCATTTGATTGGAAAGATGTGTTTACCATATTAAAGGACGAGATGGGCAGGGCTGTGCACGGCCCCACATCTGGGCCATTTCTGTCCATTTCAGTCTTGAATATCCTCTTTATCTTCAGTTCCTTCTTTTCAGGCCCTATAATTTTACACCAATATATTTTTACACCCACACCCTTAACCACGACTTCTATTATCTGTCACCTAAAAAGCTGATTGTTAGCTGGTAGTTTTTTCATATTGCATGTGTAGGTCTTCAGAGGAGGAGGCTGTTCATGTATTAAAAGGAAGCTTAAAAACGGAGGCTCTTAACCAGCAAAGGTCCACCTCTGAGCTGCTGCTCTGCTCGCAAAGGTTGCTTTGATGCTACACCTTGCATGCTTCTGGCTGTACCAAGACAAAGCTTGATGCACGTACATACAGGGCTGATCGTTCTGGAGGAAACATAGGGATTCAGTTTTCACAGGGAAGGCAAAGCAGATTTTTTTGTTACCCACATGGGATATACTCCAACTTGGCCTGTAGTAGATGGAGAGAAAAAGTGCATGTGCATGGGAGAGCGTGCACCTGTGCACGTGTGTGCACGTGTGCATGTGTGACTGTTGTGTGCGTGCGTGTGCGTGTGCAGGTGTGTGTGTGCATGTGTGTGTGTTAGGCGTCCATGTGGAAGGATTACTCAAAGGACTCATAACACCGGTTAACGCAAACCTTGCACAATCAGTGTGCATTAGTTGACCCGGTGCCACCTGAAAAACTAAGCCACCGTTTTTTATCTGTCTCCTTCTCTTAGTGCCTGGGGGTGCCTTTCGCGCTCCGGCAGGTGGCAGGTGTGCTGCGGCGAGGGGCTCACAGCCCGCCCCTCGTGGCGTCTCTGAAAATTTCCCAGTTTGGAACACTTGACTCGGTCCACGTGGACTCCGGCTTCGGCGATTCGGCCGGAGGCCGGGTACACCTGTTGAGGCTGCGAGCGCTGCGCGTTGACTCTGCCAGGAGACAGACGCGGGCAGCCTGGGGGCTGGTTCTCCGCTCCTTCCCCCCGGTGGGCGCGCAGGCCGGCTGGGCTGCGGCCAGAGCACGTGCGTCCCGCCGCCAGAGCCCTGCCAGCCCCGCGGACGTCCCCTGCTGGGGGAGGGGAGGGGCGGGGAGCGGGGGGAGGGCGGGGGGCGTGGTCCCGGGCGGCGGCCGGGATGCAGGATGGGAGGAGGCGGCGATGCGGGATGCGGGACGCGCGATGGCTCAGACCAGCCCAGCAGCCCCTGGGCTTGCGGACCGAGGATGATCGGGCTGCCGCGCAAGAAGCTGCAGAAACTGTTTCTCAGAAAGGTAGGGCGAGCCCTCGCACTAGCACTGGGGTCCGAGGAAGTTTTGACGGTTTTTATTTACTGCTGGGAAACTGATAATGTGACAGGTCTTGGCAGGTGAAGGGCAAGTTCGAAAGTTGTTTTCTGGGACAGAGTGAAATCCTGTGTGTCCTTAAATGTGAAGGGTCATAGGTCACAGATGGAGGCAAAGAGCAGGTCAGCGACTGGAGTGAAGGCGGTTGCCCTCTTTCTGAGGTTGTGTTACAGCCCGATTGGATTTAATCTCACGCTCTCGTGTATTCACAGTCGAGGGGAACCGGGGCCACTCAGTCATTTTTCCTGCAGTTTTAGAAGCAAAGGGGAGAAAATGTGACAAAGTTGATGTTTATTGAAGCTGTTACTGAAAGGTAAAGTTTTAGGTGAAGAGAATCAGATTTAGAAGTTTGCCCTTAAAAAAATTTTTTTTGCCTTTTTTAGAACCTTTTTTATTGTAGTAAAATATACATAACATAAAATTTACCATTTTAACCCCTTTCAGTGGCATTAAGTACATTCACACTGTTGTGCAGCCGTTACCACTGTGCGTCTCCAGAACGTCTTCGTCTTCCCCAACTGAAGCTCTGTGCCCATGAAATTATAACTCCACGTTCCTCCTGCCCTGCCCTGCCGAGTCTGCCCGTTTTTAAGTGAAATAACTCAAACACATAATTGTCATATGTAATAAGTATGCCTCAGATTACAGTCCAAACCAGGTCATGCAGAATAACTCCTGAAGTCTGTTCTCTGGATTTGTTAGAGAAATTACTTTGAATTGTATCTCATATAACTGTCTTTAAAAACAATAGGTATGAAATACAGGGTTTTAAAAATCACAGACATACGCAGGGGTATAGGAATTGTGAGTCATAACACTTTTTTGAAGAAAATCTGTGACTTTCCAACAACGTGCATATAATTTTTTTTAACTTGGGCAGGAAATGTTCTGATTCTCTTGTTTTAGTAACTACCCCTAGGTGTGCATATGCATATATTACAAACTTGTGGTTAATATAAATATTCTTTATTTGTAGATCTGTATGCATGAAAATATAATATTGAACTAAACTTATGTTTCACTTTAAAATCACTCCTGAAATAATATTTCTAATGATTTTATAAAGGGAAATTAAAGTCATTTCCTTCCAGTTTGGGGGTTAAGAAAACTGAGACATTAAGAAACCAGGCACATGTCCACTCTGAGAAGCATGAACAGATCTACTTGTAAAACCTGCACCCCCTGGATCCCAGCCCCTCACCCAACCCAGCCCTTAGGTCTGCGACGTCCTTCCCCTCATTCCCCTTGCGGCCCTTTGCTCTGTTGTAAATGAACCTCACATCTCTGGGAGCGTTTCCTTAGTGATACCCCTTCTTATTCCCAAAGACATCGATAAAGTTAGCAAATATATTCAATAAGAGATTAAAAAGTGAGTAAATGCATATATTGAGGCCAAGGAAGGAAGGTAGAAACTGGATCTGAAGGCAGAGGCGAGGTCAGAAGGCACAGCAGGCTGGAGGCCAGCTCTGAGCTTGCTGGCTTCCCAGGGGTGGACAGTGTGAGCTCACACCGCAGACAAAAGCCCAGACCCAGTTGTTCGGGTGGACACATCTCTTTCTGTCCCTGAGCCCAGAGCGGAGCGTCTCCCGCAGGTCCTCCTAAAGAGGACACCGCGTAAAAGCAGTCAACAGTATGCCTAAGGGTAGCCTCTGCCAAGTGCAGCACGTTTCTCAGTCATGCCTTTTGTAATGCTGTGAATTGTAAGCGGAGGGGATCAGACCAAAATACAGAGCAGAAAAGCACTTTTGTCCAAAGTCAGCTGTATGTGGTTCAGGTAAACAGCTGTCTGGAGAGCTGCATCATCCAGGGACATTTGAAGCCATCTGGATGTCATACCCCCAGACAGTTCTCCGTAGCTTTGGGGAGGAACTCCACACATTTCGTTAGGATTTAGTTTGGGTTCCTTGACAAGTACAGGAGTGCAGATTCTCTGTGTCGCAGGTTACGAGGTGGGGCTCATAACATTTGGAAGCTGGAAGAGGTCTTAGAAATCACACAGCAGCCCCTACACTTCATTTTCTAGATGAAGAGACTGAGCGCCTGAGAAGTTGAAATGCCTTGCCCAAGATCACAGGGTGAGTGAGTGGCAGAGCCTGGGCCAGACCCGAAGCTTCGGACACCCACTCCTGAGCTCTTCCCTTTATCCCATGATGGGGAGGGTTCAGCAGAGCCGCTAGAGGACTGGAAGGGTGTCTCCCCGCCTGTGTTAACCCTGTCTGTATTATGGGGCTGCTGACCCTGGAGTGACTGCGCTGTCCCAACCCCGGGCTAGCTAAGGCAGATTCCAAATCCCTTGCTCAGGAGGGTACCTTCTGTATACAGACCAACCACCCAGAGCCCACACCCTAACCACTCGCTCTGTGGCACTCTCCCGCTCCAGGCCACCGTCCCCTGCCTTGATCACCCCAGGGCCAGGTACCCGACAGCTGGGAACAGCCCCGGGAAAGGTTCAGACTAGCCTGTGCTGAGCTTGCTCTCCCAGCCATGTGCCTGTTCCTTCCCGTGGAAACTGCAGTAAAGGCTCGCGTCCCCGCCCTCCTCCCGCCTCCTGACTGGCCGGCCTCCCTCCGTGGTCCTCCCCACACAGGGAGCCAGGGGCCTCCCTCCCTCCTGGGAACTGTGGGTAACAAACGGTCTTCTCAGTGGTCGTTGTCTCCTGATCCACTGGCCTGGCCGTACCTAAATAATAATAATAATAATAACACCTGGACTTTAAAACACTGTTAGTTGTTTTTGAAACTTCCAGCCTGTATGTTGTGGGCAATGAGACGGTGGTAGGACCAAGTTCCTGTAATGAAGAAACCGCTCCAGGTGAGGACGGGCACAGGAGTGACTGTAATGAAAGCAAAGACCACGCAGGTGCTGCTTTGAGGGGAGGCTGCGGTGCTCTGAGCCCTGTCCTGCGAGGGGCTGAGATAGCCGAGGGCTGCAGGTCTGGGGCCGCCCGGCCTGGGGGGCAGCAAAGGAGCGCATTACAGGTGAAGGGCCCAGCTGAGCAAAGGTGGCTCCCAGAATCTGGGTTCCTCATCACTGTTGCGTTGGATTACTAGGTTTCTGACACTGATCTGTCTTAAAATTTCAGATAAGTGAGCATCTTCATGTTTTCATTGTGAAGCCTTCATAGCCCACGGGCAAATCAATCCTGGATATTTTTCCAGTTTCATAGATATTGAGGACTGTTTCACAGTCACACTGCCTGTAATAATAATAGGAACTTCGTGATAATCACACATCACGTGAGCAGTCTGTGTAAGTAGCAGTCCAAATGGGTTTCCAACGATGTGATGAGTTCCCATGCTGACAACAGTTCATCTGTTTCCCTGTGGGTACATTTCTAAACTGTGGTGTGATTTTATTCTCAAAGCCATCTGAGTCAGTATGTTTTGTGCTTTTACAACATGAGAAAAGACAGCTGCGGAAGAATGTTGCATAGGATCAACCCAGAGATGGTGATTTTTATATAAATATGGGACATTTTGTGTTTAATAAAGGATGAGAGGAAAACTTCTGACAACATCATACACAGCTATTTTGTGATATAAAGTGTAAGCAAAGTTTTGACTTGCTCAGATTAGGGAGGAGAAATGTAATTGTGTTGTCTTAAAAAGGTAAAATTGTGACAGATTTCTACCACATTTAAGAGCCACGGACAGAGACGCGTTTTAAAAAGCAGTTTATATTAGAGACGACGTGAAGACAGCTAGTCCCAAACATTTGCTATTTGAATTGTTAAAAAGTGGCTGCAGAAATACATGACCCACGTCAAGGAGGAGAGGGCGGGTTCTGCAAAATGTATCCAATAAACATTTGGCAATTTATTGATTCTCTCTTCCCATGTTATCAGTGAGAACTTATGTTCCGAGGAAGTTCACAGCAGCGAAGCTTCAGAGAAGCTGAAGAGACGGGGTTAAGAAGGTCAGCTAGAATCCAGGGAAGAAAGTGTCAGTGTTCTTACTGTGGGTGTGACTCCAATAGCCTTGTGGCTCGTAAAACCCCTTGTTTGTGGCGGTTTGAAAACAGAGTGGAAAGAAACGTGGATCCACTTTCTGTCACACAGGGCGGTATCAAGAAAATACTGAGATGGCCCCTGCCTTAGAAAATATAACAGAGATTTTAAGATATATGGTCTTTACAGAGATTAATTTTCTGAAGTTATGGCTAAAGTTTCCATTGCAAGAGGTTTATTTTGAAATGGACAAAGAAAATCGGGTGAGTCCCGCTATATAACCCTAAGAGATGGCATCTCTTTGCTCTAGCTGAGGACGATGGTCCATCCCCTCCATAAATACTTACTGATGGAGTACTTGATTTGCACCAACTGGGGACTAGGGGTACAGCCCTAACAGACAGGTGGGCTTCCCCTCAGTAGCTTACAGTCTTGCAGGACAGTCAGCCCCTGTGCCCTAGATAAACTGTGCCCAGGAGCGAGATACAGAAATAGCATAACTGCAGACGAGAGGAGTTCGTTTTTAATGCCACATGCAAGGGAAACGGCATCTTGTTTCTGCCCTCCGCAGTGACTACACCCACAGAATAAACCTCAGGATTGGGCCCTGTGTATCAGAGCAAGTAGACCAGGTGCAGTTGGCGCATGGAAATGTTTAGCTCGTAGCAGAATACATGAGGCTTGCCACGAGGATCAGGGATGGGGCCTCGGCAACCTCCCAAGTAAATCATCCCCAGGAGCATCCATCCATCTGGCCCAGAGTTCAGCAAGAAATGAACCAACACCAACACAAAACTGTGGGGAGGATATGGGGGGGGCGGTAATCTCAACAGACAGGAAACAGTCTCCAAGGCCAAGAATCATCCTCTTGGGAGCTTCCCCGGTGGCGCAGTGGTTGAGAGTCCGCCTGCCGATGCAGGGGACGTGGGTTCGTGCCCCGGTCCGGGAAGATCCCACATGCCGCGGAGCGGCTGGGCCCGTGCGCCATGGCCGCTGAGCCTGTGCGTCCGGAGTCTGTGCTCCGCAACGGGAGAGGCCACAGCAGTGAGAGGCCCGTGTACCGGAAAAAAAAAAAAAAAAAAAAAAAGAATCATCCTCTTCTACAGTAACCTTATCACTCACTATGGATCTACCATCCTTGAGTTAATTTAAATAATTAATAACTCATTAATATTCTATACCAGTGTCATCTTTTGAAGTAACTCTTTCCCTACAGTTTTGCTATCTACTGCATAAAATGAGATTTCTCTCTCTCTTTCTGTTTATTTGAAATTGTCTCCTTAAACTCAAGTGCCTCCTGCCGTTCTTGAACTTGAAGCGGAGGTTTTCAAAGACTGTCTGTGCTCTAGTTTTCCTTTCAACGTCGTGGGTGTGCTTCACAGACCCACGACTCAGAGGCTGTGCCCCTGTGTGAAGTCTCCATCATGTGTACAGATGGGCCTTAGGTGGGTACTGCCCAGGTGACTGAGGCTAGCCCTGTCTGGAGGGTCACAGATTATTAATAACTAACACAGAAATGAAGTCTTTATTTAAAATGATATGCATTGATCTGATCTAGTTTCTGATAAATGCACATGAGCCATTGATATAGCCTTTAGAGCAAGATTTTTAAAATATCAACAGCCAGGTGCAGATTAAATGCCCTCTTGTTGGGACAGGAAGAAAGTGGTAACTCACGGTCTACACAGACCCTGCCTGGTTTTGCCTCTCTGTTTTTTAGGGTCTCTTTTTCATGAGATGACTGGCTTCTGCCTTTCAGGATTTTCTTTGCTCCTTGGGTATGACTATGAATGTCACGAAGACCATTCTGTTTGGTCTATAGATTTCCAGGAGTCTGTGCATCTGTTTGGCTTTGCATAAAACCCCCAAAATCAGCTAAGTATTAGAATCCACTAGTGATACAACATCCGATGCATCTGGATTGAGCAAAAAATGGGAACTTACGGGGCTTACAAACTGAAAATTTAGAAATCCGTGATTCAGAGTTCAGAGACACTCTCCATCCAGGCTCCTGGCCTGGGTGGGCTCTTCCCAAGCTCCACCTGGTGGTCGCTGGCTGTTTCAGACTCGTGTCGTCACACAGGCAGTCCAGCAGAAGACAGGGTCCTCGTCCCTGCCTGCTGTCAGCATCTGGAATCTGTCACGGAAGAGCAGTTCTCCATGGGGACAGGCCCTGAGACAGACAGGTGCATACCAGCTTCAGGCTCCCCTCTGAGGGTTCAGGCACGTGCTGACCGTCTCCTGCAGTGGAGCAGGTTGCCCGCAGCGAACCTAGAGAAGTCATCCCGTGACTGGGGTTGTTGACACAGGACTGTGCAGTCCCCTCCCCTGGAATTCATCAGTACTCTTGGCCTGTGAGATTCTCCATCTGATCTCTCCTGGCCACAGGATCCTCCCACACCTCACCTACGAAGAATAAGCTGACAGCTTTTTTTTTTTAAAAACATCTTTATTGGAGTATAATTGCTTTATAATGGTGTGTTAGATTCTGCTTTATCACAAGGTGAATCTGTTATACATATACATATGTTCCCGTATCTCTTCCCTCTTGCGTCTCCCTCCCTCCCACCCTCCCTATCCCACCCCTCTAGGTGGTCACAAAGCACCCAGCTGATCTCCCTGTGCTATGCGGCTGCTTCTCACTAGCTATCTGTTTTACGTTTGGTAGTGTATAGATGTCCATGCCACCCTCTCGCTTTGTCATGGCTTACCCTTCCCCCTCCCCATATCCTCAAGTCCATTCTCTAGTAGGTCTGTGTCTTTATTCCCATCTTACCCCTAGGTTCTTCATGACCTTTTTTTTTTTTCTTAGATTCCATATATATGTGTTAGCATACAGTATTTGTTGAAGTCACAACTGTGAAGTTTTCAGGGCAGCGTGGGGTTAGCAAAACCTCCTGCTGATTTGCTGAGCTAATGCTGTAATATCTTTTTTCTGTGCTGATTCCCCGCTGACCCAAGGAGGCTGCCGTGACCTGTAGCTGCAGGTCTTAAACCTGGTGAGCTCAGCAGTTTGCTGACACCCCAAGGAAGGACATTTCACACCTTCCGTGTGGCCAGGATGCGGCCCCGCCTCTGTTTAGGGCAAATAGAATTTGTCCCCCGAGAGCTGTGCTTCCTCTCTGGATGTGATCACACTCTACACAGCAAGAGGGAGATCACACCCCTGGGCCAGTTTTGAGTGACTCAACGCGGGGAGCTTGGATTTGTGGGATTTCCAGCTTCACGGATCACAGCGACGCGGCAGATCTGCTTTACTGCCCGCCCCTTCCCGTGGATGGTGCACCTGGAGGACCCTGGGTCGGGACATGGGCTTCCTTCTCGCTGTGGCCACCCCACAGCGGGAGGCCCCACTGTCCCTCTGCTGAGGCAGCAGAGACGCCCAGCAGGAGGGTCCCTGGCCCGGGAGAGCCGGCGTGAGCGCGCACTGGGTGCCCCGCGTCCACACTGTGCCGAGGCCTCTGGTTTGCCGTGTGAGGACACGGACTCCGTCTCGGGACTCAGGACGGGCGTCCCTGGGGGACGTGGAGGGGGCATCCTTAGTGCACAGTGGCCACTAGGCAGCCCCGTCGTCCTGAGATTGTTGTCAGGCGCTCTGGGTACTGTCTGGCGGCATCCTCACTGGGCACCCGCGGCAGCACCACGAACGCGCCACGGCTCTTTCCTGTCAGCCCCTGTCTTCTGAGTCATCTGTATTTGTAGGGACGATGGGTTACCATCTCCGCATTTGGTAGATCGTTTTAAACAGTGACCTGCTAGAGACTGTCTGCCAGGCCTGGAGTCCCCCAGGGCCTGAGGTAGGTGGAAAAGCATTGCCCGCACAGACCTGCGAGCTTGTAATGCTCACAGCAGCAGCCCTGGCTGTGCCTGCCTGCTCCCTGAATGAGTGGCCTGCAGAAACTCAGCAAGTGGATCCAGTCCTTGTTAGGGGCTGAGCTGTGCCCTCCAAAATCCACGTTAGAGCCCTCACCTCCTGGGCTTCAGAATGTGACCGTATTTGGAGAAGGGACCTTTGCAAAGGGGAGTAAATTAAAATGACATCATTAGGGTGGGCCCTAATCCCATATGAGTAGCGTCCTTATAAGAAGGGTGATCGGAGCATAGACACACACAGAGGGACGACCGTGTGAGGACACGGGGAGGACAAGGAGAGAGGCCAGAGAAAGCAGCCCTACTCACACCTGGTCTCGGACTTCCAGCCTCCAGACTGTGGGATGAGGTGTCTGTTGTCCGAGCCCTCAGTCTGGCTGTTTGTTACGCAGCTCTCGCTGACTCACGCAGTGAAGAGTGCTGAGCAGGAAGGCAGAGGGCAGGGGGTGTTCCCACTGCCAGGACGCATTGCCCCGGAGGTTGGGGTGGTGGCCCCCCCCTCCCGAGGGCGCTGCATCCAGTCTGCAGCTGGAGTCCAAGTTCAGGCTCCAGTCACTGAGTGCACTGGGGTGATGCCCCTGTGTCCTTCTGTAAGCGGGGACGGAGCACCGCCAGCAGGAACCCCGTTCTCCCCGGTGTTCGTGGCCTCGCCCTTAAGGACACGCAGTGTGTCTGAGCCGTCAGGCAGGCGGATGCTGCCCCAGCCTCTCTGGCCAAGTCATCATCCCTGTGCACTCCCTGCCCTCCTCCCTGCGCCCCTCTACCTGCGGCTCCGGCTCTCTGTGGGGCAGGGAGCTGGCCCTGTTATTTCTCGTGCCCGTTGTCGCGGAGGCCTGTGTTTTGAAAGGCAGGAAATACCCCTGGGACTCTAACTGCTCCAGGGGCCTCCCCAGGTGACGGGCTCACAGTTGTTGCCAAGCTTCCGTGTGTTGGCATCAGCAGCCACCATGGCCCACGACCAGCCTGCCTGCCCAGCTGAGGGGGAGGGACCCCGGCCCAGGCCTCAGGGAGCCACCTCGGCTGCAGGGGTGTGTGTCCTCGGGGACTCTTTAAAGAGGAAAATGCAGGTCAGTGGATGGGGTTTGCTGAGCGCAGGGGGCTGTGTGCCGGGAGCGGCCGGGCGGTGCTGGGTGTTTACCCCGGGATGGAGGAGCAGGAACCACCTGTAGAAACCCAGGTTCTCAGGGGCAGGTAGACATGACCAGACTTGCGATGCTCTGACGTCTTAGGGTCCCAGCAGGACAGGCCTTCTGACAGCAGGAGCCGGTGTGTTAAGGAAAATACTCAAAACTCCCATGTCCCTCTGAATCTCCGTGTTCTCTATTTCTGCCTCGAAGGGAGACCAGGCCCAGCCCAGATCGGGGGCCACGGCCTGCATGATGTGGGCCTGGTCTGTACTGGGTCCCATGGTGGGACAGGTGAGGAGGGGCAGGGAGAGGCCCCCTTGCAGCATCTGTGCCCATAGGACGGTGCACAGATCCACCCAACAAGTCAAAGCCTCGTCAGATCCTCGTGCGGGTTTCACTGCAGCAAGGGTCCCGAGGGAGCAGGGTGCCCTCCCCCCAGGTGAAGGGGGCATAGTGTGCTCTCCGCAGAGTAGCAGGGCTGTTGCTATGTCAACCGGGGGCCGCTGACTTCCCCTGCCTGTTCAAGTATGCACAGCCAGAAGCATCTGCCCGATGGTGGTTTTTGATTTTTTGAAAATTTTTTATTGGCGTATGGTTGATTGACAATGTTATGTTAGTTTCAGGTGTACAACAAAGTGAATCAGTTACACATATACATATATCCAGGCTGTTTTTAGATTCTTTTCCCATATTGCAGAGTATTGAGTAGAGTTCCCTGTGCTCTACAGCAGGTTCTTCTTAGTTATCTATTTTCTATATAGTAGCAGATAGTGGTTTTATATCCCACACGCCTTAGGATGCGAGCCGCGGTGAAGCACTGGAATTCGGAATCCACTTAGATTGAGGCCTGTTCTGCACTCTGCCTAGGCGTCTGGCTCCGTGGTTTCCCATGGGTACTGCTCTCCAAGTCCTCCCCAAGGGGCCAGTCCTGCCATGTGGGCTGAGGGGTCCTCACCTGCCATGGGGCCTATGAGCCTGAGATGCTGGGACATAAGCTCTCCTGGGCGCCTTCCTGGAGGTGGTGGCTCAGTCCTTAGACGGTGCCTCGAGGTTCCCTGTGCATCCCGCTGTGGGGCTGACAGCTCAGCCCCGTGCAGGAGGGTAGTTCTGGTCTGCCCTGGCTCTGGGCCTGCCTACTTTCTCAGAGAAATATGTGGAAACAAAGTACAGAAAAGCCAGCTCGGGTGGCAGTGCAAACAGATCTTTCTTGTCTTCTTTTTCCCTATAAGAATAGTCTTTGGGGAAATATATTAGCTTTTTTTTTTTTTTACAGTTCCTTAGCTCCATCATAAATGTCTTGGGGAGAATTCTGGCGCTGCCGGGCGGATGGCTGGTCGCGGTCTATCCCAGTGCCTGTATCCCCAGCAGCTCCGCTTCCTTCCGGGACCCTCCGTGGTGCTGGGGTCTCTGCGTGTCACCCCACCGTGTGGGTGCAGGCACCACCTGGAATGCAGTTTGCCCTTGTCCTCTCATTCCCCGGATGGAAATTACATTTGAGTAAGCAATTCATTAAGTGAACGTTGTAAGTAGTAAAAGTGTACGGTGTGAGACGGTGATGCCGTGGAGAATAGTAAAGGGCAGAGAAGGAATAGAGCTGGGAGGGAGGGAGGCTGAGGCGCGAGTCGAGGGGTGAGGGTCCCGGTGCAGCCACAGGCACCAGCACCCGGAGGAGGGTGGGCTCTGTCTCCGCCCTCACGTGGCTGCTGGGTTGGGCCCTTCCTCTCTTGCACACGCGGGGTGGGTGTGAGCAGTACATGAGTCATCAGCACATTCTTAATGACAGGAGGATTCTAATTATCCTGATTCAATTAGGTGGTGTGCTCATTAGGGGCTGTTGAGTTATGTGCTCATTAGGGGCTGTTGAGTTATTCACTCAAGTGCCAACTTATGTTTGTTTTTGTGAGTTTCCATTTTCAATTAGGAGGAAATTAAATTTAGGGACCCGTAAAGGATGATTTGACATTCAGCATTTGAACTCAGATATAACACTCAGTACCCACCACGCCAGAATAACATAGAGTACGTTTGCTTCAGATCCTGTTAAAATCAACCAGAGCCTCCTTTGAAAACCCCCTCAATCCCACCCACCACCCAGTCCCCACCAAAGGCAGCCACTGGCTTCAATTGGACGTGTGGTCAGTCCCTCTTCTCCACGTCTTTGTGTTTTAAAGCGTACGTATAACCAATCTGTGTATAAACAGCACGTGGAATTGTTTTATGCATTTTTAGCATTTCATCAGTGGAATTACAGTGCACATGTTTTTCTGCCACTGCCTTTTTCCTTCAACATGTTACTGATTGTTTTGTCTTTCCCCTTGATGGGCATTCACATTATCTCCAGTTTTGAGCTGTTAGACACGGCTGCAGTAGCAGCCCGAGTTTCCTGCAGTTACAGCTGTAGGAGTGGAATTGCATCGTAAAGTATGTACATTTTCAACCTGATTAGGTGCTGCCAATTGCTCTCTATTTCAGCTTCTACTAAGTGGGAGGACTTGGTGTCTTCAGACTTTTTTAAACATTTTGCCAAACTAGTGCATGAAATATTTTGTGTTTCTCTGTTACTGGTGAGGTTGGGCATTTATTGAAATATTTCGTTGGCCATTTTGGTTTCCATGTGAATTGTCTGTTCACGTCCTTTGTTTATTTTTCTGTTGGGTTATGTCTTCTCCTTAATGATCTCTGACGTTCTTTATAAATTTTAGACACTCATCCCTTGTCATTAAGGCTCCAAATAACTTCACATGGTTTGTTGTCTTTAACTTTGTCTGTGTGTGGGGTCTTTTGCAATATGAAGGTTTTGAGCTCTTCAAACACATCAATATTTTTGTTGTTTTTCTCTTTGTTTGTCATTTAAGAAGTTCTTCCTACCTAAAAACATAAAGACTGTCTCCTTTTTCTCCTAATACTAAATTTTTGTACTAAATTTGATTTTGTATATGGTGATATAGGAATCTAATTTTATTTTTCTTATAGAGAGACAACTATTCTCTATGGATCCATTGACAGTCCATCTTTTTTTTTTTTTTTTTTTCTTTTTGCGGTATGTGGGCCTCTCACTGTTGTGGCCTCTCCCGTTGCGGAGCACAGGCTCCGGATGCGCAGGCCCAGCGGCCATGGCTCACGGGCCCAGCCACTCCGCGGCATATGGGATCCTCCCAGACCGGGGCACGAACCCGTATCCCCTGCATCGGCAGGCGGACTCTTAACCACTGCGCCACCAGGGAGGCCCTGAACAGTCCATCTTTGAGTTGCCTCTTTTTCTCTCTGTAAATTTTAGGTGCTATGAGCCCCTTAGCCACCAGGAAAGTAAATAGATTATTAAGCTGAAAATTATTTTTGACATAGGCAGTAGGACACATGATCATTCTGAATCATAGTTTTCAACAGTGCGGACTGGAGTCAAATCATTTCTTAGGAGGCAGAAGAAGAGGCATTGAATCTGGACCCGGAGCGGGGCAGATCACACCTGGTTACTGTGTTGTGCTCACACCCTGCACTCTGCAGGGAACAGAAACCAGGAGGGGTTCATAGATGTCTTAGGGGCACCCTTCCCCCACCTTCTAGAATGTAAGGGCCTTGGACATGGGCCTCGGCACTTGGAGCAGGCCTGGCCCTGGAAGGTGTTCCATAAATATTTAGTGAATAAGTTCCTGTAAAGCATGTTCTGTAGGAAACAATGAAGGAACTGGTGTCGTAACATGCAGGAAAGAGCACAGTAAAAACAGGCTAGGTTTCCAAGTACTTGGCCATTTTGTGGAGAGGGGCTCTGGATACCGTGGGTGCAGTGGGTAGAGGCCGTGGGGAGGCATGTCTGGTTCACACGAAGCTCTTCTCAGATTTGGAGCCTTCCCACGATGCAATGACTCACCTAAGTGGACATGTGTGTCCTGTCCTGGGGGTTTACGTGGGGTGGCATTGGCCAGAGGGCGGGCTGTGCAGAAGTGTGAGTGTCCTCTGTGATCTTGGTGGTCCTCAGCCCGAGGCTCCTGGTCCGTCAACAACAAGCTCCTTCTCTGTCCTCTGTGGAATTTACAGGGTCCATGCTCTTCTGTCTCAGTCACCTGACTCAGGTACAGTGAAACCTTAAGAAATGGCGCCGATGGACTCCCGGTCTGGTCTAAATGGCGGCGCCCAGTTTTTAGAGAAAGCTCTATAAGGATGTCCCTGATTAGAAGCTAGAGTGTTTTCATAAATGTTGAGGGTTATGCTATTGACCTAACAGTCATGTTCACGTGATCCATTTGGGGATCCTTATACATAGGGGGTTTCTTGGAGTTCATAATTCTATCTGACCAAGGATTTTTTGCATCACAGCTTTAAGTGACTTGCAGGTTTAGAACTATTTAAATATGGAATAGCACTGTGAAAAATATCAAGGCAAAGAGGAAATGTTAAAATTGGTGAAGATATGAGTTTAGACAAGTTAAATCTGAATGAATCATTGCAGACACTAAGCTTGTCCTGAGTTTTATAAATATCTGCTAACTCTTGTAAATTTTATTTCTGATGTGAGGGGTTTCTTTTTCTCCTTCTCCGTTTAAAAATAACTCTTGATTTCTTCTACAGTCTCCATTGAAACAATATTGCTGGCGTTTGTATGAGACTGTTCACATTTTCAACCTGTATGTGTTTTCACAGATACTCATCTTGTAAACATACAATCGATGTGTCTGGGCTCTAACCACGCCCCTGTTGTGTTAGGCTCGGGAATGTATCATGGAACCATTGGCGGGAAAGGACTGAATAACCTCTAATGCCTTTGGGTATTTTCTTGGTGGCAGATCCCATTCCTGGAATCAAAGATTTCTCCTTCAGGACTTTTCTTTTGAAACTCCATGGATTGGTACCACCCAAGTTCTGTGTAAAAGTTTGCCATCTCCCTGGCTGATCTCACTGTACCCAGTTATGTAGATTTTTTAACTCAAGAAAGCCATATTCTCTTTCATCTGTGAAGTGGGACCCATTCTGGTAATATAGCTTCTAGGGCTGTAGGGACAATGGAATTGGTCAAGCTTGGAAGACAGTTAAATATGCCAAACTGTAAGGCAGCACCTGGCTCAAAGTCACCATGAAAGGCTCTGGTGTTAGCTGCTGCCAGCACTGCTCTCTGACTGCGACGGCCACAGTGGAGCCCTCTGGGTCATGATCTGCCTTGGTCTCCCTGCTGCCCAGTATCTGGCTCTGCTCTTGAATGGTCTTGGTACCTGGCCCTTCCCCTCTCCCTGCGCCTGTCCTTCCAAGTCCTCCTCCAAAGCTGGGCTCCATTGCCTTCCAGTAAGTAATGCATCTGGGGGACGGACCTATGGAATTTTCTGGAAGCGTTTCTAAAATGTTGGGAGACTTCCTCCCAAAGCAGTAGTTTTTTTAGGATTGTTGAGTTATAACTTTCCTTTCTGTCATTTTACTTATGATAATAATGAACTGGAAACAACCTACATTAATACAGGATTATATAAGTATATGACTGTATCCTGTACGTTAATACAAAATTGGAATATTCAACAGTAAAATAGATATTGAAATGTCAGTTGATAAAAATATCCACATGTATGAATTGCGAAAGGTGAATTATGACAGTCATTTGGCAAAAATTATATTTTAATTAAAAATGAGTATTATCTATACATACAAATTCTAGAAGGACATAAAAGACAATGTCAGAAGTGATGCTCTGTAAGTGGTAGTGTTACAGACTGTTTTTATTTTACTTGGTATACTTTTTTCCCATTTCTTTTGTAATGAGAAATAGTCGTTTTTTCATAATTGGAAAAATAAGGTTATTTCTCCTTATGAAAACATTAATAAATAGGGTAAAATAAAGGGGATTTAAGGTTCATTTAAGCAGGGAAAATAATGCTTTCAGAGTATTTTCTGAGCAGTGAGGATGGCTCTGTTTCTGTGGGCGGTCTCTTGTCCTCTCATTGTCATGTGACGCCTGCCCTAAATTTTCCAAAAGTAGAGGCATTTTTTTTTTTATCTCTAAGTTACATCAGGTAATATTTGAGCTCTTCTTGTGTACATAGCCACATCGGGGCTAGAAGGATGTTGGCCCTGATGCCCTCAGGTGGCATGTAATCTAGTTATAGGACCATAGGCTCAAAAAACTCTGAGCAGAGTTTCTGAGACAGGATGAGGCAAGTACAGTGATGATGAGGAGAAGACGGATCAGGTTGTGAAAGTCCAAAGGAGGGGAGGGGGAGGGGGTGGGGGGGACCAAGACATTTCCAGGGGGAAGGTGGTGTTTGGACAGTGCAATAAAAGAGGAGTGCATTAGTTATCCACTGCTGTGTAACAAACCACCCCAAAACTTAGTGGCTTAAAATAACCCAGGTTTATTACTTCACAGTTTCTGTGGGTCAGGAATCGGGGTCCTGAGCTTCAGGGGCCTTCACAGGCTGCAGTCTGGGTGTTGGCCGGGACTGGTCTCGAATGAAGACTCAGCTGGTTAAGGACTCACTTCCAACCTCACTTGGTTGGACCAAGGGCCTCAGTTTCTTGACATACAAGCATCTCGGACACAGCAGCTTGCTTTATCAGAGCCTGCAGACTGAGAATGCAGTAGATGGCTAGCAACACGAAGTTATAATTTCTTGTAACCTACTTGCAAAAGTGACATTCCATTGTCTCTGCTACATGCTGTTGGTTAGAAGCAAGCTACTGGGTCTGACCCGCACTTGGGGAAAGGGGGAGCACAAGGGCATGAGTCCTAGGAGGTGTGTTCATGGGGGCCATGTCAGAGGCACACGTGAGTTGTTTGTACAGATTTGGGGGTGGGGTGGGGGACTAGCTCGTTCAAAAGCAAGGAACAGTGAGTAAAACAAGTGACATTAATTGTAGACACAGAACCCTCCTCATAGCCCTTTCAGAGAAAGCACATCCCTTTTCCATACTTTGCTTTTCCTTCCCTGGAAGGGAACGACTGGCTTTCTGTACCCTTTGCCCAGTTTTTCCGACGTCAGGGTCATTATATGGGCTTCTGGGTCACATTTAACGTGGCAGGATCACAGCTCTTCTTCCCACAGAGACCCATTCCCTTGGTGCCATGCCTTTGGGTTCACAGGTGTCAATGGTTCCTTTACACCAGGAGCCAGACAGGGTCCTCACACCTGCGGGCCGCATCCTGGCGTAGCAGGCGTGGCCGGCAGGGCCCCTCGCTTGAGCTTGTCTCCGTAGCTTTAGAGGAGTACGTGGTAGTTTCCTAGGTGAGAAGGCTCATTCTGTTAATTTGCAAAGAGGAAGTTTAGAATTGTCCTTCATACCTCCGGAGTGTACAGCACCTTTCTGATTTACCTATTTTTCACTGTCTGCATGATGCTGATTATAATATAATATATTATATAATATATAATATATATAATATATATATATTATATATATATAATAATATATATAATATAATATATATATAATATAATATAATAATATTATATAATAATATAATATAATAATATAATAATATATATAATATATATATAATATATATAATATAATATATATATAATTATATATATATATATATAATATATATAATATATAATATATAATATAATTATATAATATTATATAATATAATAGAGGTGGGTAAGTACACAAGTCGTTCCCCAAGGTGTCTGAATACACACGCCTAGGAATCAAAGGAGGTAATTAAGCACTTTTTGGAGTAAAAAGCAAAGTGTGAGTACATACCAGTTATATTACACCGAGCCGCAGCTGGGGCGAAGGTCACAGCCGAGCGTGATTTATTGGGTAATAGGAAGTTGACAGCTTTGCAGGCCTGTTTGCTTATAAATAATTTACAAGTGCCGTCCCTTTCTCTGTAGATAGAGCCCAGAATAATCACTATCTGGCACCTGAAAGGAAATGACCTGAAAACTTTGCATCTTAGGATTTCTCAAAGTCTAGACCCTTCCCAGCAATAGGACAACCTGCCTTGTCTATCCTGTTGCCTGTTAGGTCGATCTCTCTTGCCTTCTCTTCCATCTCCTCCCGCTCCTCCCCTTCCTGTCTTCCCTCCCTTTAATCAGTCCGGTTCTGGAAGTACAGGTCTTCAGGGATTTTCCAATTTTGTCAAATCTGCCAGGAGGTATTTTGCATTTCCTCTTGCCATTATAACTGTCAGCTAGGCTGTGGTTCATGAACTTTCTAACTGGAAGAAAAAGGCTTCTTCTCCTCCCTCTGAAATTCCCCTCATCGGTTAGCTGCACCGCCCCCTCCACAGAGAGCCTGCGCCCACAAACTGATAATCCGCAGAAGTTGTGCAGGGATTGGGGGTGGGGTAGGGGGATGAGCCCAGGGGAGCTGGTAAAGCAACAGGACAGCTGTTTTGACAGGATAAGCTGTTGATGCTATTTTAGCGTTTTTAGTGTTTTGCATATTTTGGAATGGGTTTTTCTTGTGGCCAAGAAGAACTTTTGAGTGGTCTTGACCTTCCCCACTACACACAACCTGGATATTGTGTGCCTGTGTCTTGAATTTGGATAAATTTTACTGCAAAATGAAAAGGAATTGGAAGAAAAAACGGCAGAAACATTACAGAGTCCATTCTGTTGACTCCACTGAGATGGCAGTGGTAGCAGAAATAAAGTTTGACTTGGGGACTCACCTGAGAATAGTGTGCAAGTGATACACAGTGACGGTGTGCTCTTCCTGTGGAAAATCATTTTGTGTGGCTCCTGAGAACAATCTCAACAGAGATCACTGCTTTGAAGCAACATCCAAAAAAGAACAGAACAGCATGACTCAGTGGATTGAATATGTTTTGAGACAAGTCACTCCAACCCTATCTTGTTAGATGTGAAGTAGAGATGACTTTAGGTCCACGAGCCTCAAGAATTTTCCAGAGGTAACAGAGATAATGTCACGTGGGCAGATTTAATTTCCAAATTATTTGTATATGTTTAATGTCATTTCAGTGGTAAACAACTAGAAAATTGGTTGTTCTGCATTTGTTGAAGGGCCTGGCTATTTCAGGGAGTTTTACCATGAAGTTTATCATTTGGGAACCTACGTAACATATTTTTAATTAAACAGTCAGTACATTATTCAGTGAGATTCAGTTTGTACCCATAAATCGTGCATTACACTGCCGCTCTCTGACTTAGCTTTCCAGAGCGCTCTGTTGTAGTGTCCCCATAAACGTAGACTAGTCCATCATGAGGGTATTTTTATCAATTCTCTCACGTGTAGACATTCAGGTTTTTTTCCTTTATTGGTGTTATTATTATGTTGTGTTGCAGATCATTGCCATAAACACATTTCCTTGTGCATCTATGGCATGTGCCTAAAAGCAGAGCAGCTGGGGGACAAAGAACAATCATTGCCAGTGTTGCTTATGCTGTCGATGGTTCTCCCATGTGGACAAGCAGAAGGACTTCTCAGAGTTCTTTCAGATTAGATGGGAATTTAATCCGAGATCGTCTTACCATGAACCAAGACTCAGAAACGGAATCTAAGGTTGCACAAGGATGTAGGTGCAGAGTTTTATAGTTTGTAAACTGAGACTCCTTTCTGTTTGAGTAGGAGACAGGAACTTTCCAAACCTGCGATATTTTATCGTTCTGTGTATGAAAAGGCTGTCCTGAGAAAGGTGAGGTTGCTTAATATTTCATGAGACAAATTTATAAAATATTTAAATACCCCCGAAAGAAGTGCTGTATAAATAAAGCACGGCTTTGCTCAACACTGGCTCAGCGTCCCTCTCAGGTGTGCTGAGCCCAGCAGCACATGCTCTCGTTCCTGTGAGCAGGTGTGAAAACACACCTGTCTTTGGCTACTCTGGCGGTGCTGTCAGGGCCCGTGTATCTGTGTGTAAGTTCATTAGGTCTCTTAACACCCTTAGTGAATAATGGCTGAGTTAACTGGCACATAAAGGAAATGACTGCTGGAACCTCCTAATTGCTTTATGACTCTTGGTGCTGCCTGTGCGCACAGAGTAGTGACGTCCTCCTGAAGTGTAAGATGCTGATGCGATTGCTGACACCTCATATCTGCGTCCTGGAGTCTGAGCAAGGGGAGGAGAACCCATGTACCTGACACTGGAGTAGATGGCGCTTCGGGAGAAAACTCTGTAACCCACTGCAGTGTAAACACTGACTCCAAAGGGCCCAGGTCAAAAGCTCAGACCTCTGCTAAAGAGAAAGAGAAAGCTGGGTGGTAAGGGTGATCTCGTACCATTAAAGGCTTTGGAAAAGAGCAGTAAGAACAGCTGATCTCTTGTCTTTGAGCTCAAGCCGCACGCCACTCTCTTGCTTGTTTGTCAGGGGCCCCCTGAAACTCTCATCTCTCTTCAAGGCCCTCCAACTTCTAAACAGATGGCCTCACGTCCTATTGTTGGAGAAAATAGCAATCCATTTGCAATCTGTCAGATGACCTCAACTTCCCGTCTCTCTCAATGAATGAATCTTTGCCTGGACCCACCTTCACTTACCGTGCGCAGCCTCTGCGGCCAGGAGCCCTCTTCCTATTTGAGGTCAACACCCCCTAACGCGGCAGGTCTGCCCTGCCCTGCGGCGTCCTTTGAAATCTTACTTTGTTCATTTTACCACCTCTCCTGTATCACCAAAGTTCTCCCTTTCTATTGGTGCACCCATTGAGCCTACAGACCTGCTCAAATCCTTTCTCCCGAAGAAAGCCTGGATGGTTTAAGGCGTGCGGTTCCCATCTCCACTGCGCTTTCCTGTCCGGTGTTCTAGAGCTCTGTAAGTAAGGTCAAGGTGGCCCTTCCAGCAGGCTGCACTGATTCCGAGTAGCTTGTCAGGCAAGTCAGTCAAGAGGAAGGGGTCAGAAATCCCAGTCACTTTTAAAAAAACTTCCATTAAGAAAATACTGTATCTGTATTTATAGACTTTATTAGAAATGACACGCAAAGCCACAGCTGATGACTTTGTTGTCCCTCTCAACCTTTGCTGTCCCGCCCCACAGTTGTCCTAGGACAGCACGGCACCTGGGCATGCCACCCTCCGCGGCAGACAGGAACGGGACCCCACTTCCAAACCTCAGAGACTAGTAACCTTACCGTGTCATTCAAGTAAATATTTGTAGTGAAGATCGCGTCCGGCTTGTCGACAGCTGAAGCTTGAGCATCCGAGAAGGCTCAGCTCTCCTGAGAGTGGGAGCTTCACCACGGGCTGTGTGACTAGCACGTCCCCGCCTCCCCGAGACCAGGGTGCACAACTGGAATGTGAGGACCTCGGGTCACTTTGAAGGTCAAATAAGATGACCCTGTAAATTACTTACTCAGCAAATAATTGTCTCTCAAGGAATCAAAGGGCTTGAGAGAGTAAAACTTCTAAAAACTATCATTCAAAGAACAAAGATAAGTTAAAATTTTAATTAAAAAATATCAGAAGAACCCTGTAAACTTTCTTAATCAAAATAAGAACATGCTACAGATGAATAATAGTACGAAGCAAATTCTCTTTTGACTGCATGGCAAAAATGGGAATGTTTGGGTACGTTTTCCTTTCATAGTTGGCCAAATGTGTAGTATATTTAGTTACTAAGTTCTTTTCTACTTATGAAATTATTTTTCATAATCCATAATGTTTATTGCTTGGATGCTCCCCTTAGTGGTGTGTCTGAGCCACAAGCAAGATGCAGAAAGCTCTAAGGACACTTGGCATGATGGAGAACACCCCAAAGTCACCAGAGTCATGAGGAAGGGGCCTGGCGACAGGTTTTATAAAAATTGTGGTTGGGGGGCTAGAATGCATAGCTGGGCTAGAATCTTTGAGGTGCTAATGTGGGAACCCAATTAAGTTTATGCTGTTCCGGTCCAGTGGATAAAACAGGAACAAATGTGGAGAAGGTGGCGGGGGGAGCCAGTCAGTTTTAGAGCGAGGTCGCAGCTCCACCATCACAGCCAGGGCTGGAGTTACCTGCAGAGACAATGGACTCCCCATTCCTGGCTCTTTTTGAAGAGCAGGTACCTGAGTGATGCTAGGGAAGGGCCATCCTAAAGGGGGTTTTGTATCTAAAATGCATCTAGATGGCCTCTGTGTTCTTTTCAATCCTGAGATTCCTGGACAGAAGTGGCAGAATTTTATCCTCATTAAAAATAATGAGGGCCTCCCTGGTGGCGCAGTGGTTGAGAGTCCGCCTGCCGATGCAGGGGACACGGGTTCGTGCCCCGATCCCGGAGGATCCCACATGCCGCGGAGCGGCTGGGCCCGCGAGCCATGGCCGCGGGGCCTGTGTGTCCGGAGCCTGTGCTCCGCAACGGGAGAGGCCACAGCAGTGAGAGGCCCGCGTACAGCAAAAAAAAAAAAAAAAAAAAAAAAAAAAAAAATAATGAAAGTTTCATTTAAAATGCTCTAGAAGTCTAGTGGATAATAAAAATAATTAATGTAGAGATAGCATCCTTTTTTTTTTTTTTTTTTTTTGCGGTACGCGGGCCTCTCACTGTTGTGGCCTCTCCCGTTGCGGAGCACAGGCTCTGGACGCGCAGGCTCAGTGGCCATGGCTCACGGGCCTAGCCGCTCCGCGGCATGTGGGATCTTCCCGGACCGGGGCACGAACCCGTGCCCCCTGCATCGGCAGGCAGACTCTCAACCACTGCGCCACCAGGGAAGCCCCCCTTCATTTCTTTTTCATTTATTTCTGATCTGATCTTTATGATTTCTTTCCTTCTGCTAACTTCCAGATTTTCTTCTTCTTTCTGTAATTGCTTTAGGTGTAAGGTTAGGTTGTTTATTTGAGATGTTTCTTGTTTCTTGAGGTAGGATTGTATTGCTATAAAGTCCCTCTAGAACTGCTTTTGCTGCATCCCGTAGGCTTTGGGCCATCGTGTTTTCATTGTCATTTGTTTCTAGATATTTTTTGATTTCCTCTTTGATTTCTTCAGTGATCTCTTGGTTATTTAGTAATGTATTGTTTAGCCTCTATTTGTTTGTATTTTTTACAGATTTTTTCCTCTAATTGATATTGACCGTTGTGGTTGGAAAAGTACTTGATACGATGTCAGTTTTCTTAAATTTACCAAGGCTTGACTTGTGACCCAATATATGATCTATCCTGGAGAATGTTCCATGAGCACTTGAAAAGAAAGTGTATTCTGTTGGTTCTGGATGGAGTGTCCTATAAATATCAATTAAGTCCATCTTGTTTAATGTATCATTTAAAGCTTGTGTCTCCTTATTTATTTGCATTTTGGATGATATATCCATTGGTGAAAGTGGGGTGTTAAAGTCTCCTACTATGATTGTGTTACTGTCGATTTCCCCTTTTATGGCTGTTAGCATTTGCCTTATGTATTGAGGAGCTCCTATGTTGGGTGCATAAATATTTACAATTGTTACATCTTCTTCTTGGATTGATCCCTTGATCATTATGTAGTGTATTTCTTTGTCTCTTGTAATAGTCTTTATTTTAAAGCCTATTTTGTCTGATATGCAAATTGCTACTCCAGCTTTCTTTTGATTTCCATTTGCATGGAATATCTTTTTCTGTCCCCTCCCTTTCATTCTGTATGTGTCCGTAGGTCTGAAGTGGGTCTCTTGTAGACAGCATATATACGGGTCTTGTTTTTGTATCCATTCAGCCAGTCTATGTCTTTTGGTTGGAGCATTTAATCCATTTACATTTAAGGTAGTTATTGATATGTGTGTTCCTATTAGCATTTTCTTAATTGTTTTGGGTTTGTTATTGTAGGTCTTTTCCTTCTCTTGTGTTTCCTGCCTAGAGAAGTTCCTTTAGCATTTGTTGTAAAGCTGGTTTGGTGGTGCTGAATTCTCTTAGCTTTGCTTGTCTGTAAAGGTTTTAATTTCTCCATCGAATTTGAATGAGATGTTTGCTGGGTAGAGTAATCTTGGTTGTAGGTTTTTCTCTTTCAACACTTTAATTATGTCCTGCCACTCCCTTCTAGCTTGCAAAGTTTCTGCTGAAAGATCAGCTGTTAACTTTATGCAGATTCCCTTGTATGTTATTTGTTGCTTTTCCCTTGTTGCTTTTAATACTTTTTCTCTGTATTTAATTTTTGATAGTGTGATTAGTATGTGTCTTGGCATGTTTCTCCTTGGATTTATCGTGTATGGGTCTCTCTGTGCTTCTTGGACTTGATTGACTATTTCCTTTCCCATATTAGGGAAGTTTTCAACTATAATCTCTTCAAATATTTTCTCAGCCCCCTTTTTTTTTCTTCTTCTTCTGGGACCCCTATAAATTGAATGTTGGTGCATTTAATGTTGTCCCAGAATTCCCTGAGACTGTCCTCAATTCTCTTCATTCTTTTTTCTTTATTCTGCTCTGCAGTAGTTATTTCCACTATTTTATCTTCCAGGTCACTTATCCGTTCTTCTGCCTCAGTTATTCTGCTATTGATCCCATCTAGAGTATTTTTAATTTCATTTATTGTGTTGTTCATCATTGCTTGTTTCATCTTTAGTTCTTCTAGGTCCTTGTTAAACATTTCTTGCATTTTCTCTATTCTATTTCCAAGATTTTGGGTCATCTTTACTATCATTACACTGAATTCCTTTTCAGGTAGACTGCCTATTTCCTCTTCATTTGTTAGGTCTGGTGGGTTTTTACCTTGCTCCTTCATCTGCTGTGTGTTTCTCTGTCTTCTCATTGTGCTTAACTTACTGTGTTTGCAGTCTCCGTTTCACAGGCTGCAGGTTCACAGTTCCCGTTGTTTTTGGTGTCTGACCCCAGTGGGTAAGGTTGGTTTAGTGGGTTGTGTAGGCTTCCTGTTGGAGGGGGCTGGTGCCTGTGTTCTGGTGGATGAGGCTGGATCTTGTCTTTCTGGTGGGCACGACTGCGTCCGGTGGCGTGTTTTGGGGTGTCTGTGAACTTATTATGATTTTAGGCAGCCTCTCTGCTAATGGGTGGGGTTGTGTTCCTGTCTTGCTAGTTGTTTGGCCTAGGGTATCCAGCACTGGAGCTTGCTGGTCGTTGAGTGGAGCTGATCTTAGCATTGAGTTTGGGATCTCTGAGAGAGCTTTTGCCATTTGATATAATGTGGGGCCGGGAGGTCTCTGGTGGACCAGTGTCCTGAACTCGGCTCTCCCATCTCAGAGGCTCAGGCCTGACACCCGGCCAGAGCACCAAGACCCTGTCAGCCACATGGCTCAGAAGAACAGGGAGGAAAAAAAAGAAAGAAGGAAGGAAAGAAAAATAAAATAAAGTTATTAAAATAAAAAATATATTATTAAAAATAAAAAAATATTGTTAAAAATAAAAAAGTAATTAAAAAAAGAAAGGAAGGAAGAAAGAAGAGAACAACCAAACCAAAAAACCAATCCACCAATGATAACAAGCACTAAAAACTATACTAAAAAGAAAAAAAGAAAAAACAAAAAACGGACAGACAGAACCCTAGGACAAATGGTGAAAGCAAAGCTACAGACAAAATCATACAAAGAAGCATACACATACACACTCACAAAAGGTGAAGAAGAAAAAGTATATATATATATATATTAAAAAAAAAGGAAGAGAGCAACCAAATCAATAAACAAATCTACCAATGATAATAAGCTCTAAATACTAAACTAAGATAAACATAAAACCAGAAACAAATTAGATGCAGAAAGCAAACTCCAAGTTTACAGTTGCTCCCAAAGTCCACCTCCTCAATTTGGGATGATTCGTTGTCTATTCAGGTATTCCACAGACGCAGGGTACATCAAGTTGATTGCGGAGCTTTAATCTGCTGCTCCTGAGGCTGCTGGGAGAGATTCCCCTTTCTCTTCTTTGTTCGCACAGCTCCCGGGGCTCAGCTTTGGATTCGGCCCCGCCTCTGCGTGTAGGTCGCCTGAGGGCGTCTGTTCTTCGCTCAGACAGGACGGGGTTAAAGGAGCCGCTGACTCGGGGGCTCTGACTCACTCAGGCCAGGGCGGGGGGAGGGAGGGGCGTGGAGGCGGGGCGAGCGTGCGTCGGCGGAGGCCGGCGTGACGTTGCGTCAGCACGAGGCGCGCCCGTGCGTTCTCCCGGGGATGTGGTCTGTGGAGCCCGGGACCGTGGCGGTGGCGGGCAGCACAGGCTCCCGGGAGGGGAGGTGTGGAGAGTGACCTGCGCTCGCACACGGGCTTCTTGGTGGCGGCAGCAGCAGCCCCAGCGTCCCACGCCCGTCTCTGGGGTCCGCGCTTTCAGGCGCGCCTCGCGCCCGTCTCTGGAGCTCCTTTCAGCAGCGCTCTGAATCCCCTCTCCTCACGCACCAGGAAACAAAGAGGGAAGGAAAAGTCTCTTGCCTCTTCGGCAGCTCCAGACTTTTCCCCGGACTCCCTCCCGGCCGGCCGTGGCGCACTAACTCCCTTCAGGCTGTGTTCACGCCGCCAGTGCGCTCTGACTGAAGCCCGAGCCTCAGCTCCCAGCCCCGCCCGCCCGGGCTGGTGAGTGGCGGTCGGCACCGGTCCTCTGTGCGGGAATCTCTCCGCTTTGCCCTCCGTACCCCTGTGGCTGCGCTCTCCTCCGCGGCTCCGAAGCTTCCCCCTCCGCCACCCGCAGTCTCCGCCCGCGAAGGGGCTCCTAGTGTGTGGAAACCTTTCCTCCACGGCTCCCTCCCACTGGTGCAGGTCCCGGCCCTACCCTTTTGTCTCTCTTTTTTCTTTTTCTTTTTTGCCCTACCCAGGTACGTGGGGAGTTTCTTGCCTTTGGGGAGGTCTGAGGTCTTCTGCCAGTGTTCAGTGCGTGTTCTATAGGAGCAGTTCCACGTGTAGATGTATTTCTGATGTATCTGTGGAGAGGAAGGTGATCTCCACGTCTGACTCCTCCGCCGTTTTGAAGCTATCTGAAATGTACTTTTATTTTATCTGGCATATTAAGAAAGACACTTATTTCAGATAGCAAGCAAACGTCGTGTTTACATTATGTTCTAGCCACCCCTAGGGAGGCTTCCAACAGGGAAGCATGAGCAGTGATGCTCCAGCAGGCTAAATGTTTAGGGAATGAAGCGCCCTGTCAAGTCGGTCCGGGTCATCCTTGTGTGTCAAATGCCTGCATTAGAAAGCTGAGCACCACTTTTTAAGGGGAGAGCTTTTTCCTTATAGTAAAAGAAGTTTTTCCTTGTTTATCCATGTGCAAGGGGACCTGCTCGTGGAAGGAGAAGCAGTTCTCTTTGCTGTCAGCTCCCCTGGGTCCCACTTGGCCAGGGTCCTGCAGCACAGGGGAGCCAGACAGCTTGCCCATTGCCAGGGTTTCCACCTCACGGGGGTAAGGTCGCTGAGTGTGGCCACGTCAGCGACTGCGGCGGGAACACTGCTGGGGAAGAGTCCGTGCACAGGCGTGCACTTGCTGAGTGCTCAGAGCTTGAGAAGTGCTGGATGCAGATGGGAGTTTATTATCTCTGATCTTCACACCCATTCAGTTCACTCATTTGGCAAAATGGATTGAGCACTTACTTCCCTATTTCAGGAACCCAGGGGTCTGGACTCGGGGTCAGTGCCCAGTTGAGATGGGCGGTGGGGGGGGCCTGGAGGACAACATGGCTTGGGACACGTGCGTGTTGGGGCCTCGCGGGTAGATTTGAGAAGCGTTTATGACTAATGGAATGCAATAGTGCAAAAGCAAGAGCCAAAAATCAGACCCCAGTCTTTAGCCTGGGCGGGCGGGGAAACTGTGATGCTACTTAAGATAGGAAATCTATTTGGGGGGAAGGAGGTAAGTTTATTGTCAGACGTGTTGCTTTTGAGATTTCTGGGGTACTTTCTTCCTGAGTCTCCAGGTGATGTTTAGAAATGCAGATTTTAGAATGTAGGACTCAAATGGCAGCTTGAGGGAGAAGATGAATTTTTGACATGTACTTGGCAGTAGAAGCCACATCACTAGATGGATATCCCCAGGCGAGCAGCAGGGGTCCCCCCTGGGGAGGGGAGGGGCCGTAAAGGACTGAGGTGGTGGAAGGCATGGTGAGAGGGCAGGAGGAAGTGGAGGGGCATGTGACAGAGAGGTCGCTGGGGCGAGGGCTGGGCTTGGGGGGCCATCGGGGATGCTGTGGAGAGCCATCAGGAAAGGCAGATGAGGGGTCAGAGCCTGCTGAGCAAAGGGGCAAGTAGGTGGTGCAGTGGGGGATGGACTCGGACGGGCGGGGCTGCCCGGAATCGTAACTAGAAGGGCCACCAGTGGATGCAGGTCCCAGGGCCGGGACAGAGCGAGTCGGGAAGCAGCAGGCGGGGTGGGCGTGGGAGAGTCCAGAAGACCCGAGGGTGGAGGACGAGCAACCGACAACTCGCGCCGCACGGCCCTAACCTTCTCTGTGGAGCAAGAGCCCGGGTCTCCTCTTGAGAGTGACTGGGACGCTGGGTACCTCTCGGCACTTCTAGGACCAGCAGCAGGAAGCGGCTCATCTCGGGGGTTTCAGAGGTCCTTGAGCGGAATAAATGAGGAGACACAATGGAAAGGACACCCTGCCACCTGTCCTCGCTCCAGCCTGAGTCTGTGTCCTGCAGGACGTCCAGCACGTCCAGCTGTCTGACCACCTTATTTCTCCAGGGAGCAACCCTGGCCTCTCCCTCAGCACTTCCGCCACTTTGCCGGAGACTGTCGCCTGCTTCCTCTCCCCTGGAGGAGGTCTTTCCCTCCTTCAACTCTCCTGATCTAACTGCTCAACAGCAGAAGAGCGGGGCTGTCTGATTCTGAGCTTGCATAAAAGCTTGATACATAAATGGACAGTGTGTATAAAAGCAAACCCTGGCTCCTCCACGTGGCCCTAGAATAGGGGAGAGAGAGGAAGGCACAGCCCGTCGCAACCAGACTCAACCAACCAAGCTCAGCGTGTTCCTAGGACGTTTTCGCTCAGAAAGGAGAGTTTTCCTCTTAGGGCTTTGGTCACACACTTCGATAGAGGATTGACTGTCCTCAGTTGTGTTTTACTCATCACAGTTACATGAATTCTGTGATGGTACCTTCAAAGTGATTGCAAATATTTTACTTCCAGTAACTTAGACATAAAAGGCAGTTTTAGCACCTAACAAGATCTAGGTCTTGAGAAAGCTAAGACAAATTTTGCTTATAATAGGATGTGGAAGCAAGTCAATAGTTGATCACGTTGACCATCAATTTTTTAAATCAAATACAAGTTTGAATATTTGTCTTTTTTTTTTTTTTTTTTTGCGGTACGCAGGCCTCTCACTGCTGTGGCCTCTCCCGCTGCGGAGCACAGGCTCTGGACGCACAGGCCCAGCCGCTCCGTGGCATGTGGGATCCTCCCGGACCCGGGGCACGAACCCGTGTCCCCTGCATCGGCAGGCGGACTCTCAACCACTGCGCCACCAGGGAAGCCTGAGACATTTTTTTAAATAAAGGAGAAATCAGTTATGGAGCAATGTTAATAAGCCTTTTTTTTAAAAAAAAAAAATTAAATTAAGCCCAGCAAGCTAAGGGATATAGGGAAAGCCATGGAAAATAGAAAACATTGAGTCTATTTAAATACAGAATTGAAGCCAAATAACTGCGGGATTTTGTTCTAGAAGAGAACGTAAATGTCACCGACTTGAACCATGTAAAATCGGAACGAGCAGGCGTGGGCTGGGGAAGATGAGGTGGGAAAGGCCTGCATCTGTCTCCTCAACTTTCAGAGCCACGAGTCAGGAGAAAGTATTTCAAGTTGATAAATCAAGCGTGAAGTTATTGAATTACTAGAAAAATTAAATATTGTGATTTAATAAAGTAGAAATGAAAGGTAGAGAGGAGGTGGAGGAAGTAAGCAAACATGTTTGTCTTTCAAACTAGGTCACCAAGGGAGTCTGTCTAAAGTTGATGAATCAGGGATAAATGTTTACATTTATCATAAAACTGTTTAGTTAAAACAAGTTGGTCCAAGCTAACAAAGCCCAAAACTCAGAAAACAGACAAGTGGCAAAACACAGAAAACTAAAGAAACAGGAAAACCGAGAAATATAATATGAAATATGACAACAAAATTAAGACCTAGCATAGCTGTCATTTCAAAAAATATAAATGGGTTAAACATACATTTAAAACATTCTCAGATTAAGTTAAAAAAACAAGACCTACCTATTTATATTTGAAAAATGCATCCTAAATAGTGTATCTGTGAAAGATTGACTCTAAAAGTCTGGACTAAAAGGATTTCAAATAAAAAGGGAAGCAAAGTCTGCAAGATGCATAACAAAGAAGGTTCAAGTCAAGGAAAAAAGCATTAAAGGACACTCATTATGATGATAAAGGTACAATCGATAATGAAGTTCTAACTGTCATGAAGCCATAAATCAAACAGCGGTGTCAAAAGTCATGAAGCAAAACCTGCCAAAAATACAAGGGGCAAAGAATCCCCAAGCTAGGAAATTCCAGCTCGCCTCTGTTGGGATACATTGGTCTCCCCACCACTGTCCTTGCCCCCAGAGTGTGTCAGATCCACCTGTCATCACCCTGCACCCTGGGGACCGCCAGCAGCTCCAGGGGGCTGGTGTCCGTTCTTCAAGGTGGCAGCTGGAGTCAAATTGCAGAAGGAAAATGAAAAAGAAGTGAGGGCATTATTTGTGATCAGAGAATACACTGTGATCAGAGACTATGGTCTGAACTGAAGCTACTTTTAGGAAATGACAGAGCTTTTCTTTGAGGACAAAATCAGAGTACATTTCCCTAATATGCTTTGTGGATGCTTCAAAGGCAGGTAGAGTCTGTTTTCCAGTGTGGATTTCTCTCTCTGTATCTCTCTTCATGTCTACATCACACACACGTGTATGTATCGGTAGGTTTGTATGCGTCCACATGGTGTCTCATTGGTCCTGAGGAGTTAGGGTTTTACTTTTCAGAAGGGGGACCTTGGAGATTCTTCACCGAGCCAGGGACAGGACCCTTGGCCACGGCCTAGGCTCTTAACACTGAGCTGGGTCCTCCTGAAGGCACACCTTCCTTAACTCACCTGTGGTTTTGTACCACCTTATCTGGTCCCTATTCAGACAGTATTCTAGGCCCTTGTACTGTTCATCTTTACAGAACGTCTCTGTAATTCCCCCTGGGAATACAGGCTCAGAAGATTGCAGTCAGCATGGAGATCTTCCCTTGGACCCCAGTACAGGGATGGATCAAGGTGGGAGGGGTTGGTGCCACGTGGAGCTGCTCAAAGTAGAGTGGCTGAAATTACTCCAGAAATGCAGAAAGGAACAGGATTCATGAACTGAAAATGAAGTGGTTGATCCCACAGAAACTGAAACTGAAGAATAATTGAAAGTAAAATCTCAGTAGACGGAAGAGGGGCAACTCTCCAAAAGGGATGCTGTGTTTCACTCAGAGAAGCACAAAGCACCAGATCTTTCGGAGGACGAGATCAAAGAAGGTGAAAAAGCTTTCTGGCCACAACAAACTTCAGGCAGCCCCAACTGAAAGGTGTCCTGGCATTTTTCTTCTAGAACTGCAGAGAAAGGATGATAAAAGAACCAACAGTGAACCCAAATCGAATGAGCATTTTACTCCCATCAGATGGTTGATAGATGATGCTCAGCTCCATAGTGTGACTCAGTGGTCAGCTGGTGCCTCGGGACGTGGCACAGGTATTTTTAGAACCATGACGCGTTTGTCCTCCTGACCAAAAGAGGAACATAAGATGTGGTGAGGCTTCCTACGAGCTTGGCCTCTGTTTCCCCATCCCCACTGCCCCTCCATTTCTTCCTCCTTTTTTCTACTTTGTTGAATGTCTGCCGGACCTTGCAAAACACTCCTCCATCTTAAATCTGTTTTCAACCCTTCCGTCCCCTTGAAGAAAAGAAGTGGGATGTCTGACCTCTAAGTGCATGCATGCCCTGACATGACTTTGGAAAGAGGTTAGAACACAGAGCCAGAATTCGGAATGAACTGTGGGGATCTCTGAACCATTCCCTACGTCCATGTAACCGATACCCAAAATGTATATTGCTTTTCTGGGCAGTCCAGTGTTTCAGAACTAGACTCTGAGGAAACCAGCGCCTACTGATTTATTCTGCTTATATTTTCTGGGGTTTTTTCTGATTATATTTTGTCTCAGTTTTATCTTCCTACTATATTTTATATTTATTCTGCTATGACATTCCAAATAAAATCGACTGCTCTAACTACTATACGTGTGAAATGCGTAGCTAACTATTTCGGTGGCATCCTAACAGGCAGAGCCGTGTAGTAGCAATAGGGCTGTTTTGGGATGGAAGGACGGGGGTCTCTGGCACTTGCCTTTCTCCTCTGAGTTGGCGGCCCCTGAAGGCAGATGGCTCAGCTGATGGACAGAAGTTGCAAAACAAAAAAGGGGCTTCATTTGAGCTCCCAGTTCTGCTAATTCCATTGCCATCCAGGGAAACAGCCCAAAGCAGCTCAGTGTGCTGGCCTTCCCTTGCGGTTCTGCCTTGGGGGAAAAGGACTCATTCTCACATCGATTAGGATCAACCAGCAGTATCAGGAAAGCACACTGTCGTTTAGTTTTTAAGAAGTTCTAACGTGTTCATATGTGATTGTTGCTCAGAAAACAAAAAGAGCCATTTAAAAAGCTACATCTTCTAGAAGTTTTTTTTTTTTTTTAACACCCTCTTAAAAAAAAATCCTTGGTGAGAGAGAGACTTGAGAATGGAGAGATGCAGAGAAGGGCCTGGCCACGTGTGCCCCCTGCGGGGAAGGGATGCCGGGCTGGAGGTACAATTCCTTTTGTAACTGTCTTCACTGGGTGGTGAAAGACAGAGCTGGAAACGAGAACCACCGGCTGCCAAAAATCAGATTCTCTCCAAAGATGACAGAGCTCCTTTCTACATCGTCGGCCCCGTGAAAACCCCTGTAACTCCCACCACTTTCTGTCCTCTGCAGCTTCCAGCAAAGAGCCTTGCAACGTTCGAATGAATGAATGTTCTCACAAGGCACGTTAAAACCCTGCCTTACCAAGGATCCGCCAACCAGGGTAGCCAGTGGGAAACAGCAGGAAACCATGAGTGGCACAAGGCTGCCCATATGGGATGCTGCATGTAAATGTACTTAGTCAGCTACAGAGCACCTTGGGAATGTACAGGAAAGTCCAGATGGTCTCGGTAGTGGACATCCTGGTGGTGGGCGTGAAGACCGAGGTTTTGTCCTGTTTATTTCACAAATGACTGTACGGTACAGTACTTGTTATGTACGTGCCAGGCACCGTTCTGAGTACGTTATCGGTAGTAACTTATTTAATCCTCACAACAACTTATGAGGTGATACTATCATTACATTTTACAGAGGCGGAAACCAAAGAGCAGAGAGGTTAAGTCATTTGCCCAAGGTCACACAGCTAGTGATAGGTGGGCGTGGCACTTGAACCTGAGCACCTGACTGCGGCGTCTGCTCCCTCACCCACTTCGTGAAGTTGCCTGTGTGTCAGGATGGACAACGTGGGAGATTTTCATTGGCTGCAAGACTGCTTGTTTAGTCCATTGATACCTGCCCAGCCCCACCGTCCCTGTCCCTCCCTGTAATCCTGCCTGACTCACCAGGGCGTTGGCATCATACCTGCCAGCTCTTCTTTTGTTGGCTTCCCTCTACTCTGTAGTGACCGCTGTGGCTTTAAACAATATTGAAGTCTTTGGGGAAGTCAGTATTTTGTTGCAGGTGCATAGTTAGAGCGCTGTACAGTCTACAGCTGACGTTCCTGTCGCATTGATTCCCAAGCCTACCGTGTGAAGTACAAGTGTGGTCACGATTATCCGTGTTTTCCAGATGAGGAGACTGGCCCTCAGAGAACCCACACCACGTACCCAAGCCTCTGCTAGTCAGTGCGGGGCTCAGGCCGGGGGTCCTGACTCCAAACCTGGATGCCTGCTCTGCAGTTTCTTCTCCATCAAACACAGGGCCCCGAAGTCCTCCAGGCTCATCCAGGACCCTGTTCAGCACGCTCTCCCACCCTCAAGGTCCCTCAACTGCCTGGGCCTGACTGACCATGACCCAGGCTCTGTCCATCTCCAGGGGCTCCCTGCTGGCCAGAGCGGGTGCTGTGGGCCGGGTCCCAGTAGCTGGGCTGTACATCCTCTCCTGGGCTCCACGTCTGCTTGGAGAAGCTGCTCCGGAGGCAGGTGCTGCCAGAGAGAGAGCCTGAGAGCCCAACGGGAGGCCAGTTCCTTAGGACCAAGCTGCCAAATAAACCTGGACCACTGAAGCCTTAGGGCGGCTAAAATTACTTGACAAATGCCCCAGATGTAATTTATTTTTCATGATTATTTGAATATCATGTCCTTGTCAAAATATAAACATTACAGATAAGGAGAAAGTCTGCTGGACCATAGAGTGTACTCCTGCCCTAAAATTCCCATCCTACCAAGCGTACCTGTCTCTAGAGTGGGTTTTCTTCTTATTGCAGAAACATACTTGGTTATATAAAGTATACAGCAGTACTTTGAGAGGATTCATATAATTATTATAACTGCAACTCGCTTTTTCCCTCAACAGCGTGTCTTGGAGGTAACTCTCCATTATCCTTTCAACAGCAGCAGGCAAGCATTGTCGCCTATTAAGTCATTTCTGTATAGATGGGCATTTAGAGTTGTGGTTTTTTTCTATTGTTAACAACGAAGCATGAGTATCTCAGGACCATTGTTCTGCTAACTGCCAACTGGCCCGAAGAGTCTCCTGCTGTAGCCTTAGAGTTCACAGAATTTCAGAGCTAGGAAGGACCCAGCCCTGTAGGCTCTAACTTCCTCATTTTAAGGATGAGGAAACTCACCAAGTGACAATTTCAGTCCACACAGAAGCAGACTGACTTCCGGCAGCTCCACTGAGCCCCACCTGAAACCCGTGGTGTTGGTTTGGCTTCCCCGGTGACACAACCTCCTTTCACACCAGCCCCATGGTGTGGAATCAAATGTTTTGGACGTTTGCCCGAAGGGTGGCCTTCCACACAGGGGTTCTGGACAGCGAATCCTCTTCTAAGTTCACTCGGTTATAACTCTTCCTCTCAGGTGCTTTAACTTTTTGTTGGTGGCTGTGAGCACTTTGGAAAATCTGTCCAAGTGGCACCATAACACTTCAGGCAGTGACCCTTTTGTTATTTCATTTGCCCTGGTCTATAATTGTTTCCAAATTAAACCACTTTATTAGTCACACCAATTTTAATTACGGACTTTGAGTTGAGATCCTCAGGGAATGGATAATCAATTTAGTCATCTCATAAAATAACATAGAGTATTTGTATGAACTCAGGTGTTGTAAAATATGCAAGCTGGGAAAGTCACTTCCGTTTTCTGTGAAATTTGTATAACAGGACTTTTAACAGCAAAATTACCCTTTATTATTGAACAAGCAACTTCTTAAAAAGTATCTTCTTCTCAAATATCTTAGGTTAAATATGGGAGTTTATTATATGGGAGTTTATTATATGAACACTCTTTGTGGGAGGTGATAGGAAGTTCGTGGTGATTTAACAGGAAGAAGTGAGGTTGGTGATTACTCAATACTAGTTTCTCAGTCAAGCACTGACTCAACTTCCTTCGATAATGCAATTTTTTGTCTTACGCTTTTTTTCTTGAAAGGCAGTTTTCTGTGGAGGTTGATGGCTCTGTGTCTGGGTGAGACAGCCTTGGGTTTCCTCTGGGTTCCTGGCTTACTTTGGGGAAAGAAGTACATCAGTGGTATTCAACTTTCAGTGCCGTCCCTCGATTATGGAGAGATTCGTTCTTTTATAGAGTTAACCTATTCACCCACTCCTTGTAATTGTTAGAACATTACTCTGTGTAGTGAGCTTGGAAGAGGAATATTGTAGTTAATATCATGCTCCCAACTCAAGGGTTTATCAAGTAGCTACCACATTCTTAGCACATAATAGGAGTTCACTAAGTGGTAGTGATTGTTATACAGGATTTACCAAATGTGAGTACTTACCACCTAAAATAAAATATGAATAGATATTTAATGAAAATGCCTATATTACATTTTATTATTTAAATATATATATTGAGTTATTACAATAAGAAGTGCTTATGTCAGTGAAAGTCTTATTAATAGTAATGATAAGAAGCAGCTCTTAAGACTTGGGGGCTAAGGGCTTCCCTGGTGGCGCAGTGGTTAAGAATCCGCCTACCGATGCTGGGGACACGGGTTCGAGCCCTGGTCCGGGAAGATCCCACATGCCACGCAGCACCTAAGCCCATGTGCCACAGCTACTGAGCCTGTGCTCTAGAGCCTGCCAGCCACAACTACTGAGCCCACGTGCCACAACTACTGAAGCCCATGCGCCGAGAGCCCGTGCTCCACAGCAAGAGAAGCCACTGCAATGAGAAGCCCACACACCGCAGCAAAGAGTGGCCCCCATTCGCCGCAACTAGAGAGAGCCCGTGCACAGCAATGAAGACCCAACGCAGCCCAAATAAAATAAATATATGTTGTAAATCTTTAAAAAAAGTAATAGTTCTATTTTCAGTTTTTTGAGGGACCTCCGTACCGTTTTCCACAGTGGCTGCACCAATTTACATTCCCACCAGCAGTGCACAGGGGCTCTCTCTTCTCCACAGCCTCTCCAGCATTTGTTATTTGTGGTCTTTTTGATGATGGCCATTCCGACAGGTGTGAGGTGATATCTCATTGTGGTTTTGATTTGCATTTCCCTGATGGTTAGCAATGTTGAACATCTTTTCATGTGCCTACTGGCTGGCCATCTGCTATTGATGAGTGTTTTGATGATAAGTGAGCAGAATTTGAGATGCATCATTTAATCATTCCTTCATCTGATGTAGTTAACAATACATTATCGATCAGTGGACTGGATCCAGAATATCCATCGTGGGGTTTAAGAAAACCATTCAAAACAGAAGTGGATACACAGAAAAACGAGACAACGTGTTGTTCAATTGACGGCATTGGAATGGGAGAGAAGGCAGGTTAGGGAAGCACATACATGACTTCGAGACAAATGGAGATTTGCTCAAAGTTCTACCTGATCTCAAACCTCGCCTGCTTTCTGGTGGTGTGACGTTTGGAGAAGGAAGAAGGCTCCATCAGTGCCTGGGGCCATTTTAGCAGGTGGCACTGAAGGATCAGAAAGCATCAAGGGAAGACCAGAAAGTGGACAGCACTAGAGGCCACTCCCAAAGCAGAGCAGTGAGGGGCCTCGGGAGGGGCCAGCTCTCTGGTCTCCAGGAAGGGCCAGGACCCTCCTCTTGGTCTTCCCACCGGTTGGCTGCCGTTCATTCTCAGTTTCATCACTGATGTGCTCATCCTTTGTTGACCCTCGAGGGATGGAGGCACCACAGTCCCATGTCATCAAGCCACTGCCCACCACCTGTCTGTGTGGTCCTTAAATTTAGAAAGAGTTTTACATTTTTACATGGCTGGGAAAAAATCAAAACAATATTTCATGACCCATGAAAATTATGTGAAATTCAAATTCCAGCATCCATAAATAAAGTATTATCAGAACCCAACTTGGCTCATTAACTTACCTGTTGTCTATGGCTATTTTCCTGTGGCAGTGACAGAGTTGAGTGATTGTGACAGAGGCCAGATGGCCCCTACAATATTTACTATCTGCCTTCTACAGGAAGACTTTAATCCACTGACTCTCAGAGTCAACCTTTGGTTGAATATTGAGGATTTCATCCCTGTGTTATTAGACAACTCTCAGGTTCTTTGGCTTCCTGCCATTCTTAGTAACTTTCAGATGTCCAATTACTTATCAATACACATATATATTTACATGTACACAGACACACATACAAGTAAGAAAAATATCTAATGGCTGGATTTGTAATCTAGTTAACCTTTTATTTACCACCACCCCTAATTTTATTTGCAAGCAAAAGACCTGTTCAGTGTGTCTAGAAATATCGGGATCTCACTTTGTATAACCTCAAGGTCAGCTCTTGAGACATAACTGATCTCAAAGTGTTTGCCAAGTTCACGTTGCCTGTGTGTGTGTGAGGGTGCAGATATCTTACAACAGTGGGTGAGATTTTGAGATATGTCTGTGTTGAAATATTTGTTAGTTACTTTCTTAGAAACACCTCATTAATCCATGTTTTGGGGTCAAGTTATTTTGACCATTTTAAGAGGAATGTATGCCCAAACTCTTTTGTCTTATATTTTCAGACATATTTGTATTTTACTGTATGATTAAAAAGTCAATATGTATTGGTTTAGATTTTGATACGGTCTTAAGATTATTCACTTTATTCAAACAAACATGGAATGCTTAAGTCTTTTTAAAGGGAAAATTATTTTCAAAGGCTTTTAGTTTTTCCTGATGCACTGGTTTAGGTTTCCCCTTGTAAACTAAAATTCAGCCTGACAAATAAGGCTGAGCACTGTTTTCTAAGGACCATCCTGCAGTGACTTCCTCCCAAGGCCAGCCCCTGATAACTGCTAACTGCAGACAGAATGGCAGCCTGTGGTAGATAAGATCTTCACTGGTTCCCTTTGTGCCGGTAACTAAGGAAGCTCTTAAGGGGAAGTGAAGGTAGACTCATGAAGCTATTTTTGTCTTTGTAGAAAAATGCCCAGTAAAACAATCATCAGTGAAAAATCTCTGTCGAATGTACCTGCCTCAAGAACAAGTTAGTTATGAAAAGCACTGCTGATGAAATGTCTGGGGCATTTCCAGGATGCCAGTTTGTATTACTGGGACATTCTGGAGCTTACACAGATACGCTCTGTGTGTCCAGCACGCCCACCCCCTTCCCCCCACCCTGTTCTTGAGCTTCCACCTTTGTCCCCCTTTGTCTCTCCTCCCGGACTTGGTCCATCCGCCCATTTTCTGTCCTGGAATTCCAGTCCCTCCCACTCACTGGGCCCTTCTCAGCTTATAAACAGGTTCCTTGTTCTCTTACTAATTTGCATAAGCTCTTTAGATGGCACATTAACTCTTTGTTATATACATGTTATGAATTTTTCTTTTTGCAGTTTGTTTCAATTTTGGTTTTTGACATCCAAAAGTTTTAAATGTAGTCTTGATTTCATTTGAAAAGTTGCATCCATCAAAAGATGACATAAATGTTCAGTCTTGCTTTATTTTAATACTTTGGTCTAAATTTGTCACATTTAGACTTTTGATTTTTCTGGCATTTTAGGTTGTGAGTTGTATCCTAGGGATTTAACTAATTTTTTCCAAGTTGCTGACCTATTCTTCTCTAATCACTTGTTATTATAACTTTTCTTTTCTGTTCTGACTACAGCTATCACTTATGTCCTAAACTCACATATACCCGCTCTGGTTTTGGATTTTTCTCCTACATTTGTCTGCCTCTTCATACTATTTTTTCCAGCTTTATCCAGATATAATTGACAAATAAAATTATATAAATTTAAAGTGTACAGTGTGTTGATTTGATACACATATTACAAGATGATTACCACCATAATGTTAGCTAACACCTTCATCACTACTTACAATTCCCATTTCATTTTTTTCTTTTTTTTGCGGTATGTGGGCCTCTCGTTGTGGCCTCTCCCGTTGCGAAGCACAGGCTCCAGACGCGCAGGCTCAGCAGCCATGGCTCACAGGCCCAGCTGCTCCGCAGCATGTGGGATCTTCCCAGACCGGGGCACGAACCCGTGTCCCCTGCATCGGCAGGCGGACTCTCAACCACTGCGCCACCAGGGAAGCCCCCCATTTCATTTTTGTGGTGAGAATATTTAAGATCTACTCTTTTAGTAACTTCCAATGTATAATACAGTATTCTTAACCACAGTCACCATGCTATACATTACAGCCCCAGAATTTATTCATCCTATAACTGATATTTGTACCCTTAGACCAACATCTCCCCGTTTTCCCCAGCACCTGCCCCTGGTAGCCACCACTCTACTCTCTGTTTCTATGAGCTTGAGCTTGGCTTTTTTAGATTGCACATATAAGTGATATCATACAATGTTTGTCTTTCTCTGTGTAGGACTTATTTCACTTAGCATAATGCCGCAAGGTCCATCCAATTTGTTGAAAATGGCAGAATGTCCGTCTTCCTCATGAATGAATAATGTATATATCACACATCTTCTTTACTCATTAATCTGTTGATGGACACTTAGGTCGTTTGGTTGTTTCCATGTCTTGGCTATTGTGATGAATATTGCAATGAACATGGGATTACAGATATCTCTTTGAGATCCTGTTTTCATTTCCTTTTGGACATATGACTAAAAATGGGATTCCTGGATCATATGGTAGCTCTATTTTTAATTTTTTGAGAAACCTCAATACTGCTTTCCACAGTGGCTGCACCAGGTCACGTTTCCACTAATGGTCCACATCCTCACCAACACTTGCTATTTGATGTCTTTTTGATGATGGCCCTTCTGACAGGTGTGAGGTGATGTGTCATTGTCGTTTTGATTTGCATTTCCTTGACAGCTAGTAATGTACAGCATTTTTCATATACCTGTTGGCCATTTAGATGTCTTCTTGGAAAAAAATGTCTATTCAGTTCTCTGTTCCTTTTAAATCAGATTTGTTTTTGCTGTTGAGTTGTATGAACTCCTTATATATTTTGGATAGTAACCTCTTATCGGATATCTGGTTTGCAGAGATTTTCTCCCATCCCGTAGGTTGACTTTTCATGTTGTTGATGGTTTCCTTGGATGTGTAGAAGCTTTTTAGTTTGATGTGGTCCCACTTAGTTGTTGCTTTTGTTGCCTGTGCCTTTGGTATCATACCCCAAAATTTGTTGCCAATTTTCATACTATTTTTGATATTATATTTTACACTTGATCTTATCCAAAAGGCCAAGAGAGATTATATTTTAATATTTGCTAAGATAAGCTGCCTCTCATTCCTCTTCTTCTCCAGGAATTTCTGGGCTATTCTCACAGATTTAGTCTCCTAGATAAGTATAGTTCCTTTTTTTTTTTTAACGTGTGATTTTTTGTTGTTGTTGAGATATAATTGACATATAACATTATATTAGTTTTAGGTGTACAACATAATGATTTGATATTTGTAAATATTGCAAAATGATCACCACAATAAATTTGTTTAACATCTGTTGCTGCATATAGTTACACATTTCTTTTCTGGTGATGAGAACTTTTTTCTAAAAAGGTGAGTCATTTCTCTGTGCATTGATGATCCAGTTTGTGAAATATTAAAGTGCATAAGTAAATTTTAATCATAAAATTAACCCCACAAATATTCAGTCATTAGTACCTACTATAAAAAGATCAAATTATCTATGGGACTCATTTTATTCCCGTGTCCTGCACTCTAGAAATAAAATGGAAGATTGAATGTCCTTGAGTTTATGATGGAATATTTCACATGAAAGCTATGCTTTTTAAATAATTTGTTTTGATGGGTGACAGACAAGTTGAATATTAAAGTGATTTTAATGTAATGATGTGACTTTTTGTTGTTGTTGGTTTTTTTTGGAATGGTTTGTTGCTGAAGTCTAGTTGATTTACAGTGTTTCAAGTGTGCAGCAGTGAGACCTTCCGAGAACTCTCCTAGCAGCTGTCAGGTTATTAACTCATTAACTATAGTCGTGAGCTGTGTGTTACATCCCCAAGTCCTGTTTACCATATAACTGGAGTTTGTACCTTTTGACCCCCTTGGCTCACCCCGCCCATACTCCTTTCTAAAAGGCAGCTGGTGGGGCTGGTAGGGCTCCCTCGGAGGGGCTCACATGCCCTCCTGAGAGCTGCAGGTCAGGAGGGTAGTTCACGCCCCGACACCCTCCTCCTGAAGCGGAGTCCTGCCAGCTCACCTGAGCCCAGGTAGGGAGCGGGGCACTGAGCAGGGTCGGCAGGGGCTCTGCTGACAGCTGCCTCCCTCACAGGGGTCCCTCCTACCCGTTCTCACTGTCCCCTTGCAGAGGCCTCTCCAGGGCTTCTCATGAACCACTGTGTTGATGTGGTTCGGTGTTTATGTCACCACGTCCCTAGGCTGGATCCAAAGCCAGAGAAGCACATGGCAGGACATGAGGCCCAGTGACGGTGGTCACCACACACGTGCCCAGGGCAGCATGAGGCCTGGGCCCTCAAACCACAGAGAACAGTCTAGAACACGGGGTTCTACACATGGTGCTGAAGCCAAATTGTGCCTTCTGGTAAAAAGTTGCCCAGGAACAGGTAATAGTGTCCTGGGTGTGCCATCTTGAGGGACTACAGACTGGGTGACTTTGCAGGAATTGAGTCTCCCACAAGTCTGCAGCCACACACTTGAAGGGTGTCAGCAGAGTTGGTTCCTCTAAGAGCTCTGAAGAAGAATCTGTTCCATGCTTTTCTCTTAGCTTCAGGAGTTGTGGGCAGTCCTTGGAGTCCTTGGCTTGTAGCCACATCACCCCAATTTCTGTCTTGTCATCACAGGACCTTCTTTTCTCTGTGTGTCTCTGTCTTCTCGTCTTAGGAGGACACCCATCATATCAGATGAGGGCCCCCTAATGACCTCATCCTAGCTACTTAATCTGCAAAGACCCTATTTCCAAGTAAGGTCACGTTCTCTGGTTCTGGGGGTTGGGATATCAACATATCTTTTGTGGGGACACAATTCAACCCATACTTTCTTTCCCTCATCCTCCATCCTCCATCTCATGGCTCTATCCTCTTGCGACCTGAGCCTGCATTATGGACTCAGCTCTGAGTCAGAGGCTTTTCTGTGAACCAAACATGGTCCAGAGTGTTGCTTCCATGTGGGGATGTGTCCATGTTTCAATCCAGTGGCACACCATCCAAACTCGAGTACCTTCGCTCCCTGCTCACCCCCTGCAGGGTGTTGGGGATAACCAGTGTAGCCATGTGGGGCTGGAATGACTGGACAGGTCAGGAAGAAAGGATCCACCATAGACGACTGAGCAGGGAATGGACATGGTGGGGCAGGTGTCAGGAAAAGTAGCCCAGTAGCGCTCTTGAGATACTTGGGAGGGAGAGACGGGGTCAGACCAGCTACCATGGGGGTTGAGGCATGGAGCAGTGAGGCTTGGGACTGGGTGGCGGCCACAGTGATGGGGTTAATGTGGTGACAGCAGAGTGACTTTGTGGAAAACATCAACAGGATATGGGGACTGCTCGGCTGTGACGGGTGCACTGGTGAGCTGGTCACCATGACCTCCATCACCTACGCAAGTAACATGGCCAAAACTGACCCTCGGGGAAAAAGGTCTTATTTATTTTTTGCCTCTGGTTTCACTCTGACTATTTCATTAAACTCGGAGTGTCGTGGTTTTCACTTGCTCGTGTGGTGAATCTGAACAAATGACTCATTGGATCTGGAATAATCTCGCTTCTGGAACTCGTCATCCATTCTTTGTCTGTTCTTTTTGTGTTTTCAGCCACTCCTAGATATTCCTCTTCTTTGTTTTCCTTCTGTATCATGCGTGAATGTTTTTATATTTCTGCTCAGGGCTATGACCCAGATATCTAGACATTTGTTGTTTAAAAGAACAGAGCAAAAAGCAGTAGCTGTTTTCTATATTTTTCTTGCACAATCCATCGGCACAGATTGACCAATTTTTCATAAAAATCTTCTCTGTCATGCCCTTCAGTATCCCTTAGATTTATTTTTCTCCTCATTTTATTCAATCAAGTATGATTTTTTAAAAAAAGCTCTTACACTTACTTTCTCTTGCTGTGTTCTTCTAGTTTATAGGAATCCAACTGGCCACAAGGTCAACCTGTGGCTACAGGGTTCCTACACTTTGAAGGGGAAAAAATGTATTCTTAGACTAGGGTGGTGAGTAAAAGTCAGTGGTGGGAAAGTGTAGGTGGTGAGGCAGTGTCTGTGCAGGGAGATGTGATAGCCCGGGTGCTACAGGGAAAGGATGGAAACTCATCAAAAACTAAATTTGGGACCGAGCCCTGGAGAACGTGACCAATGATGCGGCTTTGGAGGAAAGACTGATCATTTCTAGTGATTTTACGACTGTTTTCATGATCTGTTCCTGTGGTTTTTGGCTTAATTCTAAATAAGCTGTCAGGGAGCCAGACCTCAATCGTGGAGAGTCCTCTCTCTTCCCAGCAGAACCTTCACTCCCACCTGAGGGTAGCAGAGCAAGTAATTAAACACAAACAGCTGTTAAAGAAATAACTGCCAGGTGGAAGGTCTCAGATGATCAGCTCCCAAATCTGCATGCTAGTATGTTCTAATTAACCCACCTCAGTGAGATACTGACTAGCTTCCTTCCCTGCCAATAAAAGAAGAAAACTCGGGATAAACTTTGTGTCTTAGTAGCTATGTAGATCATGTTTTTCCATCCACAGAAATCATGACAACATATAGGATGAGGATTTGAGAAGGTAGAGCCCTCTAGCTTCAGTAATTTTCTAGACAGGTAGGGACACAGCACAGTGGACCTTGGTGGGACCACATGGAGACAGCACGGGGGGCGTAGTGGCCTCCCCAGGGTGTGTGGAGCTCACGCCAGTGCTGCAGCCAAGTGGTGCCTCTTCCCCTGGGCTCTCATGGCCCCTCTGGGGTCTCTTTTTACCAGCTGACTGTACGCTTAGCCCAACTCCTGCTCATTGCAAAGACCCATAAATGCTTATTAAATAAAGCCACATATAAACCTACAGGATGGGTGTTAACTCTGGCCCCAAGTCCCTAGTAATCTTCTGTATCTTCGAACTCACAGTCATCCCCTCACAGTAGCAAGAAAAAATCTTTAATCAGTACAGTCCTTACACCTGGACAAGAGGAGCCCCTGGCCTGGGCCCTGAGTCCTAGAAGCCCCCTCTGGCCTGCACTGGCCTTGCCCCTCACTAAAGATGTGCTCCTCCAGATTCTGTTCCCCTCCCTTCTAGACCATGCTCCAGGTGCCTGGAATCCAGAATTTCCTGCACCCATGACCCCAAAGCCTCCTTCTTGAGCCTCTGTGGGACTCTTATGGAGGTCCATCCACCCCAGGGGTGGACCACGCCAGCAGTGTGTCCATCCCCACGTCCATTCCATCCATGTTGTCAAATCTGTGTGCTGAGTTGTCCCTAGGATTCCCCTGTTAACCTTTCCATGTCTGCAGGGTCTGTAGTGATGTCCCGCGTTCATTCCTGATATTTGTAATCTGTGTCTTCTCTTTCTTCTCTTATTTTTTGTTCGTGTTGTTAGAGATTTGTCAGTTTTAAAAAACACAGTTCTTTGCTCCATTGATTTTCTCTGTTGTTTTTCTGTTTCCAATTTCATGTATTTCTGTTATTTATATTCATTGATTCACTCATCCATTTCCTTGTATTTATTTATGTCCTTCCTTGTGCTTGCTTTGGGTTTATGTTGCTCTCTTTCTTTAGGTTTTTGAGATGAGAGTTTTCTATTGCTTAATTCTCCATTTCAGCCATTCCTTCCTCTTTTCCCTTCATTCAGCTACTGAGCTCAACCTGTGAATTTTTATTTTGGTTACTGTGCCGTTCAGATTCCAAATTTCCACTTAGTTCTTTTTTATATCTCCTGTTTCTTAGCCGAGACTTTCCATCTCTTTGCTGAAGTTTTCTATCTTTTTTTTTTCATTTGTTTCCAGCCTGTTTGAAATTGCTTGTGGATGCATTTTTTTTCATGTCTGCTTTGAAATCTTTGTCAGATAATTCTAACATTTTTGTCATCTCGGTTTGACACCCATGGTTCTCTTTTTCACTCTGATTGAGATTTTTCTGGTTCTTGGTATGATGAGTGATTTTTTATTGAAACCTGGACTTTTGGGGTATTTTGCTATGAAACTCTTGACCTCATCTAAGGCTCTGGTTTAACAGGCATGCTCGGACACCACTCCAGCAGAGGAAGTGAGGGTCTACCTCATTACCACAGGGATGGGTGCAAGAATTCCAGGTTTTCATAGCCTCCACTGGTACCAAGGGGAAGCGTGTCAATACCACTGGGCAGTGGTTGGAGCCTTTGTGTCCACTGGGCAACGGTGGTGGTGTTGGGGCATCTTGTTCCAGCCTGGTGAGGGAGGACAATAGGCTTCTCACATGGGACAGCAGGCTTTTGTTGGGGCTTCTTGGGTTATTTTTGGTCTGTGCCCATTGGTATTTCTGGGTTACTGGTTTCTTCAGCTGCAAGTCTGAGATACACAAGGCAAAAAGCAAACCCAGGGAACTCACGACTGTGTCATTCCTCAGGGCCTGAAGTCTTCAGCTGAGGTCTTCTTCTCTCCCCCTTCCAGAGTCTTGTTATGTTTGCTTTATATGAAATGTCCAGGGTGTTCAGTTGTTCATAATGAGAGGAATAGGGAAAAGAGCATGTGTTCCATCTTCCTGGAAGTAGAAGACATAATATATGTACTTCCAGGAAAAAATAAAAAGAGACGGTGTTGGACCACACACACACACAGAGAGAGAGAGACACACACACAGACACACACACATGCAGGTGTGTGCACGTGCACCTTGTTTTACAAGAAAGTATACTGAAGAATTCAGAACAAAGTGCATTCTGCTGGGGAAATGATCACAATACTGAAGGCAGTGTTTGAGAATATCTGTCCATTATTATTGATTTAAAGCCCTGACATGCTTCAGGGATTAAGGCTAAAGTTTTACCTTTAGTGCTCCAGATTTGAAATAACACTTAACATAAGCAAAATTGGAATGAATCTTGCAGATGTTCAGAGATTCAAGTTTTACATTTTTTAGTTGACTTGCCCATGATGGTACTGAAAGAGTATCATTACAGCAATAAATCAAGAGATTGGTAAGGAAAGGAGAAAAAGACATTGCATGGTGATTTTAGACATAAACATGATTAAACTTAAGTTGCATTGATTTCATTAGCATTCCATGGGTATTTTGAACATTATACTGTCAATTCTGGTTAAATATAGAATATGGCGTCTATGAAAATTGAAGCCCTCTCAGATGTTTAAAGATGTCCTTCCATTTAGAAAATCATGGTGTTCTGTACATGATATGAACCTTTTTAACCCCTAATTTGCTTTCAGCTGTGATGAGTCAGAGGCAGACGCAGAAACTGAAGTGTTTACTTGAAAAATACTTCTTGATGGTAATTAAATCCATCTTGGAGAATAGAGGCTATGTTTATACATCTATAAATTCAAGAGATGGCGGGGACCAGAAAGATTGCATACAGCTCACTGAAGAATGGACCAGGATTTGATTCATCCTTTCTTCTCTTTTGTTATTTGACATTTACTAATCCTCTCAACCCACCTCTATCTCAGGGTCTTCACCAATTTCATTGGAGATTCTGACTTTCCTGAGAACAAGGTGGTGTAAAGAATAGCAATGATTAGAAATGGAATGTGAGGGACTTCTTTGGTGGCACAGCGGTTAAGAACCCACCTGCCAGTGCAGGGGATGCAGGTTCGAACCCTGGTCTGGGAAGATCCCACATGCCTCAGAGCAACTAAGCCCATGCACCACAACTACTGAGCCTGTGCTCTAGAGCCCGCGAGCCACAACTACTGAGCCCGTGTGCCACAGCTACTGAAGCCCACATGCCTAAAAGCCTGTGCTCTGCAACAAGAGAAACCACCGCAATGAGAAGCCCACGCACTGCAACAAAGACCCAATGCAGCCAAAAATAAATAAATAAATAAATAGATTTTTTAAAAAAAGAAATGGAATGTGATTTGAGATTAAGGTAGCGTACAAAGTTATCTTAAGTAGTTTCTTCTTCTCTGCACGTATGTATCCTTAAGGACATGTCCGTCTTTATTTCTGGCTTCTGGGGCCATTGTTCTTATGCCTCCATTAGTGAAAGTAGTGATTTGTTACATTTGTGCCCAGCTTGACGGGCGCCTCCACGGGCATCATCCCTGTGATGACTGGGGAGGTTCGTATGTGAATTATGCCCAGTTTAAGTAAGAGGTAAATGAGTCCCCATCAGGATAAGTGACGTCCCAGGTGGCAGAGTCAGGGATGAGCCCTGTCCAGGCTCCCGACTTGCACGTGTGTAACCCTGCTCCTCCTTTTCTTCTCTGACGGCTACACACTGTGGAGCTCATGACTGTCTCTTATTCCTCCTGGCTGTGTACATAGTTAGCTCAACTTAAGCCACAGAACTCAATACATTTTTTTGTTTGTTTGTTTTTTTGTGGTATGCGGGCCTCTCACTGTTGTGGCCTCTCCCGTTGCGGAGCACAGGCTCCGGACGCGCAGGCTCAGCGGCCATGGCTCACGGGCCCAGCTGCTCCGCGGCATGTGGGATCTTCCCGGACCGGGGCACGAACCTGCATCCCCTGCATCGGCAGGCAGACTCCCAACTACTGCGCCACCACGGAAGCCCCTCGATACATTTTAATTTGGTGGTACAACTGATCACGTCTATCATTTCTTGCTCGCGGAAATCAGTGGTGTGGACTTCAGTTTAGAAGTCACCTATTCTGATCATGTAGTGAAAATGTAAATGTAAAGATTTCAATTGTTTGGGAAAGTAAGCCATGGTGGTGAAATCTAGAGTAAGTTAACAGCTGTTAATCATTAAGCTAGGGGTCTCCGACCCACAGACCGCGGACCACTACCGGTCCGCAGCCTGTTGGGAACCGGGCTGCACAGCAGGAGGTGAGCGGCGAGCAAGCGCGTGGAGCTTCACCTGCTTCCCCGTTGCTCCCGTTGCCACCTGAGCCATCCCACCCCACCACCCCTGTCTGTGGAAGGGTTGTCTTCCACGAAACCAGTCCCTGGTGCCAGAAAGGCTGAGGACCGCTGATAGAAGCAGCAGCACGGGTCTGCCTGGTTCCCAGAGCTGGTCACAGGCGCTTCGTCCACCAGACGTCATCCAGCATCCTCTGCATTCCTGGCTCCGTGCCAGAATCACAAGGCAGGAACAATGGGAGCTGCAGGGAAGAGGCTTTGTTTACACCAAAGTTATTTTTTAACATCCTAAGTAACATCTTTTTAACATCCTAACAAACATCCTATTTACAGCATCCTAATAAAGGAGACTATTGGGTACATCTCAGCGTTTTGAGAGATGGAAATTTTCTGTGTAGAATCCAAGTGATTCAACTCTGTTATTTGATATCAAGCTTAGTCCTAGTATGTTTCCAACAGAATTAGTCATGACAAAAATATACTGAGTTAAATTAGTTTTTTTCCAGATCCAATAAAGAACACAAACATTTTAATGAACTAAATATGAATTTTAACTGTCAATACATAGATGTAATTACACTAGAGAATATTTTCCTTTTTTCTGTGGTTGTGCAATATTAGCAAGAAAAATTCTCTTTAAAGATAATGAGTAATAATAGGGACTTCCCTGGCAGTCCAGTGGTTAAGACTCTGCACTCCCAATGTGTAGGCAGCACAGGTTTGATCCCTGGTTGGGGAACTAAGATCCCGCAGGCCACACAGGGCAGCCAAAAAAAAAATAAAAGATAATGATCAATAATAATAATAGCTAATTCTTTAGTCCACTTCTCAGTCTACTTCCTCTTCACCTTTCTAAAATAACTCTCTCATAATTTCCCTTTTTCTTGTTAACACCTTTATTCTCTATTTCTTCCATCATTTTAAATGTGCCCAGACATTCACTAACCTTTAGTATAAGTCAAGATAATTTGTAAATTTATTTATTTTTATTTATTTATTTTTGGCTGTGTTGGGTCTTCATTGCTGTGCACGGGCTTTCTCTAGTTGCGGCACACTGGGGCTACTCTTCATTGCGGTGTGCGGGCTTCTCACTGCAGTGGCTTCTCTTGTTGTGGAGCACAGGCTCTAGATGCGTGAGCTTCAGTAGTTGTGGCACACGGGCTCAGTAGTTGTAGTTCTCGGGCTCTTAGAGCGCAGGCTCAGTAGTTGTGGCACACGGGCTTAGTTGCTCCCCGGTATGTGGGATCTTCCCAGACCAGGGATCGAACCCGTGTCCCCTGCATTGGCAGGAGGATTCTTAACCACTGTGCCACCAGAGAAGCCCTAAGTCAAGGTAATTCGAATTCTTCTGTTACCGCTAACCCAGCTTTGTCCCTTCCCATGCCACTGAAATTGTTTCTAGAAGGCTACTCTTTACCTTTTTCTTAGTAAATCATCAATATTTCCTCATTAAGACTAATGCTGCATTTGGAAGCTGATTATTCTCGTTCCTGAGCTGTAGCTATCCAGGTGAGGTGGAGCTGGGTTCTAGTCCTGCTGTCTGGTTTTAGGGAAGTCACCTCTCTATCTGTGTAAAGAGATGACACCGCCTACTTCAGTGTTACTGAGAGCATTTTATAAGATGATAGATGTCAAGCCCTAACCACAAGGTAGATACCTAGTAGATGCTAAGTTTCTTTCTCTTTTCCTACCAATTCTCTTCCCTAAGCATCCTTTATTCTAGACTTTTCTGGATAATTTTCCTCTTCCCAATCACTAATTATAGATATCTTGGACCTTGTTTTATTTTGAGTAATACTCCTTCCCTAAATTAAACTTATCCATTTGAATGGCTATCACCACTCCACCAATAATTCTAAAGATTGCCACTTAATCTTTTAGTATTTTTGAAGAACTTCATATGCAGACTTTCATTACTACAATTCAAGGCTCTCTATCACCGTTGTCCAAACAAGCCTCTTGTTGGATTTGATTCGATTTTCCCCTGATCTCACCCTCTCCTTACCATGGGGACACACTCTACTGCACTCTCCACGTTCTTAGACAGGTATGTATCCTGTTAATTTCCACTGATAGTGGTCACAGGGTTTTACTTTTCCCCCCACCTACCTTAGTAATTGTGCCCTTGCCCATGTATCCTTAGTCATTTGGGGAGGGTGTCCAGGCCATACAGCACGGGGTGGAGAGACCATAGATTGTACCAATACTTACTTTTCATTACTGCTAGAATGTTCTCCAGAGAAGTGACAGCAGTTTATCAGAAGAGCTGCATGAAATTCTGTATTTCTCCCCATGCGTATGAAATCTTTTTTTTTTTTGGCTTAAAACAAAAGAAATTTATTGTCTCACAGTTCTGGAGGCTAAAGTTCAAAATCAAGGTGTTACTAGGGCCGTGCTCCCTTTGGAACCTATAGGGGAGAATCCTTCCTGCGTCTTCCAGCTTCTGGTGGTGGCCGTCCCTCCCTCCGTGTCCCTTGGCTGGTGGCTGCATCACTTCAGTCTCTACCTCTGTAGTCATGTGGCATCCTCTCTGTGTGTCTCTCTTCTCATAAAGACTCCAGCCCTAGTGGAGTAGGACACACCCTGAGGCCTTCATCCTAACTTGATTACATCTGTAAAGACCCTATTTCCAAATAAAGTCCGTTCACAGGCCCTGGTGATGCGGGGGCGTGTGCGTGACGGGTTACATGCTCACCGGCTCTTGGTGCTATCATTCTTTTAAAATTTTATATAATGGTTGTAAAGTGACATCTCCTCATTTTATTGTATTTTCTCATCATGTTTAATGAGTTGAGAGTGTCTTCATATACTCTCCAGTCATGTAGATTTCTGTGGCTCCAAACTGCTTTCAGAATTTTCCTATGTTTTGATTGGGTTCCTCTCTTTTCTCATTGATAAGTACATTAACCATGTGATTATCTCTATTGATACAGAAAAAGCAGTTGATAAAATTTCAACATATAAGTTTGATAAAAACTTTGTTTATTGTAGACATAGAGAAATACTGTTGATTTTTAAGCAGATTTTATATCCCTCAATCTTTTGGAACTTTCATTAGTTTTAAGTCCCTCTGTTCTGTCGGGATTTCTATGGTTAGGATTGTGTCATCTGCTAATAAGGATATTCTTTCACCTTCCGCCTTACAAACCCTGTGCCACTCATTTCTTTCCTACCTCCCCTCCTGCTGTTTCTCCCCTTCTCCCCCTCCTCCCTCCCCTCCTCCCTCCCCTCTCTCTCCTCCCTCTCCTTCTTTTATCTCACTGCATTGGTAAGGACCTTTGTTTAACAGTTGTGATGTTAACGAAGAATCCTTGCTTCTGATTTTAAGTTTTCTCCACTAAGTGTGATATTTGCTAAATGTTTGGGGAACGTGGCCTTTACCACGTTGAAGACGTTTTCTTCCACTCCCAGTTTTCTGGAAGAGTTTAGACGGGGGGTGGTGATGTGCTCAGTCTGGTGTCTCTTCAGGGTCACTTTGGCCATTGCATGTGGAGGGTCCAGAGAGGGGCTGCTGCGGTGGCCCAAGTCCAAGACTGCAGCCTGCATCAGGAGGGTGGGTGGCGGTGGAGACAAAGAGAAGTGAGTCATTTGAGAACTGCTTAAAGGGAGATTAATGGGACTTGGTGATAGACAGGATGCGGGGAAGGAGGAACAGAGAATGTAGAGCTGACTGCCAGCTCCTGGCTTGCTCAGCTGGGTGGACACCATTGTTGGGGTAGGGAACATGGCAAGAGGTGCTGACTGCGCAAGGTGACATTGACATGTTTTCGAGGTAGTCACAGTAGGATGCTGAGTAGATACAGGATCCAGGGGCCTGGAGCACAGAAGAGGGATCTGGTTCAGTCTAGACTCGAACCTCATTGAAAGCTGATGGATGTGGACCACTAGGAAACCAGTGTGAACTTCAGTATTTTAGATGTTCCAGAGGGGCAGAATGGAACAGCAGAAACAGAAGCAATAATCAGAGACACAGCTGAAAATAACTATCTGGGGAAAGATCAGAATACCCAGTTTGAAGAGGTGTTGCAGGGGAAATTGAAGAGGCTCCCATTCAGGCAGAAAGTTTTGTTCCTAAGGGCTAAACATTACATCACACATTATAGCAATTGTACTTGAATGTCTAGGTAAGTGAATAATTATAAACTGCTCAAAGTTTTAGTAACAACCATGAACTATGAAGAAACTAATATATTTTAAGTACACGAATTATAACTCCGTACATCCACCACCATAACTGGATTAAAAGTTAGTGAGACAGTGAATGCAATGAGCTGTTTTACCTTTGAAGTTTTCAGGAATGAATTGGCAGTACAGGTGTGTTACTATGAAGCATGCATCATGCAAAATCATCCACTGCAAATAGCAAGGATTTGGGAAAATGTAGGGTTGGGAGAGAATACTCAAAACCTTGGAAATTTTGTAACCAGAACACTAACCAAAAAAAAAAAATCCTAATTAAAGATCCTTGCAGAGAAAGGGCATATGAAATTCCTAATAAATGAAATAAGCTGCAGTACACACAGAACTTTAATAAAGAGGAAGGCAAAGGCAGCTTGATGAAAGAACAGGGGAGGACGGGTGGAGGTGCCTGGCCTTGGAGACAAGGACAGAGATGGATGGTTGCAGGCAAATGCAGCGATGCCAGGGTCGGGTGTTCTGGACCACTGTCTGTGCTTGTTTCTTTTGACAAAGATCCGGAGACGCATGCAACACAGACACTTTCAAGACGGAACATGTGACCAAACAGGACCAAGAGAGACAATGTGGGGTCAGAGGGCATCGTTTATAGAAGAGTGCGCTTCTGTGTCTTGCTCACTTGTGTTAGCCTTTTGTGTTCAGTGTCGTGACTTACAACACTTGTGTGCCAGAGACATTGGCCCACGCCCGCTGCAGCTTTTACGTTATATTCACACCTGATTGGTCCCAACTCCATCAGTTACACATGCATGTTATAAAACATGTGCCCCTAGCAAACCCACTGCATTTCATCCACAGCTTGCATATGTCTAGATGTGCTTTTTGTAGAGGGTCCAGTGGTGGGGAGATGCTGACTATCTGCAGATGCTTCTGGAAGGAGAAACTGCCCTTGAACCACCTTGGCTGCAGACTGTATATTACTGTTCTATCTGAAGATTTCCTTGTAAGTGTGAGGGGTATTTAAGCGTCTGTTATTTATGATCTACTTGAACTTATCCTAATTATTTGGGAGATGGGGCAGTTCTTTTCCAGATGCAATGCTCACATCTTATGCAAAATCAAGTTACAACTCCTTGATTGTGAGAAACGTGAGCCAGTTTCTTCAAAAAAATGAAAATAATATCCAGAATTAATTTAAGTCCTTCTGAAGACAGCGGTTAGAAGAATTGAAAGTTGACCCCTAAAACAAATGTTCCCTGAGGAAGAAATGCCACACTCTTCCATTTTTTTAATCAGTTACCTTTCATATTCTCATAATTTATTTCATTCTCCTTTTGTTTTCTCTTGAGTGGAAAAAATTAACACCTTAAAGCAGAAAGGTACGCATAAGGTTAATTGAATTGCAGAAAAGAAATTGGAGGCTGCCAGTTTTTCTGAACTGTAATCACAGTAAATACAGTTTTGCATTCTTCTAAACGAAACCCTGGTTCTTTGATTTCGTGTGCTACGTATTACTTTTTCTTCTTCTTTGTATTTCTTCTGTGAAGAAACTTTGAGCAACCAAGGGGAACACTTGAGAAGAAGAGAAGACGTATTTTTAATGACACGGGGTCTGAACGCAATGGCACACCCCTGATGGCAGCCGTTCCCATGTGACACACTGTTGACCTGCTTGAGCTCTGATGTGAACTCACTCCCCTTCGAGGCTGTGTCTCTGTTTGATTAACGTGGCAACTTGGTAAAATCATGTTCTCTGCTTCCTCAGGAAGTTAAAACATATATCCTTTGAACTTAAAACTGGTCTCAGCTCATGTGACTTGAACCCTGTGTACAAGATAGAGTGTCAGTCCAAAGAAAGCTGTCATCTCTCTCATATGGCCTACGGTATAGCATAAAAAGATAATTAAGATTCACAATGTGTCCATTTATTCCCATAATGACATAATTGGAAAAGGGGGTTTAAATCAACATGCGTAGCCATCAACATCCGCCGGTGAATAAGTATTCCGTGGGTTGTAAACTTAAAATGACAACATAGTTGATAACATGGCTTTACCTGTTTTGCTTGGTGAGATGAGTCATGGTTAGAGAGCGACTAAGAAAGTTTTAGCAGGTTCAGAGAGACAGATGGATGCGGGAGTCAGAACAATGATGCTGTACTTGCTGTGCCCCCAGCAAAAGGCCTGTGACTGCAGGGAAATCCGTGGGTCGTCAAGGGGAAGCCAGTAAGGAAGGAGATGGGAGCGGTTCATCGGGGGAGGTCCGAGCAGAGGTTCAGGGGACAGTTGTGTCATGGAGGACGAGCCAGGTGGTCAGACGTGTCCCAGGCTCCAAGGGAGGTGGGCCTATGAAGCAGGTACTTTGACAAAGCTAGAGGGAAACAACTCCCAAGAGACGTTCTCAGTGCACCATTTAGGCGATGCAACTTCACGTGGTCCCCGTGAAAAGGAAAAGGGAGAAATTATTTTCAAAAATTCAGTCTGATCCCACAAGTGGCTTCCCAGGGGCAGCTTGGAAAAGCACGGGTGGGAAAGGCCAGAAGCAGACACACCAGGGGGATTAAGACAAATCCCTCATCACAGCAGCAGAAGGAATCAGCCCCCACTTAGGAAACAGGCATTTTGAACCTACACGCCATCTTATGTTTGCCCGGAACTATAAATGGTCAGCTGCACTCCTGCTGTGACCGTGAGAGCACGTACCTCTCACCGCTCAGCGCCCACAGTGGTGTACGAGGCAGGCACTGTAGGGCGCTTATCTCCCTTTATAAGATGAGGAGATTACGGTTCTTGGCTTATGGGATGCTCCCCATAGGCTTCTCAAGGTCACAGGGCTTGTAAGCGGCAGAGCCGGGGCTCAGAAGACCTGTTCTCAGGGCCCAGGCTCCCTTGTTTTGGGGATACACAAGGTTAATAGTAATAGAGAAAGGAGTATAAAACCTCTCTTGCGAAGCTCAGCGTGGGTCCCAGTCTCCTGGTCTGGACAAGTTTCCTCACCGATTACACGTGTACATCAATCTGTGAATTTGTGAAACTGAAGGTGTCCGAAGCCCGTGGATGACTAGACGAGGTCCAGGATGGACGGTGTCTATAAAGCACAGTCCACACACATCGACGAAAGAAACAGCAATTGATTGATAAAGGACCGGCCATCTCAGACCGACCCCTTTTACAGCAACAGACAGATTGTTCGGGAAAGTACAGTAGAGTCTCTGTCAAGGATGAAAGATGGAGTCACAGCCGTCGGATGAGTTTGTCAGCCCCCGGGGGGGTGTGCAGCAGTCCCTGCAAGCTGACCAGAGCCTGTGTCCCTTTGTCCCATTACCACTCAAGGTGCAACCTCGTCAGCCAGCTGTGACCATTCCCACACTCATGCTCTGTCGCTCCACACACCCTCCCAAACCCAGCCTTCGGGACATGCCTCTCCCCACCCACCCTCCCCGACTCCTAAACGCCCCTCTCGTATCCCTTCTGCTTTGTAACCACGACCTGGGTGGCTCCTGATCCTGTGGGATCCTCTGCAGTGGAGACCATTTACCCGCCCATTGGCCCTCACGCCCGAGCGCCGGAGCTTGGGTCACTGTCTCCCTGCCCTCCGGGTGGCTTTCCGACCACAGCTCTTCTGTTAGCTGGGAAGCTTTTGCTCCTTTAAACCTCACACAATCTGGCCTCACCGCCTTCCCCCCTACTCCTGGCTGTTGTCTGCCCCACTTGGTGTGGCCGTGGCGCCTTCTCTGGCCATTTGGAGAGCACCCTCACGTAGGGCCCTCGACATCCACACCAGAAACTCGTCTCGTACACACGGCTTCTTATGTCCTTTGCCCCCTCACCCCCAGTGACTTTTTCTTCTACTCCAAACCGGCCCCCTCCTCTCAACTTTGTCATGCTGGAAATCAATCAGCCTTCATTTACAAAACCATTCTGTTTGCCTCTGTTTCCTGTCCTAACTGGCCAGGTGTGGGGCCACACTGGAGGTGCTCAGCCTCCTGTTGAGACCCTCCAGGCCGTCGAGGAGTCCACCCACCTGCCCCCCCAGCCCTTCCTGACACCGCTTCCCTTTCGTCCAACAAGGGTCCAGCAGTTAGTCTACTGCGATCCTCTAAAACGTCTTGTCCTGTAGCCATTTAATTCTGTTCATCTGGGAAAAGCACAACCCTGGAAGAAGCCAGTCTTTTTCCGTCCTCCGTGTCTGTGTCTGAACTCTGACAGTAGATTACCAGGGAAACACATACCGGGTGGATCATTACTGTAACAACCTTATCAGCAAGCCTTTCAGAATGCCCCTTTCTTCACAGCATGGTCCTGCACTCACTCTGTACTCTATTTCTCCATGATGACTGTTTTCAACTTTCTCTGTTCACATCAGCTGGGCCCCTATTCTGGGCACCATTCTCTCCAGTGGTTCACCCTGCTTCCTACTCTACAGAAAGAGGAAAAAAAATAGAAGCCAACACTCAGAAACATCCTCAGGTACCTGCTTCTGACCCTACAGCTGATACTTGTCTATACCCAGCCCCTCCTTCTTCCCTTCCAGCAGCGTTAAGAAAGTGTCCTACCCCTGCTAAGGGTAATCAGGAAATTCACAAGGCTGTTCAATACTCATTTCTTTTGTGTCTCACTCCTTTCTCTACTGTATTTGTTCCATTTTTGTTTAACTCTGCCCTCGTCGTTGCTGTGTCGCATTCATGCACACGTGCCTTCATGCTCATGCAGAGACACTCAGATGGTTCCTTAGAGCCGCTCCCTGCTCTTCAGCACATCTTTGTAACAGAGATGTAGCTCGATACCCTCGCCCCACTTCTTCCCTTTCAATTCCAATCTGGCATTGACTCCCCCTATTTATTCACTCAACACATACTTGCTGAGTGTCTACTATGTGCAGATACCAGTAGTTCCATCCTCTGGGGCTGCAGCAGTGAACACAGAAGACAGATGTCACTTCTGTCCCCACTGGGGGGAACCGCAGTGATTCCCCATGTGCTTAATCCCAAATGTCTGTTTAAGTTATGATAAAGCTGAACTGCTGTAACAAAGAGACTCCAAAATATTGTGACTAATAGGGGAGAACTTCATCTCTCTAATGGAACGTAGTCCAGAGATGGACAGACGGTCCACGCTGGTGTGGAGGCTCCGCTCCATGAGGTCATTCAGGGACCTTGATTCCTTCCATCTTCTTCCTCCACCATCTTTCAGAGTGTGGTGCTTGTCCATGGGGTTAAAAGTGGACCAGTTTTAAATTAGGTTTCCGACCTTGAAAAAACAGAAGAGGTAAAGGTCTAGGAAGATGACTTCACCTTTACTGAGATGTCCTGGAGTTACATCAGTTTCCCCTCATGTACCGTTGGTCAGACCCTAGCCACACCACCGCACTTAGCAATATACAGGTCTGGGAGGTAGAACCTCCAGCGGGGTGGCCATGCACCCAGTGAAACTCTGCCCCAGTCCAACCTGCATGACTTTGAAGTAAACTCTGGCCTCATTCTATTTCTTTGCTCTAGTTTATTCATGACATCGGGGTACCCTGTAACTTATATGAGTTTTTCTGAGGGCTTTTGTGTGTTTTGTTTTTTACTTTACCTTCTTCCCAGGCAATACCATCCCCTCTTTGGCTGTTGTATTTGTCAGGCTTCTTCCCAGAAACAGAACTAATAGGAGATACATATATATATATATACACAGCGAGAGAAAGAGAGAGAGAGATGGACAGAAGGGGATTTACTACAAAAAATTGGCTCATGTGATTACGAAGGCTGACAAGTCCCATATCTGCAGTCAGAGCTGGAGACCCAGGAGAACCAGTGGTATACGTTCCAGTCTGGAAGCTGGCAGCCTTCACACTTGGGAGGAGCCAATATTCCAGTTTGAGTTCAAAGGCAGGAGAAGACTGATATCCCAGCTCCAAGGCAGCCGGGCAGGTGGAAGTCTCTCTTATGTTTGTTCTTCTCAGGCCTTCAGCTGATGGGCTGAGGCCCGCCCACATTAGGGAGGGCCATCTGCTTCACTCCGTCTGCCGGTTCAGATGTTGACCTCGTGCAAAAACTTCCCCACAAACATGCCCAGAGTAATGTGTGACCGAATTCTGGGCTTCCTCTGACCCAGTCAAGTTGATACACAAAATTAACCATCACAGGTGATTGGCAAATGGTAGGGCATTTGCTATGATAAGGAAAAATGGAGGAGCTGTTTGTGCTCATGGCTGAGTCAGGGGAAAATGATGAGTTCAGTCTGGATGTGTTAGTCGAGAGTATCCTGGGAGATCGTGGAGTTACAGTTTCCAGCAGCGAGTAGATACATTTGTCTAAAGCTTGGAAGATAAGTCTGGGACGGAGATAAAAATGGAGATACCATGTGAGTATAAGTGGTGTGTCTCCAGCTAGCTACCCTGTCAGGTTTCTGACCATCACCTTTGCCCTCTCGGTTTTGTCCGCCCTTCATCTAGTCCATCCCCAGTCCAGCTGATGCTCCCGCCCACGAGATCTCCACGGGCCTGCTGTTCACCACACCCTGGTCCAGCCCCACCCATCTGCTTCCTGGAGATGTGCCAGGACCTCTTACCCCTCTTTTCCAGCTCTTCCTGGATCAGAGTCAGTTACCACACAGAGTGTAAAATCGGAGAAAAACATTCTAATTAAAGCCCCTTAGTGGCCCCGTTGCACTCAGGACAGAACCTAAAGTTCTGGAGAGGAAGGCAGGTCCCTGTCCTCCCTGCAGGCCCCTTCTCACGGGTGTTGAGTACACCAAGCTGTCTCAAGCTCGGGGGCTGTTCGCGTGGGGTTGGCTGTGTTGGTGTCTGTGTTTTGATCAGGACTCCGTATTCTTTGTGTGGGTGGTTCTCTTCCCTTTTTTCTTTTGCCAGGATAATTCCTAACTCACCCTTTGGTTTTCATTTTCCCTGGGGCTCCCCTGTCTCTCCAGCCTGGGATGAGGCCCTGCTGTTCCTTGTTCCCTTGACAGCCGTACATGCACAGTGAACTCTGTTGTCATTTGTTTCATGACTGCTCCCCCACCAGAAGGCCAGCTCCGTGAAGCCAGCATCTCCCTGTTCACCACTGCTTCTCCAGAGGTTGTTTCACAGCCTCAGGGATTAATACTGATTTCCTGAATAAATGGATATTGCAAGCAGAATTGCGTAAACACATAACACACTGATCCCATTGGTAGCTAAGACCAAGCTGGAGGAAAGGTGAATTCATGAGGCGATGGAACCAGAGTCCAGACATTCTCTCCTGACGACCATGTGTTTCAGCTGTTGACAGGAAACACACCTCAAAGCTGGGATTTTCTGAGAGGCTTGACATGTTAATGTGAATTAATTCATGGTATCTTCTATCTTGATAGAGAAAGAGAGTCATTAATTCCTTTCAGAAATGTTATTGCAGTATTAAACAATTCACATAACTGTTAAATTTGCCTATGTAACCTTAGACATATATACGCATGAATTTCATTTCAGAAATATTTATTGAGCAGGCAGGCTCCCAGTGGGGCTGTGCAATCAGAGTGACCACCAGCACAACAGGCCCAGAAGTGTATAAGTGGAGGCCCTCCTATCACATATTTTAAAACATTTAAAAGTTGTAAATAAAACATGTTACCTATTCCCACCCCAACAAATAGAGTTGCCAAACACCAAAATTTCAAAAAATAAGTTTAAAACTATGCGTTATCTATGATTGAAAATCAATAAAATACCCATAATGACTAAATTTAAATATTCTCATTCATGTCGGGTTGTTGACAGGCTAATGATAGTTGGATGAGTAATAAAATTAAAGCATACATAATGTACAAAATATTATGTTATTCCAACCATTTTATTTTTCTTCCCTTAAATTCAGCAAAATTAACTAATTATGCTGTTATAATCAGGTTTTTCACATACACTGTGCTTTATGAGCAGTAATGCCAAATTACATAACCTTTTTTGAGTCAACGTACTTAACTTTTTATTCATTTAATTTTAGAAAACTTTAATTCTGCCCAAAGCAACTGAAATCATCCATAAAATTCTTTAAGGCATACTTAGATTTAGATATAAACTGTGAAATTTGCATATCATGCTCCACCTTTGTCATGAGGTCTCATAACTTTGTTATCAGAAAAAATTTTACAAAACATTGTATTTCATCATAGAAATTGATGTCACTCATATTGCTATTTTTACCATTTCTTAAAGTAGCCTCTGGTTCCACACAGTGGAGATGAAAGAATCAGCAGCGTGTCCACGTGTGTGGACGGATGTTTAGGGGAACAGGTTCACGGTCAGGAAGGACGTGGCTTGTTGAATATTGTAAAATATTCCTCAGCTGCCCCCCGCAATTTTTGCAGATCCCACAGTGCTGCTTAAATCGTGCATCGGCACGTGAAGAGAAGCGAGGAAACGTGCAGGTGGCAGCCGTGGGAAGGGTGTCCACACTGAGAGCGGCCTTGACTCGCCTTGTCTAGCTCGGTGCGGCCCGTCCACACCCGCGCCGCGGACCGTGTCTGTCTGTCTGTCTGTGTCTCCCAGGTCACTGCACTCACCCTCACGGCACCCACCTTCGTGGGGTTTGACTCTGTGGCTGAGAGTTTGGAATAGCAGTTCCTGGATCCTGAACAGAGCCAGTCACAACACCGACCCCTCGGGGCGTGGGTTGTGCTGAGATTGTGAAGGCGAGGACCCCTGAAGCGCAGGCCCAGGCTCTGGTCTGGGGGTGCAACTGTCCTTACGAGGGCAAGTAAGGTACCCCACCCCTAGCCCGCAGGGCCCTGAGGACAGGGGGCGACAGAGCAGGACGCGGCTGTTTGCGGGCAGGGCGGCCCAGAGTGCTCTGGAAGTGCAGAGGGTGGGTCAGAGATGCCCCCTGAGAGCTGAACGGCGGAGCTAGCGTCCGGGCTGACGGTGCCGAGCTGAGGAGAGTGTGGGTGAGGCCGGGCTGGCCGAGCGGGAGAGCAGGTCGGGCCTCGGGTGCCGATCTAAAGGGTTTGGGCTCCTGCCTGAGGATGACGAGGGTCCTGGAGGATTTAAGGTTCTCATTTTAGAGCCGGTCTGGATGCTCCGTGGAGAATGGGTTGAGACGGAAGACTGGACCTGGAGGTCCCGGGCGGGGCCGGGGGTGGCGATCCTGCAGGAATACGGGGGACATGCATGCTGCAGGGCAGAGGCTGGCGATACAAGGACAGGCGGAGAGACAGATCGGTGTGGGGAACAGAAACCACTTCCCCTTTTCTGTCCTGAGTCACTGGGTGGAGGACGTGCCATCACTGGGACCATGTCCTGCGCAAGCAGGGAGGGGGTGGGGAAGGAGTTCCGTGTGGATGTCTGGAACCGCGTTGCCTGCTGGACGCCCAGAGGACCTATTTAGCAGGTGGTAGGTGCCGGGTTCTGCAGCTCAGGAGTAGGTGTCGGCTAGAGACCCCACTTGGATCTGGCAGTCTGTGCGTGATGTTTAGAGCCGTGGGGAGAAGCCAGCCCCACCTCCTTGGGGCCTGGAATTACAGCCTCAGTGACAACAGCCAACAGTGTCCCCTGCCATTTACCCTGGCCACACACGTCGCAGATAATGGGAGGTGCAGGCCCGTGCGGCCAGCCTTGGCGCTGGCGGTGTCAAAGGTCTTTTCATGTGATCAGGAGCTCCATCCTCACGTCTTCCACGTTACTGGAGGTCTCTGCACAGTGCAACAGTGACCGGGTCTAGGTACCACGATGGTGACTTCACTGTGCTGGAAGACAATGGGCGGACAGAGGGGTGATTCCCAGCGACACGGGGAATAAAGCAGGCGAACTTCTCCTGCTCTTCTGAGACCCAGGTGATCGCTTCACCAGGAAACAAACGTGTGGTTTCTGTGTAGGTATGATCTGCCCAGTGGAATTCTTTCCCAAGCCTTTAGTCTCCACGTGGTAGAAAAACCACGTGTGGGCAGTGGAGAGCGTTTGGACGGGCCTCCCTGGGAGATTTATGGGCACAAAGGTACGCTGTACCTTCTTGTTAAAGAAATTTCCGAGGAACAGCAAATCCAGGTAATGCACGATAGAGACATTTCTTGATTTTGTCATTCAGAGGAATGGTAAGACTCATAATTAAGTGAGGGAAGAATGTCCTTGCGGGGTGGACGGAGAGACACCTATAACTAAGGTCATGTGAACTGAGGTGCCGGCCCCATCGCTCAGCAAACCAGGCCAGTAACCTTTGACTAAGAGGTGTGTCAGCCAGAGCATGATGGGTGGAGTTTATTTTCTACGAATTGCCTTTATTTTGCTGCTTTCCCCCAAAATTGCTAATCCCAATTAAGCTGCTCTTGGGAAAGCACAGAACAAAAATCTAGTGGCTGTGGGTGGAATTTGAAGTTGGTGGACGTGCTGTACTAACGGGGAAACAGAACCACGCCGCCTCACCGCTGTAGACTTTTTTAACGACATCATTACAAAACTGCTGGGAACATTGTCTGAATAATCTGAGTCTACTTTAGCTACTCGTGGCTACAGATTGGGAGAGAGGTTCTGATTTAGGACCCTAAGGAGAACAGCCTGGACATGGGGAACAGAGAATCCTCTTTGTGGCTTTGTGGTCAAGCTGTGTGGCCTCGGACTCAGTTCTCCCAGTGTTAAGTTTCTTCTGGAGAGGACCTACCCAGGGTGCCAGGAGGTCAGAGTTTCAAAATGACACCAATAGAGTCTCCAAGAAAAAAAATGCATAAAAACAATATCAACAATGCCATTAAGAATCCCTTTCTTGGAGACCACTCTGCAGCCTTCCAGGTGAGCAGAAGGACCAGAACACTGCACGTGGCAGTGAGGCCAGTGCCCGCGGCTCGGTGCCGCCCTGTCACCTTTTGGCTGCACGACAGTGGCTGGCTCAAGACAGGCAGGCTTGCAGCAGAACAGGTGGCCAAGCTTGGAAAGCTTGCCGCCCACGGAAATAGCAGGCCCTATATTAAGTAAATGACCCCGAGGCGCTCGATTAAGTCAGTTACTAAAAGCGGTTCTGACTTACCCTCGCCCCAAGGAAGCGGGGCTGTGTCCTCGCCCCCTTTTCGGGTGACGAACCTGCCTGAATGTTTACAAACTTCTCATAGAGGTTTGCTCTCTGACACATGGATGAGTAAGAGCCTCAATGCCTGAAGAGGAAGGCTGCTTGGTTCCCCGGCCATAACTGACATCATTTCTCATTAGGGGTCATGCTCTCCTGCCTCCACCAAGCCTTCTCCAGATTCTATGGGGCACTGTTAGTAAGTACCTTGGCTTACGTTTTTACAGAGCCCTTTGGAGTGTGCAGGGCTTTCTTTTCAACACGGTCCCCAATCCTATTTGGAAGTCAACTGGCCAGTCACTTAGGTAATGATTTTTTCAAAGTCATGCATGACATTTGTAACCCTTTTCCCCCCCTCTCTTCTTATTTTCGTTAATGTCAAACTTCGAGTATGATGTTTTAAACATTCACTTGTCTCATTTTTGTCTTCATTTGGGCCCAGTCTCGTTCTCTTTTATTTCTATTTTCCTTTCAGTTTTGGCGTGCAGAAGCACCCCGTTCTGCAGAGCAGGGCCTCTGTCTCCTGTTACTTGATCTTGTTCTTGAGTTTGCTGAAGTTCTTTTTGTCCCGTGTGTCTCTGCACAGGTTCTGCTCACAGGGCTGCGTGCTTACAGGGGACGTCCCTGTGGTTTCTTTACAGTGAGGGATGATTTCAGTTTATCTGAAGCCTGAGCACTAGCCAGTGGGAGAGCTGTGTTTTCTCTGCTGTTTCTCTCGTACCTCTTCTCTCCATCTTTCCTTTGTCTTTTTCTCCTTATTTTATTCTGCTTTCCTCCTTTTCCTCCCCATGCTTCCTTCCCTAAGACAGCAGGTGCTGGGAGGGTGACCATCATCCGGAAGGTGGGATCCTTGTCCTGGGCCTGGTCTGTGGGACTTTGTCTCAAGGACCCTCACTCCCATCTCTCTGTTACCCCTCTAGAATGTTGTTCGATTTAATTGCATCTTTGCTAATTTGTAGTTCTTTTCCCCCAACACGGGATACCCTGTCCCGTTACTGATCCCAGATAAAGGGGATGATTTTAATTGATGGGCAGTGCTTCACTGAGCATCGTGAATGCTGCAGCGGGCCTGTGGCCTGGGTAGCTTCCTTCCAGCCTACTGTGCTTCTTGCTCTTCTGTTCTGGTCTGTGGATAAGTAAGTAATTACCTAAGTAAATGCCTGAAATGTACTGAGCACTGTTCTTTGGAATGTGCCTTCGGTCCTTCTGAGGATAAGCTATTTAGATAGGGGTCCTTAGAAACCGTTCCATCCCTTGTGTGTCACGCACGTGGTGGTGTGGATGCAGGGTGCAGACAGAATCCGGAGTCTGGTGCGTGCCGTGGTTAGGAAAGCATCACGGAGAGGGTCAGGCCTCGCTGGGCCCTGCAGGGTTGAAGGCGTCCAGAGGGGACACTGGCTGAGAGCCCTGCGCCCTGGAGGACTGGGATGGGGGGTGCAACGTGGGAGCGATGAGGGCAGTGGGCCACGGGGAGAGGGAGGCGTCTGAGCGGGTGGCCCAGAGCAGAGGTGTCTGGGGACATTGGCCGGGCAGGTGTCACGCTGGACCGCTCTGTGTCCCAGAGCAGGTTTGATTAGTTGCTCTGGACACATCGTACACATTTGTGTGAGAGCCTCGGACAAAGGCCTCTGCGGCTCCAACAGTGGAGCTAACGACGGGTGTGGAGCCGGGAGGTGACCAAGGGCAGGGGGGTCCTGACTGGGACTGTCGCATCCGGGGGTCAGGGATGTACAGCTTCTCGCCTTTATCCTCCCCCTCCACTCCCACCATGGACTTTCCCTGGACAGGCCACCTTCCAGGGCCCTCGTGGGAAGGGATGTGGTCAGGACCCCTGGCTCCGCCAGCAAGATCGGGGACCTCGGAGATGCTGGTGGTCCCACTCCAACTTCCTGTCAGTCAACTTGGAGGCAGAATACCAACCTGGCAGGTGGCTTCACCGGTCACAGCCTCCTTCTGCAGCATGGGGCGTCCTCTGGAGCAGATAGACGCCCACCCTCCCAGCAAACTGCCCCGGGATCTGGGCTCAGCCCCGGGCAGTGAAGGCCTGGCAGGTGCCGGCTTCCTGAGTTACAGGTGGACAGTTTTGTTCAGAGGTGCCAAATATTTGCCTAGGGACTATGTGGGGGGCACTTATTTAAATGAACTTATTTACAAAACAGAAAGAGATAGACGTAGAAAACAAATTTATGGTTACCAGAGGGCAAAGGGGGGAGGGATAAATTAGGAGTCTGGGATGAACATATACACACTATATATAAAAGAGATAAAGAACAAGGACCTACTGTATAGCACAGGGAACTCTATTCAGTATTTTGTAACACCTATAAAGGAAAAGAATCTGAAAAAGAATAGATATATGTATGTCTAAATGAACCACTTTGCTGTATATCTGAAACTAATGTGCTACTGTAAATCAACTATACTTCAGTTTTTAAAAAGTGGGTGTTGGATATTGTCTAATGCCTATTAGCATCCAAGAATCTGAAAAAAATAAATGCACAAGGCTGCTAGCAGCTGAAATGGTTGCATCTACTGCCCACGCCTATCCTATGGGGTCCGTCCAGCTGGTCCAGGGCTGGGGCGGCAGCAGGGAGGGTCTGACCTGGGAGAAGCACTGGGAACTAAGTGGTGGAACTGGCCCGGCTCAAGCCCGACCTCCACTCTCCTCGGCATCCTTTACTTGCTCATTCAAGGAGATGGTGACTGTTTTTCATATGGTGCCTGTAGTTTTGCTCTTTTCGTCAGACTGAGGGAACACACACACACATACCCGTGGCGGGGCGCTCAGAGGTCTGCGTCGGAGGTTTCCTTGAAATTGTCACAATCTCTGCTCTCAATCCCAGGAGATTGGGTTTGAGTGTCTCTTCCTGTGAATTCAGACATGAATTCTGCTTGCAGAAGGGGAACCAGTCCTTCTACAGTAGAAGAAATAGTGTAGATTCATACAGAAGCGTGAGGGACCTGGGGTTGGGAAACCAGTGGTTTTATGGCATGAAGTTTTTAGGGCAGCAGCCTTGAGTACCCAGAGTGAGGTCTGGGGGCCGGCACTGATCCTGGCTGGTCTTACATGGAGCCGAGAGGAAGGTGGCTTTAGAGGCTGCCTTTGGGTGGAGCCTGGTTACGTTTAAGTGGTTTCAGTTGTTTGGACTGAAGAAAGGGAAAGGTATCTCTACTTCAGCTGAAGTGCTTCACTTCCATTCAGAGGACGGCCAAGCAGAGGCCCTTTCTCAGGAAATGTGGTCATTTGACAGAAACGGCCAAGGTCAAAAGCAGGCCCGTTAGGCAGCTGCGTCTTGGAGAAACAGATGCAGCCCCAGCCCCGTGGGCAGAGGGACCCTCTCTCCCCAGAAGGAGCTGAGCCCGGCGAATACTGGGGAAAGGCGGCCTGAGATGGCGATGGGGAGGGACAGCACCCCGTGGCGTCACGGACGGAGGTACCCGCACCTCTGGGCTGCGTCTGCCCGCCATGTGCTGGCAAACGCGCTCCTTGTTTCCCGAGCTCGGGCTCTGCTACCCGATGAGTGAGCTTTTCTGAGCGGGGGGGACGGTGCAGATGAGGGGAAGGAAAGGGTCCGGGCCAGGAGAGGCGGGCGCGCCATGAGTCGGGGTCTTGGGGGCAGCGGTCGGGATCTGCTGGAGGCACAGGGTGCCGTCAGGGCACAGCGTGTGCTGGGGCAGGTGGACGGCCTGGGGCTCATTCCTTCCCGTGTCCCTGGAGTCGCACTCTGTCTGTACACCCCGTGGATTTGGGGGTCTTCCTTTGTGTTTGGACTCCGCCTTGAAGGGGTTCCCTCTGCATCGTGAGCCCTTATCTGCTTACTGGGGGTTACGCCCAGGTTTTCTTGATGGTCGTGACTTCCTGGGGCTCAGGTGTGCGTGGGTGTGCAGGTGTGTGCAGGTATGCATGGGGGCTGACCTGTGGCTCACACTCTGGGGATCCCTGATCCCTGCGCTGGTCCATTTCCTCTCCACCTTTCAGCTCCGACCTCGCTCCCATAGCTGCCATGACAAATATGTTCTCACCCCGGGTCTCTTCCTAATTCACCGATTCCTTGACGTTCACAGTAGGTCCTCGTTGCTTAGAGATCTGAAATTCTCATTCCCCGATTAAAAGTTTGCCAAGCACATCCCACATAATAATTCATTTAAACTCTTCGTAATTCTTGCCCCCCCACCCGCACAATTACTATCCCATTTTACAGGTGAGGAAACCGAGGTGCTTATGTGTGAATATGTCGGTGGGTATAAAGCTGTCCCCAAGCTCTCCTTGCATACAGGATCGCGTCCGGCAGCTGAGCTGGGCGTTTCCCCAGCACCCACACACCTGTGGTTCTCCTCGGTCATCCCGGCTCCACTCGGCCAGCCTCACCCACACCTTCCCCTGCCCAGGTGTCACGTCACCGTGTGCCCTCGGTTAGCTGTCTTTCTTCCCTAGAAAGTTATCAGTGGTGATAAATTGCTTCTGCCGTTTGCTGAGTTTCCATGAGTGGACGTGGTGAGGCTAACAGAGTGCTGACCTGGGATGAGGGGTCCTCATTGCCGGCCTCCCGGGAGTCCTGCCCTCCACAGGGGTGTGGCTCACGTGTGGGAACGTGACCCCCTAGCGGGGACCTTGGGGGTGAGAGAGCAGAGCCTCCACCCTCTGGCCCCGGGCTCCCGTGGCACGGTGGGTCCACCAGGCGCAGACGCAGACTCGGTTCCTTTTCAAATCGCCCCGGATGTCCTGATGCGCAGCTTTGGGGAGCAGGGAAGACAGGCCCAAGGTTCTGGGGGGCAGGTGGAGAAGGAGAAAGACTACACCCACCATCTCACAGGAAACCCAGAAATCCTGCTGCATCTTCTGCCTCCAGACACCCCTGCCCGCTGTACCCCTGCCCAGGCTTTCCCGCCCCCAACGCACAGCCCTCCCACCCAAGCCCAGGCCCAGCGGCCCCTGCTCGAATCCTCCCCCCACTCCACCCCCTTCCCCCGCCTTCCTCTCCCCTCTCTCCCTGCCATCAAATTCCAGTCCCACCCGACCGGAAGCAGAGCTACTCTGCTTGCCCAGCTCCTCCCAAGCTGGGAGGTCCGGACTGGTGATGACCCCCTCCGGCCAGCGCAGGCCGGAGCCTTGGGCGTGAGCACACACGCAGCATGAGAGCAGTTCTGGGGACACGGTTACTTGCGGCTGTGCTCCCTGTCCTGACAAACCCTGATAGCATTTCGCACGGGGTGGTGTCCGCGAGCCACTGCCGCTTGCTCAGAGATGGTGCTGTGCCTTCTTTAAACATTCCCACATTTAATTTGTTTGAACATTCTGTGTTTGCTGTTCAGCACAGAAAATCAAAGTCTAACAAGCTCCATCTGGGCAAATATAAATGATTGGATACATGCAATCCAAATAATCCAGTAAACTGTCTTCATGGAAAAACAAATATGATGACATCAGATGGACACCAACAGTTTTATAAAATTTTTTAGCAGACTCTTTTTCCTCGAAACCACCTGTTTTTCTTCAGTTTTAGTGGCAGGAAATTCCACTGCCTCTGCGGGTCTGGCCCTGACTCCCAAGCCCCTGGAGGGATGCCCCGGGACAGAAGGGGCTGCGGCCACTCTTTCAGGAGTGAGTATTTCAACAGCACCAATTTACCCTCCATAATAGTGGTTTATACCGTCAAGCACTTGAGCATGTAACTGTCCAGTGCAGTTCACAGCTTCACTTTCCTCGTCTGAAAGTTGAGCCTGAAGAGAGTGCCTGCCTCTCAGCCCGAGGTCAAGATCAGGTGAGGTCAGGCAGGGCGAGCGGTCACCTCTGCTCTGCATACAGTAGGCACTAAGCATGCGGAGCTGTTGTGATTAGGGGCTGTCACGTTGTCAGAGATGGTGGAAGCGGGAGGGGGGAGGGGAGGACCACGTGCTTCCGTTTCTCTGGCCTCGAGCAGTTGTGGGCAGAAGTGCAGGTGGCCAGAGACTGGGCCCATGTCCTCTCTTCCACGTGGGGTGTTCCAACAGCACGGGGAAGGGCTGCTGTAACCGTGACCTGCAGCTGCCGCTCACACTGGACTCGGTCCTTCCCGGCTTGTCCTGGGGCCGGACTCTGCCACCGCTGATGAAGGAGCCCCACAAAGACGAATGAGCACCCACTGCAGAGACGCAGAGATGAACACAGGGCCCTCAGCTGGACTGAAAGCATTGCCACAGACGTTGTGGAAAGACAGACGAAAGATGTGTAATCTGGGGCAGTCAAGGCAGGCTTCCTGGAAGAAGTGGCAAGTCCCACAGGAGAAACAGGCTGGGCCAGGGTAGGCAGAGAGGAGGGCACACAGGCTGGGGCACAAAGGGCTGTGGGTGCGCCTGAGTCTGTAGGCAGAGGACAGGCTGCGGGGCGTGGTGTGTGCTGGTCGGGGTTTATCCTGAATGACCTGAAGGTAGAGAGGAGGGCAGAGGCTGGGGGTCTTTCCACTCTGGATCCGAGGGAGGAGGGGCGGGAGCACAGTGATGGAAGTGACCAGGGCATCATCGTCCCCACAGCCCTCAGAATCCCTCCGTCCTCCCGCCCGTGCATCTGTGCCTGTGCTTAAAGCCTCTGTGAGCACCTTCACGCTGCTGCCTGCTGCGAGGGGCTGAGCAGGAGGCCCTGGCGGGGCGGGGGCTGCTGCCCAACACTGACACCTCCCCTCCCCCAGCATCCTTTTTGGGAAAAAAATCAAGTTGTTTGGGGGAAAGTGTTTGATAAACGTTCATGCTGGGAAGTGAAGCTGATGAGGGCTTGTGGGGTCCCTGGGCCCTCTGGGGCAGGCAGCCGCGAGACCCCCGCTCTGCCTAGGAGGGTTACCTGGCCCTCGGTGTCCACACAGCTGGATGACAAGACCTCCTAATAGACTCACTCGTTCCCCTAGTTTGTTGCGGGACGTGTGGGACTGATGCTGCAAGGTGGAATTCGGGCTCTGGAACCCTTTGCTGTGAACCCCAGTGGGCTCTGGGTCTCAATGCAGGAGAAACTCACGGGAAGCAGAGGGGACATTGTGTCGCTGGATGCCTGCGGCCAGTCTGGGGTCCAATCCTGAGAGGCCAGGTGGCGGCCGACGCTCCCCAGACCCCTCTCTGGCTCACAGTCTGTGGCTGGTGTGGAGACCGGCCCCGCCGTCTAAACCGTGGGTTTCCACCCCTCAGGCTTCAAGGCTCTGGATACATTCTCCCTCTGTGCTTCTTAATCCGAGATGCTCTGGGGACATTTCTGTGTATATAGTGATTTTCCTGACAGGGACGCACTGCCGGGAAAAGGGACCTTTATTGATTAATGGAGGGAACTGTTTTAGTCCTGGATCATCCTTCGATGAATCACTGATTTATTGCAAATGAAACTCGACATTACGTGACCACATAAGTAATTAGGTAACTTCAAAACTAATCGTCCACACTGGGACCAGCTGAAATATTTCTGATCTCTGGGACGGAGGGAAGGTGGCCTGTAGATTGTAATGGACTCCGAGAAGCAGACGTTTTGTTGCTATTTACTTGTTGCTGGATTTGGAGAATACTGTGTCCTTTCTTGCCTTTTCAGTGTTTTCTCCTAATTAAAAGAACATAAGTGCATATCATTTATAAATTAAAACCTTCTGAGGCTCTAGACGTCTGCGATCTGCAGTAGCGTGCTATACAGAGACCCTGTGTCAACTGCGACTGAGGATGCATTTGCTTCTGTGTTCAGCTTTGCCTCTGTGGCCAGGTTGCTGACAGAGGCCCTCCTGGGAGCTCCTGCCCTGTGGGTGACACTGGCCTTGGGGTGAGGCGGGAGTCCCTTCCGACAGGAATGCAGCTCAGTGACCTCAGGGCTGGCTTCACCAGACCAGCGACTGGACCACGTGCCCACCTGCTGCCTGACCTTCCTTCCCATCATCCCTCATTTAATTTTCTCATTTATTTTTTCACTTTTTAAATAGAGTGATGTGGCTGTAAAGAACATGATGATAAAAGGACTTGAATGACTAAAGGTCTTACAAGGAACATCAGTTGCAAAAGGGAATGCAAGTCTTAGGACGCCATGGAAGCACGGCTGTGTTTTTCCTTGAAGTGGGAGGTCAGAGAACATTCTGAGGACAGACAGACAAGGCAGTGGTTTCACTGGGTTGGGGATGGAGGCTTATTTTTGTTTTCCAGTTTTGTTTCAGAGTGTCTGATGAATCATCTTATTCTAGGTATGAAACAACCCCTGTCTCCTTTGTGTCACTGTATTTTTCTCAGCAGACTCTGGGGGAGCCTCAGGGACCCCACGGCTCTGGCCACCCCCTCTGGAGCTCGCCCTCCGCGCCTCGTCCCCAGGCTCTCCCAGCCTGGCCTGTACAGGGCCAGCACCTTGCAGGCTGAGGGAGCTCTGGGCTCCGATGGGGCGAGGTGAGCGGACGTCCCCTGCTTTGATGGTGTGAGCTGGGTGTCAGCCCCGAGCACTAATATTCATTGTCTTACAGTGGCCTTTCAACACTAGTGCTTTATTAAATTAAAGGGACTGAAAGAAGAGCTAAGTGGTGCATGTGCCTTTATTTATTTTTTTAAATAAATTTTTATAATTTTATTTTATTTATTTTTGGCTGTGTTGGGTCTTCATTGCTGCGCGTGGACTTTCTCTAGTTGCGGCGAGCAGGGACTACTCTTCGTTGCAGTGCACGGGCTTCTCTTGTTGCAGAGCACGGGCTCTAGGCACACGGACTTCAGTAGTTGTGGCACGTGGGCTCAGTAGTTGTGGCTCGCAGGCTCTAGAGTGCAGGCTCAGTAGTTGTGGTGCATGGGCTTAGGTGCTCCGCGGTATGTGGGATCTTCCCGGACCAGGGCTCAAACCCGTATCCCCTGCATTGGCAGGCGGATTCTTAACCACTGAGCCACCAGGGAAGTCCCTGTGCCTTTATTTTTAATTGAGCTTTTATGTTCCCCAATTCATTAACAAAGGAAAAGGAGAAGCTGGTACATTTTATTGCCTATAATTATTCAGTGGAAGTTTATTTTGAAACGTATTCCTTGGGTAAATTGCCCACAGGTTAAATGTAAAAGCAGCATCTGAAAACCCTTAGACCTCTCCTTAAGGATGAGCAAAATTTCACAATAAACAATATATTGTGTAGGCCATTTTTCTTTTATATTCTTATTTATCGTCATAAGCCTTAAACCTAAGCCCCCATCCTGAGAGAGAATGGCCTGGGGGGGCTGAGAGGCATGCAGGGGGAATTGAGTACAGGATTCCCTCCCAGGACCGCTAGCCAGGGGTCCTGGAGGGTCGGTGGGATTAGCATCCTGGAGGATGTGTTGGGGGTGTCAGGGCCCCAGCCCCAGCTCCTGGGGGTCAAGATGGGACGTTTGTCTCTGAGAGAGAGGCCCCCAGAAGCAAATCTGGAGCAGAAACTAAGCAGAAGCGCAGTTCTGGGACCTGGGGTCTCGTGAGGAGGGGACTGAGGCTGGGAGCCGCCCAGGCACGGTCTCCCCTTCAATGCCCAGAATCCCAGGCACAACCAGCAGAAAGAAGGCTCGGCCTTCCTGGGGTCCAGGCCAGCACCAAGAGGCAGGCGCGAGAGAAGAACGGAGGGCAGTCCTGCCGGGTGAGGATGCCGAGTGGGCTTGCTGATGGGGGACTTGGCCCCTGTGTCGAGACGGAGCTTGGAACTGGGGCTTGGCTTCCAGCGGGGCGATGATTCCGTGTATACTATTGCCTGCCAGGCCGTCGGCTATGGGTCACTTGTGTGAGGGATGGTAAAGGTCAAACCCACCAGGCGGCCCCCTGATTCGTTTTGTCTTGGAGTGTGGTGTCTGTTTCTTGTCCTCAGATGATTCTTCAGAGTGCAGTGTTCTAAGCTGTGGAGTCTTGCTTATACGTCTTTGAATTTTTTGGAATCTGGGTGATATTTCAGGGAATAGATTCTTTTGCTCCTGCTCTAACGTTCACTCCCTTTTTCCTTCTGGCTCTTTTCTTTGACTCCCCTCCTGTCTTTGGTCTTAACTATGGAACAAAGACTTACTTAGAGCAGAAACGGGTAAGAAGAGACAGAGGAGACAAGGGACTGCTGGGGAAGACGAGCATTCCTGAGTCTAGAGCTGCTCAGTCGGCCCACAGGCAGGCCTCCCAGAATTAAAGACAAGAGGAGAATGGCCGTGAGGCTGGAGCATTTCTGACTTCACATCTAGCTGACACTTGACCTACGTTGCTGGTTGCAGAATGTCTCATTTTACTTTTATGTCCTCTTTTTGACTACGTTCTGCATGCTTTCTCAGCTTTTCTTAATTTGCATTGTCTTAAATGGCAAATCTAAGTGAAAATATTTATAGTCATCTCTCAGTATCCGCAGGAGATTGTTTCACAACCCTCGCGGATACCAGAATTGGTGGATGCTCAAGTCTATTATCTGAAATGGTGTAAGATTTGCAAGTAACCTACATACACCCTGCCATAATACTTTAAATCATCTCTAGATTGCTTATAATACTTAATACAGTGTAAATGCTATGTAAATAGTTGTAAATACAATGTAAATGCTATGTAAATAGTTGCCAACACTCTGCAAATTCAAGTTTTGTTTTTTGGAATTTTCTGTAATTTTTTTCAAGTAGTTTTAATCCACAGTGGGTTGAATCCAAGGATGCAGAATCCATGGATATGGAGGGTAGACTGTACTACTTTTTTGTTGTCTTGTGACTTAAAAAGCAGCATCTCCCACTTAACTTGTCTTTTTGTTTGCAGTTTTATTCTCAAGACTTACTGTTTTCTTAGTTATTTGTGCTGCTAGTTGGTCAAGCCAGGTTTTGCGATGTGAACTAAATCCTATAGAATTAATATTTGTGGTTAAAAAAATTATGATTTTATGTACTAATGGAAATGATCCAAAATTTATTCTAATAAATAATAAATTCACTTGTGGAATAGACATCTAAATCTGCACAGTTCCTAGAGTTTAAACTCTTTTGCCACACTTTAGAAATGCATTTGCAGTCACCAGATACTTCCTATGTACTTGTATATTAAATATGGTGAGCAAGGTGGGCAGGGGCTGCAGCAGAAGATGGAATGATGGATAACCAGCAAGGACCTACTGTATAGCACAGCGAACTATACTCAATATTTTGCAATGAGCTTTAAGGGAAGAGAATCTGAAAAAGAATAGATATGTGTATACATAACTGAATCACTTCACTGTACACCTGAAACTAACACATCATTGTAAATGAACTATACTTCAATTGAAAAAGGAAAGAAAAGAAAAAACCACACTTTGAACCTTTTGGGCCGCTTCCCAGCTGGAGTCTGATGCAGGTCTCCTGCCTCTTCGAAGCTCAGTCTCTCACCTTGCCTCACAGCCACCCCTCCGCTGGGTAAGAGTCATGAATCATAGTAATTCCCGTGTGTCGGGTGAGGTATGAGAACATCTGCAGAAACGATCTTACCTGTTGGGAAAGATGCCGCTGCATCATCCTCACCTGGCAGAGCTTCAGTCTTACTCAGGAGAACCAACATTTCTTATGTGAAACAAAGGAGAGAAGAAATGAAGGCAGAAACTTGTGTCTTTATTTAAATTGCTTTTAAGTGAAATAAAAGTTGAAGAAGACTTGGAGCTACCTTGTTGTGGGATTCATCTTCCTTTGTTCTGTGGACTTTCGGGGCATCTTGAAGGCTGGAGCTGTGGACAGATTTGATTCCAGAGGCGGAGGATGAAGGCGCATTCAAGGGGGTGAGGAGATGCTCTGAACAACGGAGCAGCCTTTCTAGGGAACAGAGAGAATCTGAGGCCCTGAGAGCAGCTGAGTGGAGGAAATAAGGTGAAACTGGGAGCGGGATGTGGACGTGGCCCCCATGGTGGGAGACTGTGGTGAGACGTTACAGAGCCTGGCGGCCGTGTGTCCCTGAGCTGGGCTGGCCAAGGGGAACACCGCACAAGTGCGGTTCAGTGCAGAAAGTTAGTTCTGTATTTGCTCAGGGCTCCAGCTACGTCTGAGCACACTGGCTTTAAACGTGGCTTATTCCATGCTGCTCTGGGAGTGGTTTTGGTATTAGAAGCTTTTTAAAAGCCATAACCTCTACAAATAAGTCATTTGCTTGAGAGGTTAAATCCCTTCCTGCAAGCACATATAGAAGAAAAGAGTTGAACAGACCTCCATGGATGTGTCACCACAGTTATATAATTTCAAAAATTATCAAGGAAAAGCCAGTCTTATTTTATTTATGCATCTACCCTCTCTGCCTACCCCCACTCCAGATTATTCTGAGACAAATCGTAGTCATCATATAATTTAGTCCAAAAATATCCTCCCCCAATTTTTTAAGTGGCAAAAATTAAGTAGCACCAATACCTACTTAAGGTTGGTAGATGAAATTGATGTAGACAGGTTTATTATTATTTTTAAATACTCTATGGTGAGATCTTGTACCTCCTCCTGTGTGTCCCCCTTGCTGGTTCCCATTTCTCAGTACCAGGCGGTCCCACCTCCTGCGTGTAAAGTCCAGCCGAGTTGGGTCTCCGGGGAGGGGAGCCAGCAGTGACCCAGCTCCCTGGGGGAGTTGCTGAGATTTCCAGAAGGTTCTGTCTTTATACAGTTTCAAAATAGGCAAACAACTCTATGGAAATTCCCCTACGTTTGGTAGAATTCAGTCCATTTGCGACAGGAGAGTCTTCCCCCAAGTTAACTAAAGAACTCCACGGGAGAGAACTCCAGATGTTCAGGCACCGTTTCCTTCTGTGCTGGGTTGTGGAAGAAGCCTGCCCAGGATTCCAGGGTCCATAGTAAGTGATCGGTCAGAGCGTGGAGGCAACGGGAAGAATAGTTCAGTGGTGATGATCAGCCATGACCGTGCTCGGTGGTGCAGGTAACGTGCAAAGGTGTAAACTGCCGGAGTTTGAATCTGATTGGGAGTAAGCGTGTAGACTCTCAGTGGTGTTCACACCACAAGTTCAAACGTGTTATCAGGCGGGGGTCCACAGAGTCTGCTGCCGGTGGGCATGGCACGGGGATGCCCCCAGAGGGGCCGGGCAGGAGGAAGCGGGACCATCTGGGGCCTGCCTGCTCGGGGTAGGTAAGATCTTACCTTCATGGCTGTAAATGAGAACGAGGGATTATAAAGTGTGAGACAGAGGCGGAGCCACTGAGGATTTCAGGAGCCGAGGGGCAGGGATGGGATTCACTTCAGGAGATTAATCTGCCCCGTTTTATAGGGGAGACCAGGGAAGGGCTGTCTCAGAACTTCAGGAGAGAAGAGATGGATAAGGATGGTCTGAAGCTGGTCCACCCTGGAGCTGTCGTCTGTGAGCAGTAAATTCCCATATCAAGGCAAAGCCAGTTTGCACTTGGCTTTCTGTCCTTAGCTGGAGAGAAAACAAGACAGTGACCTCAGAGAAGCAGAGAGAGCTCGGAGAACAGATGAGACCTTAAAACCCGAGAGATCTCTGGGCTTCCCTGGTGGCGCAGTGGTTGAGAGTCCGCCTGTAGATGCAGGGGACACGGGTTCATGCCCCGATCCGGGAAGATCCCACATTCCGCGGAGCAGCTGGGCCGGTGAGCCATGGCCGCTGAGCCTGCGCGTCCGGAGCCTGTGCTCCGCAACGGGAGAGGCCACAACAGTGAGAGGCCCGCGTACCGCGAAACAAACAACAAACAAAAAAACCCGAGAGATCTGAGAACATACGTTACTAAAGCCATGACTAAACGGGATGGGATGAAGAAGGCGTAATCGAGGGAGAAGAAGCGTTCTTTTAGACTTAAAACATATTTGCTGGAAAAAAACCCCCAGAAATAGCGGGGAAATGCTGACGAATTATTCTAGTACGAAGGAAAAAGACACAGAAAATAGGATTGAAAAGAGAAGAAAGTTCCTTAGATCTTCATCTGTCATGGCGGGGAGTCCGTCGCGTTCTTGACTCACCAGGGAGGAAGGGACCCACCCGATCATTGTCCACACCCGCAGAGGGAACCACCCAGAAAGGCTGAAACCAGGACCAGGTGACACAGGGGGCTTATGAACTGAGGGGAGCCACAGGGCGACTTGGGAGCAGGGCTGGGAGGTGAGGCCGGGAGGGACTGAAGGTGCCGGGGGCGTTGGGGGGGTGCGGGTCCCCTCCCCTCCCCCGGGAACAAGTGAGGGGGGGCAAGGTTCCACAGGCCTGCCCGGGGCTCTCTGCTTCTTCCTGAGTCCTTTTCCAATGAGGAGGTGGGTGCTGACACCGACCGGGCACTTGTCTGTCCGTGAGCTAGGCAGGCGAGCACGGAGCCCAGGCCGAGGGCCCTGGAAGCGGGAGGAGGACCTCTGAAACCCCGGGGCATGACTTCTTTGTTTGCCGCAGATACTTTTCATATATCTGTGTTAGTGTCAGAAATATTTTGCAGAAACACGAGTTGAAACAGTTTGCTTTGGGATCATGGTGTTTATTTCTGGTTCACTTCCCACTTCTCTCAAGTAGGAGCTCTGTCTGCAAATAAGTTGTGAGCGTCTCCCTAAATTTCCTGCTCTGTGCTTCCTAATTCCTAGATGCTCAACTCAGCTGCCCCCCTGCAGAGGCATCAGCCCGTTGTTCTGTGTCCGGCGGGCTTCGCAGCCGGCTGTCCCCTCAGACCCAAGGCGCTGACAGCTGGCCATCTCCCTCCCTCCCCGGGACTGGACGGAAACGCAGTGTTCCCCTCGCTCTCTGCTGCCCGCTGCCCGGCCAGGCAGGGTTCCCGCTGAGAGCCCGCCCGCCTGTGTGTTCAAAGCACTGTTGTCCTGAATCAGAGGCAACCAATCTTCAAATAAGAGCTTTCCTGTTTCGCAGAGATATAACTTCCTGAACGCGTTACATTGCTCTCCTTTTTAAAAATAATCTATTTATTGCCACGGATGCCTATAATGGATTGTCTCGGTGAGGAGCTCTCGCCACTTTCTGGGTTTGGACTCTGCAGGGGCGTGAGAGCGCTGGTGCCCGTGTTCTTTATCAGAAGGAAGAACTCCTTCCCCCGAGACAGCGCCTCCCCTCGGTGCCCGCGGGCACTCTGCGGACAGGAGTGCTCACAGCGCACGTCACCAAGGGCCAGAGTCCTCGGGCTCTTTTTTGTTTATCGGATGGCAACCTTTCTGAACAAGCACATTAGGACCGAGTGACAAATCAAGGCTATTTTTGGTGCAAACGGGGAGGAAACGGTGCCCGCCTCGGAAGCCTGGCTGCAGCCTGCACACCCTCTGTGTGTGCCCTCGGCCAGCGCGCACCCCGCCCAGCATACCTGCAGGTGCTCTGGAGCTGGGGTCGGCTGGGAACTCAAAGAACCTGTCCAGGAGGGTCCCTGGCGGGTGACCAGGCGGCCAGGGCACACCAGGCTGTGGGCTCCGTGCGCTGCCCGCCGGCAGTTGGCAAAGGGGGAAGAGGCTCCGGCCCCGGGGACCAGTGCTCCCCAAGGCCTTTCTCAGCGCAGAGCCCAGCTCTCAGGCCAACTGCCTGGGGCCCTAGATGTGTGTGTGTGCGGAGGAGGGAGGCTGAGCACGGGGCGGGGGGCACGGAGGGGCCCAAGTCCCACGGGGCTGTCCTGATAGTAAGCGTGTGTCTGACGGGGAGGTGGAAGGAGGTGAGGAGGGCGGGAGGAGGGCTGTCCGGGGCTGGACCCCCTCCGGCCCCTTTCCCGTGGCTCCCAAAGCCAGGGGCACAGGAGACTGTGAGGCCTGCTTCTGCGAAGGCTTCGGCCCAAGGTGAGCCTTTGTCCCTCAGCCGAGAAGGCTTCCCTCTTGAGAGGCAAGAACTTCCTGTCTCTACACGGAGAGTCCGAAGCCTTCCCCGGATGGGAGGGGAGGCCGCGTGTCCCAAGATGCTCCGGTGTCTGACGATCTGACCCCGTCTGAGACCGTGTCCTGGTAAAACGCTCGCGGCCGTCAGAATCGCAACAGACGGTTTAGAGCACTGAGCAGTTTCTGAATTTTTCTTGTCTGGGATCAAGGAAAAGATGCAGAGAGATCTGATGAAAGTGAAGTATCACCCTGTCTCCACTGCACTCAAAGAACCAAGATAGAGATTTGAAAATTTTCCACCTGTTACTAGCCGAGTGTTCAAAGATGGGGAATTCAGGAAATCATGGGATTTAGTCTCTGTGGGTTAATTAATTATGCTTGTTGTCTGGTGTGACACTAACAGATGAGTGTTACCAGCTGACTGTTCTTACCTGCCCTGAATCTTGGAGGCACGTCACTTGGGTTCCGGGGGCCTGCAGCGCTCTCACCGGCGGGTCCCCTCTTCCATCCCATGTCTGCCGTGGCAGGGCCTCCTTCTACAGAACTCTGTGTGCCTTTAGTCTCTGCTGATTATATTTCAAGACCATTTTCTTCTTTGTTTTTATGTATTCTCTCCAGACAGACGTCAGAATATACACACAACCTGTAATCCCTCAGCTGGTAGGACCGTCCAGAGACTCAGGGGCTGTGTACGTGGCTCCGACTTGTAAGTCAGGATGAGGTGGGCAGGGGCCGCATCTGGCAGGAAGGCTGATTTCAGACCTTCAGCATCTCCCCCTCCACCGAGCATCGACCTTTCTGATTCTGCCCCGTCTGCCTGTAAATCTGAGCCTTGGAGAACTCTTATCCCGATTCAGACCTCGGAGGCTGCTGGTTCACAGATGGGGAATTAGAAAATCCAGCTCCCCCTGAGATTCCCAGTGTGGGCTGGTCCAGCCCTGACTCTGGCTTGCTGGGCAGCGCCTCCCATTCAGCCTGTGTCTTCGCCCAGGCTTTGCATTTCTCCCTTCACTCGGTTGATCTCAGAGCCTAGAGGTGAAGGCAGATGCTGGTGAAGCTGACGTAGCAACCTGAGGCTGTGCGATGCCTTTTCCCAGCATGACAGCTCAGCTGGGCTGGTACCACTGAGCGTGAGTGTCTGTGTTCTGATGTTGAGGAGACTCATGCTCTGGGGTGGCTGTCCCTCCACCGTCCACACACCACTGGGGGTGACACCACCTGCCTGGGGATTTCACATCCAGTAATCACAGCTGTTCATAAGAAATGCCTTCTACCTGATGCAGCTGCGGATTGGTGTGTTGTGTCCAGTTGTGCGTCGAGGTGGTTACCAGACACACCTGCCCTAACGTGCCCCGTTTAGGTGGGGCTGGAGGGATGGACGAGATGTGCTCCCTCTACCCGAGTTGTACTTCACTTAAACCTGTCTGACCGTTTACTCTGCAGTGTGCTGGCAAAAAAGAAAGCAGGAATATTGCATTTAAGTAACACTTTGGACCCTTAGTGGAATTGTAGAGCAATGCCTTTCGTTCCTACCATCTGTAGGAACTATAAGTTGTCACATTTCAACGGTGACAAGTAAAATTTTGGATAAAAGGCTCTCAGAGGTGAGGATCATACTGTGACGTGGTGCACAGTTGCCTGCTTTACCTTGGCAATCTTGATGAATTAGTGCATAAGATTATGTTTATGTTTAAAGAGGAATAAGCATTAAAAACTAATCATCTCAAAGTCTGAGAGTCATGTTATCTCACAGTTAAGTAGTATGTTTCAGCTTTTTACTCTCTGTATTAAGTACCTTTTAATGGTTAGCAATGTACCCCAAAACTTATTGTCATTAAAAAAGCAGGCATTTTTAATGCCTGTGGCTAGGGCTGTGGTCTCACCTGAAGGCCTGACTGGTGGGGAATTGCTTCCACGCTCGCTCATGAGACTGTTGGCCTCGGTCCCTCGCCACATGGGCTGTTCCGCAGGTCCGAGTTACAGCATGGCAGCTGGCTCCCCCCAGGGCGAGCCATCCAAGGGGTAACGAGGAAGCACCAAGACGGAAGCCATAGTCTTGCTGTAACTTACATCCCGTCACTTCTGCTGTATTCTGCATGTTGAAAGCAAGTTACTAGGTCCAGCTGGAATTCAGGGGGAGGGGATTGTACAAGTGGGTAAATGCCAGGGGGCAAGGATCATTTGGGACATTTTGGAGGCTGCCCAGGACACTCCTGCTTAAGACAGGAATTATTCATTTCATGGGGAAAGAGGAGAGAAAGAAAGATCACAGCTAACATCTTCCTTAGAAATCATGTTTCCATATTATTTTGGGTTTTTTTGATGGAGAGGAGGATGATTATTGCTATTATTTTGTCAGTGTTGTGAAAATCCTTAAGGGCGTGAGACTGGAAAAGATGCTTTTTTGGATCACTCCTGAATCACAAATTCTATAAGCAAATTTCAAATCTTATGGAGGGTTAATATTCACTGTTGCCTAGATCTTTCTGTAGTCGGCATGAATTTCTTTTACAGTAATAGCATGGATATAAGAAATGCCATTTAAGGCTTCCCTAGTGGCGCAGTGGTTGAGAGTCCACCTGCCGATGCAGGGGACACGGGTTCGTGCCCTGGTCCGGGAAGATCCCACATGCCGCAGAACGGCTGGGCCTGTGAGCCATGGCCGCTGAGCCTGTGCGTCTGGAGCCTGTGCTCCGCAACGGGAGAGGCCACAACAGTGAGAGGCCCGCGTACCATAAAAAAAAAAAAAGAAATGTCATTTAAAAAAATTCCTTTAAACCAATTTCGTCTGCTCTGAGTCTGTTCCCCCCAGACTAGCAAGGGCGGCCCAGAAATTCAGTCCTGTCATTAACTGTTCTCTTCTTCTTTGCATTTTCCCATCCCAAGCCCCGTCAGGAAACTCCATGGCATTCTTAAGCCAGGAGGACATGTGGGGAGGACTCTCCTCTCCAGTCAGACCTGGTGGAGGAGAAGCACAGCTCGCTTCCCCCAGGGCAGAGGGTGCGAGAGGGAAGCCCCATCACACGAATGTCACATCAGCCAATGGCCCACCGACCAGAGCAAGTCATGGGCCGAACTCATCATCTCAGGGTGAAGTGGCTGCAGGTGACGTGGCAAAGCGCAGGGCTTCGTGGGCGGGTGAAGAATTGGGGCGTTGGTGCCACCTGGTTAGTGACACTGGGAAGGCCGTCCTGAGGATGGGACTTGAGCGACGGCACTGACTGGAAAAGAATATTCTCCATTTTCAATTAAGGTGGCGGTGCTTTGGTTTGCACGTCTGTGAGCTTGGTGAGTGTGAGCCACCCGGAAGGGCTGAGGTTCTGGGCCTGCACGTGCGAGGGCAGCCCCCAGCCTGGTGACTGCCAGGCCACGCCTCCCAAGGAGGATGTTCTCGAGTGTCTTTAGATCTCGGCCTTTATATTACACACTTTTTGTTAAAATAACTGGTGTGGTTTCTAGTGTCCTGATTGGCCCTGAGTCATCCACATGCCGAGCCTGTGCCCGGCTGCAAGGAAGTTCGTGTTTGGATGCTCTGTGACTTGGGGATGAAAACGGCCACAGTCAGGCTGGAAGCAACGTGTTCTCGGTGCTGAGTCAGCCTGTGAACTTAGGGGCGAAGTTCAAAGGGCCCCTAAGTGCAGGATTTGTGACTGTGCTTTTCTGTTCTGGGCTGTAGGCGGCCTCCTCACTCTGTTTTCTGCAGTTTGTCCAAGTGTTCCAGTAACCCTTCATCATTGCTCTGTGGTCTCACATTCCAGGACCAGTCCCCCAAATTTGTGTTTGCCCCTCTGGCCTTCCAGGGCCCCCATGCTCCCGTGCGCTGTCTGCTTCCATCAGGGAGATTTTGTTCAGTGGGTAGGTTACTCACTTCCCGAACTTCTCCTGGGCTCCCATGAAAGGTCCTGTAGTGTTCACACCAAGTACTCTGGATCCCGCATCCAGATCTTCCAAATTTCGTCATATTCAAAATATGTAACCAATGGCATTATAAGTGTGGTTCCCCCAGGAGCTATTTATGATGTTCTGTTTACCTGGCCACTGTCTTTGGCGTATGTTTCTGCATCTTCACAATAGGCAGGATTGCAGTGAGCTCTTTTTGACCCATCCAGGTGGTCTACAGTGGGGAAATTTTGAAAGCTGCTGTCTGTAAAGAACTGTGCATTCTTCTGATACATTTTGTTGACTAAATGACATGGAATCTGGCCGGTGTGCCTGTTCTGTGAAGAGGTCTGAGCGTTTAGATTTTACACAGATACATACAGCACCAAAAAGTTCCAGTATGAATTATAAATTCAACTATGGTTCGATCATGTTAAAACAAAATAGCAGGACAACAAGCTATTTTCATTGAGTTTATATCTGCAGCAGTTTTTCATCCTCACATTAAAAAAATTTTAATTGTGGTAAACTACGCATAACTTAAAATTTACCCTCCTAACCATTTTTCAGTGTCCAACTTAGTGGGATTAAGTGCATTCATATTGTTGTACAGGCATGATCACCACCCAACTCCTCACGCATCTCTTTCTCCTGCAGAACTGAAACTCTGCACCCATTAAACAGTAACTCCCATCTCCCTCCCCCTGGCCCCGGGCACCCATCCTTCTACCAACACTTTCTGTCTCTGGAGCTGGTGACTCTCAGTAACTGTCCTTTGTGACTGACTGCTTCACTGAGCATAATGTCGTCTTCAGGGCTCATCCACGTTGTAGCAAGTGTCAGAATGTGTTTCCTTTTTAAGACTGCCTAACACTCCACTGTATGCATGGCCCACATTTTGTTTATCCACTCATCTGTCGATGGACATGAGTTGCTTCCCCCTTTTGGCAATTGTGAATAATGCTGCTATGAATGTGGGTGTGCAGATGTCTCTTTGGGACTCTGCTTTCAATTCTTTGGGGTATATATACTCAGAAGTGGGATTTCTGGATCATATAATAATTCTATGTTTAATTTTTTGAGTACCTGCCATGCTGTTTCCAGAGCATTTTATATCCCCACCAACTGTGCACAAGAGTTCTGATTTCTTGGGCTTCCCTGGTGGCGCAGTGGTTGAGAGTCCGCCTGCCAATGCAGGGGACACGGGTTCGTGCCCCAGTCCGGGAAGATCCCATGTGCCGCGGAGCGGCTGGGCCCATGAGCCGTGGCCGCTGAGCCTGCGCGTCCGGAGCCTGTGCTCCACAACGGGAGAGGCCACAGCAGTGAGAGGCCCGCGTACCGCAAAAAAAAAAAAAAAAAAAAAAAAAAAAAAAACCGAGTTCTGATTTCTCTACATCCTCACCAACACTTATTTTCTGTTATTTTTTTTTTCTTTATTATAGCCTTTCTAGTAGGTGTGAGGTGGTATTTTCAAAGTGGCTTTGATTTGGATTTCCCTAATGATTAACAACGTGGAGCATCTTTTCACGTGCTGTTAGCCATTTGTATATCTTCTTTGGAAAATTTATCCTCGTGTTTGACAAATGAAAACAAAAATATATTGGCATTTTAAAATGGTATTTTATAGCACTTCTACAGATCAGACAAATGTCAGATTCTGATACCTGACTGACCAGTTAACCAAATGGAACTTTATTGACGTCAGCAGGAAGAAGGATTGGTTTAGAAACCATCAGCAACATTTAAAGAGGCCCCTGTGGCCTGCGTCCCCGGGAAGATGCCACATGACCTGCCGTCTCTCTGACGTACAAGAGAACATGCAGGCCTAGTGGACGTGGGTGACCCAGGCGTGCCTTACAGAGTGAGTCTCCAATTTTAGAGCTTTTGCCAAGGTCACGAACTTCTGACAAGAGTTCAGCTTTTTTCTTCCATCGTTTCTGGATCCATCAGCTGGAAGAAGATTGCCTTTCAGTAACTCTTCTATTTTGGGATCGCTAATCACTGCTCTTCTCAGCTCACAGGCCCACGGGAGGGTGAAGTGGACGATGAGCCCTCTTGATGTTTCCCACTTTGATGTAAGCCGTGCGTGTGTAATCAGGCTCAGCACCCTGACTCAAGGCAGATTCTCAGGACTGTGAATTTCTTCTCTGAATTTCCCCCCAGCGGCAGCCGGGCTGCGCCAGCCAAGCAGGGTCATCTGCTCTGTTCTGAGCCGCTCCTGCTTCTGCAAAGGTCCCTGCTTTCTCCCTCCCTCAGCTTCCTTCTTGGTGACGTGGGGACAGAAAACCAAATTAGTCCCCAAGCGAAGCTCGGAACAAGTTCTGAGGGATGCACTTTTCATTCCACCCTGGATTTTGGTTGGGGCTTTGCTTCCAGCTCGCTGCGTGATCTTAGAAAGTAACTTCCTGCCTCCGGTCTTGTTTTGAATGAGGGTTGCACCAGCTCTGGGGTCTCCCAGAGTGTAAATGTGACTCTGAATGTTTCTGTGCTTGTGCTTGGTTTCTGTACTTGATTCTTTCCTGAACTATGATTGTCTGCACGAATGGGGACAGCCACCTGGATGTTTCCCAGAGGAGAGAGTGGGACTGAGCTCCCGGAGTTTTTGCTGGAGGTTTTGTCTGACCACTGCTGCAATGGAGCCTTCGTTAGGTTTGGTAATAGTGCCTGTAGACGCACAGGAGAAAGCCCAGTGCCAGTTGCAAAGGGTTTTATAACATACTTTGATTCCTTTAAGCCTTTACTTTGTGTTCTTAACACCAATTTAGGGACGCTGTGACTTGAGTGCCTTGTAAGTTCAACCACGGTGTGTGTGCCTCACGACAGATCCCCAGGGATCTCCTTCACCTGCCTCAGCATCATCCGGGGCCGTTTCTCTGTGCACCTGCCCTGTAGATTTTGTCCTGTTTGCAAAGCAGAGCCCACCTGAACATCTCAGCAGCTGTGAGACTGCAGGCTGGTTTTATTTAGTGCTGCTCTTCTGAGTGTAAATGGATACACCTAAGAGGTGTGCTGCTTCTCCTTCCTGGAGAATCCCATAAACAAATGACTCTTTTCAGCACCCTGGTAGCTTCCACACTTCCCATGTTTCCAATGATCTAGAACTCTTCTCCTTTATTAAAAAAAGAAATCTTTTTGAAAGCTATTTCAAATACAGATGGCTATACCAAAATTTGGTAATAGATGCTTCTGTAAAATCGTTCTTACATTCATTCTTCACATTTATTTATCATGTGCTGTGGGCCAGGTAGCTAGGTATTTCGATAGACTCAGGTCTCAGTAGAGCACAGCTGGGACATGCAGGCCTCGTGGGTGGACGGTTCATGGGCTAACTGCTGTGGCTTCACGTTCAATGCCGTGATAAGAAACAAATGAAGTACTTTGTGCCAGCCGGTGAGGTGCCTGTCAAGGCAGGGCACCAAACCACCCTGTGTAGATGAGTCAGGAGAACAGCAGGACAGGCGGACGTGACGGCACGAGCAAAGGCCCTGAGGCACAGAGGAGAGTGGGCCTCAGAGACGCGCACCAGCTGTTGGAGGAGGTGGTGCTGAAAACAGAAGCTAGAATGTCAGATAAAATAATACCCACAAAGCGCCACGTGGGACATGCATGTCTGAGCCCACGGGACAGGAATCTGGGAGAGCGACGTGCTCAGACTTATGCAGGCAGGTTGGGGGGCGGAGGGTATTTAATGAGGTCATTGTGCTCTTCAGGGAAGAGCTGGAGAGCTGCAGAGGAATGCGGATGAGAATTCGAGAAATTTACAGTAGTAACATTATATTATTGGCATAAAAATATTGGGCCCTCTAGCTTATGTTTATTAAACTAAAGATTAAAATAGGGCCATTATTCTCAACTGGATATGGAATCCCATAGCTTCATTTGTGGAAACATGCTACAGGCTTGTGAGGTAGAAACGACCCCGGCTGTACTGGGGAAGAGGTGAGGGTCCAGAGGCGTCCAGAGCTTTTGCCAAGGTCACACCGCTGTGTGGCTGAACCACGACTGGACTTTGGTAACTGGTTATAATTTCTATTCATTTACCATCTTTTTTTAGTATGTATGCCTGCTGTTTGATATAGAAGAAGCCAAAAAGCTAGGCTGTATTGAATTTTGTATGTGGATAGTGGGGGTAGAGGGGAGAGTTCATGCTGCAGACATCCACAGGCCTGTGGAAAGTTCTGCTGGAAATTCCAGCAGCTAATTTTGGGTACATACACTTTGGCCAGAAGGAACCATGCTGTAGCCTTAAGTAAAAGACTGATTTGCAAAGTTTGACACGGCCTGCTTGAATTGGTGATCAACCAATGATTAGTAAGATTATTATTATTTTTTTTTTTTGCGGTATGCGGGCCTCTCACCGCTGTGGCCTCTCCCGTTGCGGAGCACAGGCTCCGGACGCGCGGGCTCAGCGGCCATGGCTCACGGGCCCAGCCGCTCTGTGGCATGTGGGATCTTCCCGGACCGGGGCACGAACCCGCATCCCCTGCCTCGGCAGGCGGACTCTCAACCACTGTGCCACCAGGGAAGCCCCTAGTAAGATATGTTTAGACATCCGTTTAGTCTTTACCATTTTGTTGTCGTGTTGACCCAGTGCTGGTGTTGGACCGTCTGGTTCCCACCAGGTCTAAACCCAGAGCGAACACTCTCACCTTAAAGATCTTCCTGAGGCTGATGGCTTGGATTGTTGCTGCCACTGCTCAGTCACGGGGGTGACCGTGAAGCAGTGACCCTTTTGCCCTACCTTCCCCTGCCAAGCATGGCCAGCATGACTGTTCAGCCCCGGGGAAGCAGGAACGCCGAGATGAGCCCAGGTGCGCCCCTCGTCCACCACAACCACTGGGGCACCCAGAACTCTGCAGAGCAACACCTACTGTCTCTCTGCCTCAGCCCAGCCCAGCCGGGAGTTCAGAGACCTCGCCCTCCAGTCTGCATGGGAAAGTCCCTCGATGAGCTCCTGTGCTTTTCCCACCCTGGGGCTGGGTCGTGAGAGCACGGCAGAGCAGAGATCAAAGCAGCATGACTGCAGTGTTGTTGATCCGTACGTGGTAACACAGTCAGTACCGTCCAGCCTGAAATGGTAGCCGTGGAGGGAAATGAATGGGACGCCCGTTGACAGGTGTAGGAATCCCGTTGATACACCTGTTGGCAAGGTGGGCTTCCAGAGGGGCTCCACCACGGACAGGAAGTGGCCTCTCATCCTCCCACATCCTTCCTAAACCTGTGTGTCCAATGTTTCCTTATACAACTGAGTACGTGACAGAGAAGAGTGCGTAAGACAAGACAAGCCAGGCATCTTTGGTGATCGTGTGGCCATGATTTGGGGTTCAGACACTTGCTCTTGATCTCAGAAAGCAAACTAGTAGAGAGCTGTGAGGACACACTTGGAAATCGGTCCCACCTCGAGATTTGCTTCTGGCTGCTGTTCTTCACGTGCTGTTGTGTGGATGGCATTGGACCCAAGTTCAAGAGCCTGGGCTCCGTCCCCAGATGGTCTTAAGTGTACCAGGATCCTTAAGCCTCGGTTTCTTCATATGCAAAATAAGACATTTGATGAAAGCAGTGGGTCCCAGCCTTCTAATCATCTTTGTCATTATGCTTCCATGTTTTCTAAGACGTTTGTATCAAAACTAATAAGCAAAATGTATTTTCAGAGAACTTTTATTATTCAAACACATAACTGCCAAATTCTGATCCGGATAAGTCAACCAGTTGTACCATGCCAAGTAGCTATAACTGTAGCCAAAAGCATAGAGACTTATCTCTTTTGTCAGTTTTATCATGGGAAAAAGTTTTATAAGAGACTTTTCAAAATTTGAAAATCTGGGAACACGATTACTGCTTAAGAAGGCCCACAGGGATCCCAAGAATAACATTCTTTGTCAGGTTTCTAAAGCTTCTTCTGGTGTCAGAATTCTATGATTGAGGGACTTCTGTGGCGGTCCGGTGGTTAAGACTCCACGCTTCCACTGTAGGGGGTGCGGGTTTGATCCCTGGTCCAGGAGCTAAGATCCCGTGTGCCACGCAGAGCAGCCAAAAAAAAAAAAAGAAATTCTATGATCAGTGCAAAAAAACCCAAAAGACCTTATTATTTTCAAAAACATTTTTAGTACAGCAGGTTCTTGTTAGTTATCCATTTTATACATATTAGTGTATATATGTCAATCCCCAAAGGCCTTATTTTTTAGAGCGGTTTTAGATCACAGCAAGGCTGAGAGGAAGGTGCAGTGGTTTTCGATAGGCCCACTGCCTTCAGGCATGTACAGCCTCCTCCGCTGGTAGCATCCCCATCAGTGTAAGCTGATGAACTTACGTCAACACACTGTACTCACCAAAGTCCATAGTGTACCAGTTACCCAGAGTCCATAGCCCATTGGGATTCGCTCTCGGTGTTGCAGTCCATTAAAATTAGTAAAATTTTCAAGGTATAAAGATAAACTCGATGGACGAATGGGTAGAGAAGATGTGGTACGTATGTACAGTGGCCTGTTGCTCAGCCATAGAGAGGAACACAGTTGGGTCATCTGTAGAGACGTGGATGGAGCTAGAGGCTGTCATGCAGAGCGAAGTAAGTCGGAAAGAGAAAAACAAATATCATATATTAACGCATATATGTGGAACCTAGAAACATGGTACAGATGAACCGGTTTGCAGGGCAGAAATAGAGACACAGATGCAGAGAACAAACGTATGGACACCAAGGGGGGAAAGTGGTGGGAGGAGGTGGTGGTGGTGGGATGAACTGGGAGATTGGGATTGACCTGTATACACTGATGTGTATATGGAGAACTATTAAGAACCTGCTGTATACAATAAATAAATAAAAATTTAAAAAAATTAAAAAGTAATAAACTCATTACTGTTATACTTTGGGGAAGGATGAAGCCAAAATGGAAAAGGAAAAGTTGACTTTTGTGTAGGCCCAACGTTATGAACTTGGGGAATGAGGTCCTCATTCTGGGAAGTAAGGGGGTCACATGAGGACCGCATCCCCTCATCGCATCGCTCTGCCTAACCCGTGCGCCCGCGATGGGAGGGGCTCCGTGCAGGGGACGGGGTTGCCAGGGCGGGCAGGGAAGCCCAGGCTGCTGGGGGTGGGTCTCATCCAGCTGGAGACACGCCAGTGATCGAAACCGTTGAGGTGGGAGGAACGCCGGGCGAGGAAGTCTAGAAAGGCGGCCGTGGACGAGGGGCAGGCAAGCGGCCTCCCAGATGAAGCTGTGCTGAGCCGAGGCCGGTGGCAGAGCCTCCAGGGAGTGGACAGGGCCCCAGGAGGTGCAGGTGGGACGTGGCGACTTGAGACCTGCGAGAACGCAGACTCCCCAGAGCGTGAGTGGTGCGGGGGGTTGAGTCTGGGAAGGAAGGTGGGATGCAGGTTTGGGAGGCGCCTCCTAGATGGCAAAGCGGCACAGGGTTCAGGTGGGGGCGGAGAAGAGCCAGGGCCAGGGGAGCTGGGGGCCTGGCGAGCAGACAGGGACAGCCTGTTTGCAGTCAGTGCAGGTGTCCAGAGCTGGGTATGTGTTTCATAAGGCTCAGAGACCTGCCTGCAGAGTTACTTTCCTTTCAACCCCGGGATACAGTAAGGAAGGCGCGGGCCCACGGGGACGGCTGCAGCAGCATCACCGACCAGGCTGGTGAGGCCGCCAGCTCAGGCGGGGACCAGGCCTGGCCGTGGCCGCTCTGTGCCCCTGGGCTGCACTTGAAGGGCTCACAGAGGCCACAGCGCAGCTCTCAGGCTCCCGATGCTTCTGTCGGCAGGACCGTGGACTGTGAGCACCAAACGGCACGCTTTGCAGAGGGAGGAAAGCATGGTGAGATGACTCCCCTGTGACCTGTCGGAAGGAGCATCGTGGCTGGAGCCCAGGGCTCTCTGTGTCCCGGGAGCAGCGCCATCAGCTCCCAGCCCCGCAGGCTGGCTCACGAGGCCGTGAAGGTCGGTGAAGCCCGTGGCCCGTGCCCTGTCTCTGTCAGGACAGACACCGCCCCACAGCATCGAAGGGACACCTGCTTAGCAGGGTGATTCCGTGGCCAAATCCTGGCAACTCCCCTTTTCCTCTCAATCCCACCCGCTCAAAGTCTGCAATCTTTGGCTGAAATTTGGCTTTAAAATCAGATCAGGATTTGAACTCTGATTTTGTATTTACTAACTGCGAAGTGACGTATTTGCTCTTACTCTCAACTTCCAAATCTGCGAAATGGAGCCTCTGCCCCTGGGGTGGTCATGAGGATTATGTGATTTAAGGAGAGTGAAGCCTGCCGTTTGCACCCCAGATCTCGGAGGTGCTGTCAGTTGTAATGTCTCCTCTTTTTCTAGTCCAGCCACTGTGGAATAATCTCTCACAAATACCACGTAACAGGCCATTTTCTTCTTCTGTAGGTTCTAAAATATAATATACAAAATTGTAATTTTTATTTAGAAATAGACAAAATTTTGGAAATTTAATGTGACTCAGCCTAATAATTTGTTTATTATACCATTCAAGATTCTTTACTGACGGCTTTGCAATTCCTATTCTTAAACAAACAAGTAAAACACAATGAAACAAAATAAAACAAAAGTGGGTGTATGGGCGTAAGTATTTGTGTGTGTGTGTGTGTGTGTGTGTGTGTGTGTATTCCTCAATCTCTCAAGAACAGGCCCTTTAAAGCATCTTTTAAAGTTCACATTTGATACTGAGTATTTGTATGAGTGGTTCTAAGAACATTTTATTCATAAGTGAATATCCCAAACATTGGCCGTGACTCTTGTCTCTCTTAAACTGTGTTTATTTTCCATTTACTGGTGGCACTGGGCTTTGTAGGAAGAGGCATAATGCCTTGTTTGTTGCCAAGGTTTACTCAGAATGACAGCCAGTAGAGACAAAAACAGAAACATCATGGTGATGTTCATTATGGCCTTGGAAGCTGAACAGAGCAAGGGAAATTAAATCAAGTTCAAGCGTGATGCTAAAAAGAGTGGCCTGCGCCATTTGCTACGTGCAGATGGACAAGTAAGATGCTAAGAGTTCTAACAAGTTTCCTCTATGAATTTAAAGTTTACAAAGCATTTTCAACCATTACTGAACTTTCCAGAAAACCTATGAGTTGGGTAGAGCTTGTCCTGAGGGTGATAAAACGGAGACACCTCTTGTCCAGGTAGTCTGTTTAAAGACCCACAGCTAATGGATCACCAATCTAGAGCGTAAGGCCGGTCTGGACAGGGAATCTCCTGCCGTGTGCTGAGACTGAATTCCTCCCTTTCAGCAGTGAATGAGTACAAGCGCCACATGCTGGTTTCCTGGGCGCTCAAGCCAGTCGCGGTGGCCGTGTTCCCGTTCTGTCTTCGGGGACTCTCCTCCCGCCTGCCACCCACTCCTCCAAAGCCCTTTCAGGGGGAGGTGAGGACCTCCAGCACCTGCTTCTCGTCCAGGTGCTGTTCTAGGGAATCCAGGTTCCTTGAAGGACAGTGGGAGTCGTTATTCTAACCATCCAGAAAAGAAGGTACTCCTTTTGGAGCAACAAAGGGAGGGGTGGCCTGGGCTTCCGTGGTGGCGCAGTGGTTGGGAGTCCGCCTGCCAATGCAGGGGATGCGGGTTCGTGCCCCGGTCTGAGAAGATCCCACATGCCGCGGAGCGGCTGGGCCCGTGAGCCATGGCCGCTGAGCCTGCGCGTCTGGAGCCTGTGCTCTGCAACGGGAGAGGCCACAACAGTGAGAGGCCCGCATACCGCAAAAAAAGGGGGTGCCCCTTTCATGCCCCCCATCCTTTGGGGCATCCCTGGAGCACCCCTCAACATGGTGGGGAAGCCACCTGGTCTCTGCATTTTCAGGGGTGAACTCTGGGTTTTGGGGGTGAGGTGGGCAGCAGGGGCTCTGAGCATCACCGCTGCAGAACGCAAGGCCCTCCTACTCCCCCAGAGCTGTCTTTTCAAACTGCGTCAGTAGCTCCCCGGTGAAGCCTAGCGTGTCAGAGGAAAGATTTCATTCTTACGGGCAAGTCCAGAGAGGTAGGTTATCCATCGGTTTTTGTTTCATGACAGTGTTTCAGTTCAGATCCCTGGTGGGGAAGCAGTAGACATGCCAGTTTTCTGTTAATGTACTATTCTCCTCGGACTGCCATAGCAAAGTGCCTCAGACTGGGCGGATACAACAGCAGACGTTTATTTCTCGAAGTTCCAGAGGCTGCAAGTCCAAGAGCAAGATGTTGGCAGGTTGGTTTCTTCTGAGGCCTCTCTCCTCCGCTTGCAGTCAGCCATCTTCCTGTTGCCCCTCCTCATGGCCATCCCCTCTGTGCAACAGCAGCCCTGGTGTCTGGGTCCAGGTTTCCTCTTCTTATAAGGACACGGGTCAGATGGGGTCAGGGCCCACCCTAGGGGCCTCATTTTAACTTAATCACCTCTTTAAAGGCTCTATCTCCAAATGCAATCACATTCTGAGGTCCTGAGAGTTAGAACTTAAACCTCTGAATTTGAGAGATGGGTACAATTAAGCCCATAACAGTTACTTTTGTTTAATGGGTTGTGATGAAATGTTGGATTTATACGCAAAATCAGAGAGCCCAGGTATGTGCTACATGAGTCACATTTCTGTGCCCCCGACACTGTGTCTGGTTACACTCACATGCATTCAGTGATGTCGCTGTGTTAAGCTTATTTTCTGTTTGCTTCCACATTTACACTGAGTGCAGTGAGCCAGGCAGGCACAGATGGTTGTGCATGAGGATGGGCTGGTTCCAGACGGAATATTTGTTCACCTGTTGTGTTTACATTAAGAAATCAGTCTTCTCTTTTGTATTTCACTTTTGGTCTCTTTCCATATTTCTGCATGCAAGGACCTGGTGTTAATTGATTGATGTTGATACATAAACAACCCCTTGTAATACTAAGTGACACTTTCCAAATATGGAAACAGGAGGGTTGGGCTTGCAGGCAGAGCTGTTCCTACAGCCCCACCCCCGAAAGCAGACAACTCACCGGAGTCCTGTAATCTGTAATCTGCAATCTGACGAGTCTCCGTATCCCCGGAGCCAGCCATCTCTCACCACTCCTGCATCAGATGTGGCCATTGCCTGCCAACTGAGAGCTAACTTACCTCCCCCAAAAGCCTTCACCCCACCTTTGCATCACATATTAGAATGGCAACATCCCAGAAAGAAGAGGACCAAATAATTAAATTCATGTGAAGCAATGAATTGTACAGCTGTGATCATCTTAAAAGAGAAGAGAGTAATTTGGTAAAATCTAAGGTGTTTGTAATCTTAAGATAGTAAATAGTTAGAAATATTTGTAAGATGATAAAGAAAACCTGTCTTCTTCACATAAGGCAGCACTATTAAGTCAGGAGCAAGGCAAGGATTCCCACAAACCCCACTAAGAATTCATGTCGGTGAGGTGCTGCACAGGAGTGAAACAGCCTGAGGTAGTTCTTTAATACTTAGTGTGTAATGAAAGAATCCTCAAAATTGGGGGAGATATATACGATCAATAAGTCATGTTGGAAAGTTGAATATGGGTCATGAAGACCCTCACTTTATTATGTGCTCCAAAACCAACTCCAGATGGGCTATAGTTAAAGAGAAATTACTAAATCATAAAGAAATGAAAATATGGTTGAGTATTTAACTGATCTCAGAATGGTTAAGGGCTTTCAAAGCATATAATGGAAAGGAAGGAAAAAAATCTCACAAAAAGAGATCTTTTGATTTGACTTACTAAAATACTGAGAACTGAATAATTTGATATTATATGTTAAATTTTATAAATAAGATGATAAAGCAATAGACTAGGAAAATATATATACCCAAACTTTGATAAAGGGCTAATTCCTTAATATATAAAGAACTCTTGGAAAATAGTGAGAAAATACTAACTTGCCAATAGAAAAAATGGGCCAATAATATGCATATACTTTACAAAATAAAAAAATACAGCCGCCAATTTTTTTAAACGTTACTGAAATAAATGCAAAATAAAATAGTAAACAATTTTTAAATATTTATTATTAATAATAAATAAAATAGTAAAACAATTTTTTAAATATTTATTTATTTATTTGGCTGTGTCAGGTCTTAGTTGCGGCACGTGGGATCTTCGTTGCAGCACGCGGGCTTCTCTAGTTGTGACGCGCAGGCTCCAGAGCATGCGGGCTCAGTAGTTGCAGTTCATGGGCTTAGTTGCCCCACGTCATGTGGGATCTTAGTTCCCCGACCAGGGATTGAACCTGCGTCCCCTGCATTGGAAGGCGGATTCTTAACCACTGGACCACCAGGGAAGCCCCAATAAACGATTTTTGACCTTGCAAATTGGCACTTTTTTAAGGACAATACTTACTACTAGTAGGTGTTCTTTGAGTGATGTGGTTTAACTCTGCTGGGGAGCGTGAATTGATTCAGCTTTTGAAAAACAACTTGAGGTATGTATTATTAACCTCAAAATTTTTGTGATTTTTAACTCAGTATTCCAACTTGTAGGAAAATATTCTAAGAAAATAAGACGTTAGTTAATGTTTTATGTTCAAGAATACTCCTTGCAGTATTATTTTTAACTTAAGAAATATAACAATGGGGAAATGATCAAACTGCACCATCCCATATCATGATACTCTGATGAAACCATTAGAAAGCCTGTGGAAATGCCTGTTACACAATCAGACTTGAAAACTGAATGTCCTGTCAAGCCTTAGTGTGGTGGGTGTTCTCCTGTTATACACTCTCATGTCACCCAAATTGTTCTTTGCAACACTTGATCTTTTGTGATTAAACCATTAATTGTGAAAATAATTGTTTATGCTTTTCCAGATAGAATTTATGCTCCTGAGGTAGGAACTGTGTTTATTTTAGTTGTACCCCCAGGAAGGATATTCCCAGCATGCTGTGTTGTGTGTTAGGCAGGCACTCAAATATTTGTTCAATAATCTCTCTCTTGCTCTCTGGCAGACACACACACACACGCACGCACACAGAGTGAGATGCAGGCGGACTCACACCCACACATTGGAAGAGAATATACCAAAATAATAGTACTGTTATATAAGTAAGATTCTTTACTTTAAAAAACATGCCATTATGTTTCCATCCAATTTATGAAACAATTACCCATTATAAGTACTGTAAAGGAATTGAGAGTGAAATTCCTTAGTTCTCCTAGTGGGAAATATTAATGCACTGCACTTATCTAGTGCTTTCCAGTTTATAAAACTAATTTTTGAATATTCTTAATTTCCCTTGATTCCTTTGATTCACCCACTAAGATAAGAGCAAACATCCCCCTGTGTTCCCACTAAGGAGATGGGGTCCAGGAGGCGCTATCCCTGGTCACATGGTTGGTGTAGGAGCCAGAGGACAGCAGGCCAGGGGCTGGAGAGTGAGGCCACTGAGTCTAGACACTCACCCCGGTGCAGTCCCATCACTGCCTCGGGGACCAGCGGCACTGAACCACCGTCCCCCTTCCGCCCAAGTCCCTGGAATTAATAACCCACTACACTTGCAGGAAGTGAAATGCACATTCATGGCTCTAGTCCCCATTTAGAAAGAAGAAAACAAAACTTGGAAGCAAATCCTTTCTTTGCAGGGGAGTGAAGAAAAAGAAGTAAGCCCATCACCCCTGCGTAACCTCAGCTCTGTCCTTCTGCAGAGCGGGTGAGCTTTCTGTGGCTGGCATCACCGGGAGGTGTCCTAGGACCATCAGGGCCAGCAGGGAACAGCTGGGGGAGATTTTTCGGGCAACTAGTTTTCTCGACCAGTATTTAAAATAAAGACTTAATGAGTGATCCGACATAATTTTAAGTTTGATTTTTAATTAATAGGGCTGACGTTGGGAAATGGCACTTTTTGTCTTCATATATTTAGCATATTTAACTTGTTTTTCTTCCTGCTGCATTAGCACTTCCTTTCAGATATCTGTCCAATTTGTATCATCAGCTGGTGACTCCGTGGTCCCCGTGTAAGTGCCACGAAGGCCCCTGGAAGTGAAGTTGCTTTATGGTCCCCTGTGGTGGGGCTGAGGAGGGAAGGACAGATGGTCACATGATGGTGGAGTTCACTGGGGGGGCAGATATGATCCTGGAGGGGCTGGAGGTTGGTACTTGTCAGGGGGCAGATTTGGCGGTCTTCGTTCCAGGGTATTTAATTATCCGGTTAAATGTCAGGGATGTTACATCAGGGCTACGAGGCGTGTTCCCAGCACGTCCCCCCTCTTTGAGCGCTCCTGTGTCACACACTGACATGCCTGTTGCGCAGGACAGACAGGAAACGGGGCAGAGTCGGCCGAGCTACCCTGCGTCGATGCCTCGCTGCTTCCCCGTCTCGGGCGCAGCCCCTGCTCCAAGAACACACCGCTGGTCCACGTCCAAGGACTCACGGTCAGAGTCTGTCCACTCCAGCCCCCAAGGACAAGTTCCAGCCACAGCTTCTACTCTCTTGTCTTGTCCTCTGCTGTCGGGGACGGGGAAGTTTAGGGTCTTTCATTGCCGGGATTTACGTGGCTCAGCAAGCCCCCTGGAGATGCTGGAGGTCAGGATCGCCCACGTGAAAGCCACAGCCGAACCACGTGGGGAAGCCCGGCGGCTCCCGCTTTGGTGGGTTTCTTGGCTGTTTCTGGTGTCTTCTGCTCCCAGAGCCCCTGGATGATTCTGTTGAGGTGTCAAGGTGCATCCTCAGGTTGATGATGGCTCTTATGAAGCAGTTTGGCCTCTTGGTCTAAAAGACCTTCAGCACATAATTTTAAAGTAGCCTCTGACCCAGGATGCTGACCTGCCCTGATGCGTCTCATGTCTGAAGCCAGCATAACGTGAAGAGTCCACGAGTTGCAGCGGCAGAGGGTGTGTGATGCTGCCCGGGCGGGACTCGGATGGAGCCTGGTCCCAAGTCTTCAGCTTAAACTCCCGAGGCCTCGGCCACCTGTGTACCACGGGCTGTCGGGAAACTTAGTGAGACTCTACATGGGCCCTTAGCAGGGTGATGGACACAGAGTAGACACTCGGTGTTGACCCCTGTGGTCGATCCGGGGCAGCCTTCCTCATTGCTCCCCATCTGTCACAAATGATCCTCGAGTCAGAAATCAGCCCTGGCTGAGAACCGTCAGTTCATCCCAGCTCACCTTTGGCTGAACTGCACCTAAGTTTCCGTTCTCTGTCCTAAGACGTCTCATAGGTATTTGCATGGCTTCTTGCCTCAAAACCTGCTTTTCCCCATGTCCTTTAGGGATGAAACCTGCTTCAATGTGAGGCCTTGCCGCTCTCCAGTTCCCCCCCGCCCCGACACCCTTCTGCACATCCTGGCTCAGAAAGGATGCGTCTCTGCATGTGCTTCCCGTGTGGTCCCTTGCTGCGAGCCCCACACAGCCCTCCTGCAGCTCCCCAGAGGTTAGTCTTTCGTTACAGGAAATGAGGGATATTACGGTTATGCATATTTGAGCCTCATCTATGCCATCATTTGGTGAACTTACGTTTTTTATCATTAAAACATATTTGTCTCTCCTAGTGTCTATTTAAAGCTTCCCTAAATTTTTCTTTTTTTAGAAAATCAGCAACGGTGGGACAAACTGTTTGGCATCTAGCATTTACCCAACACAAGGACACTTGTCCTGTCACCCAGCCTTACTCACTGTTCTGTTTCTTTAAACTGGAAGTGACACCCTCGCCCAGGTGGTGGATTCCATATCCCGTGATGACTTTTTAAAAATTTTATTGAAGTCTAGTTGATTTACAATGTTGTGTTTAATTTCCGCTGCACAGCAAAGTGATTCAGTTACACACACACACACACACACACACACATACATATATTCATTCTTGTTTATATCCTTTCCCTTATGGTTTATCACAGGATATTGAATATAGTTCCCTGTGCTTTACAGTAGGACCTTGTTGTCTATCCATTCTATATATAATAATTGGCATCTGCCTACCCCAACCTCCCACTCCATCCCTCCCCCACCCCCTCTCCCCCTTGGCAACCATAAGTCTGTCCTCCAGGTCCGTGAGTCTGTTTTTGTTTCGTAGATACATTCATCTGTGTTATATTTTAGATTCCACGTATAAGCGGTATCATAAGGTATCTGTCTTTCTCTTTCTGACTTACTTTGCTTAGAATGATAATCTCTAGGTAGATCCATGTGGCTGCAAATGCCATTATTTCATTCTTTTTAATGGCTGAGTAATATTCCATTGTATATATGTACCTCATCTTCTTTATCCATTCCACTGTTGATGGACACTTAGGTCGCTTCCACGTTTTGGCTATTGTGAGCAGTGCTGCTATGAACATAGGGGTGCATATATCTTTTCAAATTATAGTTTTGTCTGGATATATACCCAAGAGTGGAATTGCTGGATCATATGGCAACTCTATTTTTAGTTTTTTGAGGAAACTTCATGCTGTTTTCCATAGTGGCTGCACCAATTTACATTCCCACCAATAATGTACGAGGATTCCCTTTTCGCCCCACCCTCTCCAGCATTTGTTACTTGTAGACTTTTTAATGATGGCCATTCTGACTGGTGTGAGGGGGTACCTCGTAGTTTCAATTTGCAATTCTCTAATAATTAAAAGCGATGAGCATCTTTTCATGTGCCTCTGGGCTATCTGTATGTCTTCTTTGGAGAAATGTCCATTTAGGTCTTCTGCCCACTGGTGATGACATTTTAACTTTTATCTTGTGGCTCCTGGGGCTCAGGGACCAATGACGGTGCTTTTTAGCCTCGAGCCCACCTTCCATCTCTTATCTCATTGGCTCATCCCCCCTCCCAACTAGGTGGTTATTCCCATTTTGTAGGTGAGAAAGCAGAAACTCAGAAGGCTTAAGGCTCTTGCCCAAAGCCATGGAGGGAGTTAGTGACTCAGATCCTGATCCTAAGAACAGAGCAGCTGTCCTGTCCTCTTTTTTCGGTCAAGGTCTCACCAAACCCAGATGCTGACAAGAGTAGCTCTGTTGGTTGAGCACCGTCAGTTACCAGGACATTTACCCGAACCATCGGCTATCGGTCGGCAGCTCTTGGGAGGGGCTGTACCTTCTTGGACAAAGGGGGTTGAGAGGTTCTGAAATGTTCCAGCCTGTGCCAGAGCCTGTGTTCTGGGTCAGGGCCGTCCCCCTGCACATCCTGCCTCGCTCCATGCTGAACTGAGTCCAGTGATGGGCAGAGATGACGTCTCTCTGGGGGCCTGTCATGGGCATCCTGGTGCACTGGCCTTCAGCTTGGGGTGCAAACGCTCGTCTTCCTCTCAGCCTAAATCAAGAGCTCCTTGAAATCAGGCACCGCACCGTGCTGCCTTCTAATCTCTGTCTGAGCACGGAGCCGGGGTGCTGGGCGGAGGAAGGGTTACGTAAGCACTGATCGAACCACTCCGTTCTGTGCTGATCAATATACACTTGCTGATTTCAGCCTCCTGCCAGTGGCTCTATTTTAGGCAACTTGCAGTCTCTAATTCGGGAAGCACACAGCGAGGGGACACGCACTGCGTCTGAGTCACACCTTGTAAGGCATGTGGGGTGAGCACCCACGTGGTCAACAGAGTTCCATCTGGGCTCACGGCACCTCAGACCTCGGAGGGGCTGTCTGAGCCAGGCTGGGAGGAAGAGCATCTCTCATTAGTCTGAAACACAGTTCACATGCACGAAGGGTGCCTGGAGGACAAACCTACAGCTGAAGGAATGACCAGACACCCCACTCAGGCCGGCCAGCCCTCCTCCCATTCCAGAGGACACAGTCGCCCCGAGCGCTGTTTCCTTAGCGTTTACCCCCGTGGCGTGTCCTGAGCAAGAAGTGTGTTTCCCCTGTTTTTGAAGTTCATGTAAACAGAAACCATCTTTGCCCTTTCTTTTGTGTCTCTCTTCTCTCGCTCATCCTACATTCACGAAGAGTCTCCATGTCACCGCGTGTGGTTGCAGCTCCCTGTTCTCTCGTTGGAGATGCTCTCCTGCCTGCTTTGCCTCAGTGTGTGTGTTCCTTCCACCACGACAGGTCATTTCCAGCGCGAGGTGACTTCCTGGGCGTGTCTCTGAGCATTCAGCTGCCACATTCTATATGGTGGCTGAGGTCTGCAGTCCTGAGCCACGGCGCGTGAAGACCTGCAACCTTCCCAGATGGTTGCTTTCCAAACTGGTCACACCAGTTTACTCTCTTGCCAGCCAGTTGCTCTGCATTCTTGCCAACCTTGAGTAGCAAGCAGGATTTTAATAGCTGTGAGCTATTTCAAAATTTAGCAAGAAAGGAATATGGATCTTCTGGATACTTTTAATTTTTTATTTGCTAACTTTTGTGAAGTTAGTAACAAATAGAATCTCTCTTGTCCGACCTCCCATCACCCGCCCACCAGCCTAACCTGCTCTCAGCCCCATCCCATGTGAAGAGCATGCAGCCCACACCCCTGGGCTGCACAGCCATGGCCATGGCCAGGGAGGAATCCTCCAGCAGGTCGGTGTGGCTCAGCTCCACCAGTGAAGTTACAAGCTTTCCAAGAGCCACCTGTACTGGTCCCCTAGCCTGTCCACACTACTTTGTGCACGTGGCACCATTTACTATAGGAGTGAACACCGTCACTGAACTCCGATGCTTCTTACAGTCACGCTGTGTCACATCGAGTGGGCAGTGTGTTTGCGTCCTGGGTGAGGTGTAAATAATAGTGCCCCTTGCAATCAGTGTTACCTGAGGTTCACGAGGTATGATAATTAATTACTACAAACAGATGAACCTTGAGTGTGGAGAAAAGAAAGCAATATCTATGGAAGGTAAATTGAATACTTTGGAAACAATCAACATACATGAACACGGATGACAACTGCTATTGAAAAGTGCTGGGTGAGATACTTGTAAACATTTGGGGAGGAGAGTCGCAGTTGTTCCGAGGGAGTCTCTGCCCCTGGGTGCTTTGCAAAGTTAATTTAAATTCTCCCCTATCCTTCTACCTTGAGAATTCACATCTAGAAACCGTGGGGTGCTGGAAACCCCTGGTGACCACTCACATCAGCTTCTCCATCTCTTCTTCCCAGGATGCTGCTTTTGTTCAGGTGTTGTCCCCTCACCTCTACACCCATGTGCTTCGGGACAGACTTCATCTCAGCCCAAGAATGGGTGCACAGCCCACCACACTACGCCCTACTCCCTGAGGCAGGCAGCATCTAACTGGCACCTGACATTCTCTTACAGTGCTGTTGGTCTGGGGGTGAGCCTGTGACCTAAACTGGCCAATTAAACCAAGGGTAAAATTTCCTCATATCTCACTGGTGCTGAGATGTACCTTTTTTTACATGTTAATACTACTGAAAATGGAATGCATTTTAGAATGGGTAGCATCTCCGAAGAGATGAAGTATAGGATTCCGTAATGGAGGCGAGTTCTCACTTTCCAGCTGAATGGATGGAGCCCTGCTTCACTTATGACTCTGAGGAGAGAAGCACTTTGCGTCGGGCTGACCTTGTGGATTGCAGGGGAGAGTGGGAAGGAGCTGGGACCTGAGCTGGCATTAACCCTTGGAGCCCTAGATACGGGAATAAGGAATTTGTTATTACTTATGCCGGTTTGAATGGCTTGCAACTGAAAATAGCCTGCTACAGCCCAGTATGCGGGGGTATGGTTTAGCCAAAGAAGAAAATGGACCCACATTCAAAGAAGCCTACCTAAAACATTTGGCAAATAAATACATGGGTTTCATGTTAAAATAGAGTGTTTGGGGAGTTGATCTCATTTTTTTCATAGTTTCCTTTATTTTAGCCCAAACTTCGCATTTCCTGATACATTGCCGGTGGTGACTGGTCAGGTGAGACAGTCTCTGCTGAGCCCTGGGAAGAAACAAAGGCGTAAGGGGGCGTGGAGGGGGGTGGAGGACTCGGGGGGGGGCGTGGTCTCTCCAGGGTGCCTGTGACCCCCAGAAGCTGGATACCTTTCAAGCTGGCTTTTGGAGGCCGAGCACACCCGCTTGTGTATCTGAACACAGAATTTGTAGGCTGAACGGTCTTGTGCTTTGAGACGTGACAGCGTTTAGCACCCCTGCTGTCCTGGTCCCTGGGCTATGGCGGGAGTTCCCGCCCTTTCATGCTCATAGACAGACACTGAACCCTAGGACTTCCTGTGATGATGGAAATGTTCTGGAAATGTGGCCAGTGTGACTGAGAAACTACATTTTGTTTTGTTTTGTTCCGGCTTTTGTTTCGAAACACTTCTAGATTTACAGAAAAGTCGCTAAGATAGAGGGGTCCTTGTGTGTTCCTCAGTCAGTTTCCCTATTAACAGCTTAAATGGCACGGCCACAGTACGACTGTCAAAACTAAGAAACCAACATTGGTATGTTCTTATTATTAACTGCACTGCAGACTTGACTTGGAGTTTTATCCGTTCTCCCTTTAATGGAGCTCAGCTTTAAAGTGCGTTTGATTTTCGTTAATTTGAAGTTAAGGAGCCTCGTTCGGCAGGTGGCTCCTGATTGGACAGCTCGGCTGTGGACTGTTTTCGCCATGACAGCCGAGGCCCCCTGGCGACTTTAGCTGGAGCTGCCCCTCCCCCGCTTCTCTCCCAGTGAAAGCGGAGCCCTCGCCCTGCCTGCAAGCGCCCCACACTCCCCGTCCTCGTGTCCCTGGACCCGCCCTCTTGCTCACACTACCCAGCATGGCCTCTGGGAGCAGAGGGAAGTCATGGTGCTGGTTAACAGTTTTGGTTCACATCACACAGGCAAAGACCTTCTTTCTTAGCCGTGCCGGGTCTGCAGGTGGGAGAGCGCTGGGCTCCAGAGACAGGACCACCTGATTCCTTAGTGGCCTCAGCACGTATGTACTGCTGGTCTTTGCCATGCCAGGCCCTCTTCTGAGTGCTGGGGGGACCAGCGGAAGGAACAGGCAAAGTCTCCATCAGCAGGGAGCTTGCCTTCTAATCGGGAGCACCAGAAAACGAAGCAATAAACAGAGGTGTATAATAAGCCAGGTGCTGATAAGTAACATGAAGAATGTAAAGGAGACACCTAGACGGCGCTACTCTCAAAGCAGGGGCCTTCGAATCCCAGCTTCACGCCTCTCCAGCCGAGCGTTCTTGCACAAGGAGCTAACTTTGCTGATGATCCGTGTCTTCATCGGTAGGATGGGGATGTGCGTTCTCCTTGATCACAGTGGGGATGAGGTGGGATATTCCCGAGGTGCCCAGCGGGATGCTGTACGTGCAGGCGTTCTAGTAACCTTCCTGTCTTCTCCTTCCTCCTTATTAGAACCTTGGGCCACAAGGTCGGGAGGAGGGTGCATTTACCAGAGCTTGGTTATTCGTGTAAATGCGTAACTGTATTGAGGGGGAAGGTTTAGAACGCACCCCCGAGAGCATCCATTAGAAACCACGCATTATAATCCAACTGCTGAGACTTTGCCCAACAAACCGAATGTATCTTTCTCTAGTTTTCTTGGGGGATTTAGTAAATAACACGGAGAAAGAGGGGCAAAAGATCATTATTTTTTCTGGCAATTTCCTTTACATTTCTCCTTCAAGATGGTAAGACCGTTAGGGGAAGGTTGGTTGGGGCACAGTTACATAATCTGAACTTGAGGCACAAGTTACATAATCTGAACTATCTATCTCGCCTATCATCCCTGTCGTGCTCATCCGTCACAAAGGGAAATGTCATCTTTACAAAGAGGATCACCAGACGGAACGTGGTAACTCAGTGATGGTCACTTGGCTCCCCGGGCCTCCAGAGACACTGCAATGCCAGGTACTCTGGTTGCCTGCACTCTTCCTGCAAATATTCTATCTTTACCTCTAATCAAGAAGAAACAACGAGGCAAGTCCAGGCTGTGAAGCATCCCCCAGGACAACTACCTGGGGCGCTTGTCACAAGTGTAAATGTCATAAAACCAAACACAAATAGAGGACACTCCCGTAGATCAAAGAATACTACGGAGACGTGACAAATGAATGTAAAACTTGATCCTTGGCTGGATCTTGGATGGAGCAAAATAAGCTGTTTTAAGGGTATTTGGGGGAAACTTGGAGAAATTGAAAACGGACTGCAAATTAAATAAATAACACTGTACACGTGCTAACTCTCTAGGCCGTATTAATGACTGTGATTGTGTCGAGTTTGTTAGGAGATGCATGCTGAAGCATTTTAGGGGTGAAGTGTCATGCTAGCTACAGTTTGCTTTCAAAACCACCTAGTGAAAACGTGTAGAAATTTATATATGCATATGCATATGAATGAGAGAAAAACAGTAAATGTGGCGCAGTGTTCACAAATCGGTGCATTTAGATGAAAGGTGTGCAGGACTACTGTACTCTTTCTGTAGGTTTTCAGTTTTTCAAAAATAAAAACTTAGATGGGGCTTCTCTGGTGGCACAGTGGTTGAGAGTCCGCCTGCCGATGCAGGGGACACGGGTTCATGCCCCGGTCCGGGAAGATCCCACATGCCGTGGAGCGGCTGGGCCCGTGAGCCATGGCCGCTGAGCCTGCGCATCCAGAGCCTGTGCTCCACAACGGGAGAGGCCACAGCAGTGAGAGGCCCGCGTACCACAAAAAAATAAAATTAAATAAATAAATAAATAAATAAATAAAAAGTTAGAGAAAAAGAAAAAATGCAATGGCAGACTAACAGGCCTTGAAGAACAAAGAAGCGTTTTAAATGACATCTAATAAAACTCTGGGGGGAAATAAGTGACGTCACCACTGGATTTCTCAGGTTCTGGGAACTCCCTTTCCAGTCCTAAGCTGGCTCCCCCTGCAGGCCGATGGCCATGGAGGGAGTTGGCTCCACTGAGTTCCTTGGTCTAGTGGGTTTCTGACAACATAAGCAAGTCATGGGGTGACAAGATGCAGAGCTGAAGGTGGGGAGCATCCCTTAGGCCCCTGAGGCCCCCGTGGCCTCGGGGTCCACAGCAGCTCTTCACCCTCTCGGAGGCTGATTACCCACCCCTACCCCTGCCACGTGGCTCTGGGTGATGTGGAAAGGAAATGCCATGTGGAAAAAGAAGCTCCATCAGGGAGACACCCTGATGGACTGTATTTCACAAATTCCCAGTAATTTCCTCTTCCTTAAGAAAATGAGATGCTTTGATCATAACGTGTTGGAAATTATCTGTGAGATCATCCAGTAAAACACGCTGACTTTACAGAGGACTAGAGGCTGAGAGTGATAAGCTGCCTAAGATCATAAATGCAGAACGCAGCATAACCCCAGCGTAACCTCAGCCTCACCGCCCACACCTCTTCCCCACCTCCTGGGTCTGCGAGAAGGTCTGTGTCTGTGCGAAGGTCTGCTGTAATTCACGGAGCTCACAGACGGGACCTAAGCCCTTTCATGCCCAATACAGCCAGTAAGGTTGCTTGTTCCACGTTCAATACTTGATGGAAAGCATTTGATTATCTTTATTGTGGTTCTGTAATATTATCTGCAGAAAAATATCGAATTTTCAGAAGAGTAACGTGCAACAGTGGCTGCTTTATTTTCTATCATTTACCCTTTTTCCTTTTAATAGTTTGGAGACAAACACTTATTAAATAGAGGACATTAAGAATCTTTTACCCCGGAGTATGGGGAAGTGTTTTTGAAAACTTGACCAACATGGTTGAAGAATAATTCAATTTAGCTAAAAATACAACCTGCTATTACATCTCATTCGTCTTCCTCGTTTCACAAAAGATAGTTTTCGTACGAGGGTTCTGCCCGGCATCACAGTGGGTGGTGGGAAGGATGTCCTTGTGACACAGATTGAGACTATTCATGACTTTGGCAAAGCATTATGATCCACAATAGCAAGCGTTTGAAAATGTGTTTCTACTCGGTGCCACTCCATTTATTTCTGTGCTTATTATAACCGAGGAAGCCCCTGCTTAGACGAGCACAGCACTTCTTAGACCTAATGTCAGTTATCATTCCTTTCTCTTTTCCATCTGTTCATAAAATGAACCAAGGGTCACAAATAAAATGCCACTAGCTATTGTCATCAGGTCATAGGAAATCTGTGCCAGGCTGGGTTCCTCTACACTCTGCACTCCTGGTTATTCATAGGAAGTCCAGGGAAACATCTGTGCTTTTCTAGGAAGAGAAGATGGTTTGTGCAAAGGCTTACGAGCCTTTCTAAATGCTGATGACAATGTAGATTCTGTCTTCTTGCCTGATTCACGAACAGAGGGGCCCAGCTTGATTGGAGCTCAGACCAAGATTGAGCCTGGTGGTTTGATGGGAATGATTTACCTCCTCAAAAAAAGACTTACGGGCTTCCCTGGTGGCGCAGTGGTTGAGAGTCTGCCTGCCGATGCAGGGGACACGGGTTCGTGCCCCGGTCCAGGAGGATCCCATGTGCTACGGAGTGGCTGGGCCCGTGAGCCATGGCCACTGAGCCTGTGCGTCCGGAGCCTGTGCTACGCAACGGGAGAGGCCACAACAGTGAGAGGCCCGCGTACCACAAAAAAAAAAAAAAAAAAAAGACTTAGGAGAAAACAGTGGCCTAATGAACCACATCGTGGCAGGTTCTGGGGTTCAGGGCTACTCTGGGGAACAGATTCCCCACATCCCGACGTGCAGCTCGTGGGGAGCGAGTGTGACAGAGGCCGAGAGGCCGGTGCAGCCGGGGGCGGTGGGGGGATGGCGTACTACGTGTGCTCGGTGTGGCTGATGGCAAGGAGAATTTCAATAGGGCGCTTGCCTGTTTAATTAAAGAGAGCGTCCCTTAGTCTACACTGACCAAGACAGGGGGCTGGAAAACCCCGGAGCAGCTCCTAGGGACCAGCAGGCCTTCCAAGCCGCCGGACATGCTCTGACCCCAAGCCAAGCCGAGCAGCCGCTCTGGGGTTTTAGCAACCAGGTGCTTAGAGCAGCATCGGATGATGTCACCTTCTGCCACGGGGGCGGGCTGTTTATCAAGGACGCAAAGCAGCTCCTTAGGAGCAAAAAGAGGAAATAATTTGGTTCAGTCAAGAAGTGGTGTTGGGTTCATTGTCGCATCACCTGAAAGCCATCTCCCTGTGTCTTTGGCTAAGTTCCTCAACCATCACAAAGTGAAGAGTTAAACTTCGTCTGGTAACATTTAAAGGAAAGCAAACGAATTTCTTTTATGCTGAAGACTAAGTACTTTCAACCATCCTTCGAGTAAACCCAGTTGGTGTGAATGTCCCAAGAAAAGTTAGTTTAGCTCTGTAAACTGTTTGAGGTTGGGAAGAGAATCGGAATGTAAAATGCACATAATAATAAGTTTCTATCAAGACTTTTTTTAAAATAGCAAATACAGATGAGAGGGTGTAATACCCCAAAATGGCCTTTGCCACGTGTAATTTTCAGGTTTTTCCTCCTTCTGAGGCAATCTGCAGCGCTAGCCCTCCGACTTCTACTTTCTGTGTAGTGAAGATGTTCAAAGGGCAATATTCTCCTAGAGCCTCTATTTTAACCTTCTCTACCATTCTTAAATTCTTTTAGCATCAGTGGTTTTGAAAACCCAGTAGCAGAAACAGATGAAGGTCTAGTGAAAGTGTAGCAGTCATGAGAACACGCTTTCAAAAGGCCTCCTGCCCCCAGATCTGTGCACTGTCAACATTTGGGGCCGAGCAGACAGGGACTGGTCTGGCCCACAGTGACGTGGGCACCTGCGATAACGCAGAGCCACGGCTCACACGTGGATTCCTCGGGAGAGAGCACTTTCCAAATGGGATGCATTCAACTGAATATTCAGCTGGCAGTGTGCTGTATCCATGCCTCTTGTTTTTTTTTAAGACTTATTTACTATTTTTTAATTTTACTTATTTTTGGCTGCGTCGGGTCTTAGTTGTGGCATGCAGGATCTCGGTTGAGTCATGCAGGATCTTTCATTGTGGCGTGTGGACTTCTCTCTAGTTGTGGCGTGCAGATTTTCACTTCTCTAATTGAGGCACACAGGCTCCAGGGCACGTGGGCTCTGTAGCTTGCAGCACGCGGGCTCTCTAGTTGAGGCGCGCGAGCCCAGTAGTCGTGGTGCCTGGGCTTAGTTGCTCCGTGGCATGTGGGATCTTAGTTCCCTGACCAGGGATCGAACCCGTGTCCCCTGCATTGTAAGGTGGATTCTTTACCACTGGACCACCAGGGAAGTCCCTGTATCCACGCCTCTTAAGCATACACATGTCGCTACCTGAATGTCATTGCCATCCCTCGCCAGTGAGTTAGACATAATATTTAAGAATCCTGGGGCTTCCCTGGTGGCGCAGTGGTTGAGAGTCCGCCTGCCGATGCAGGGGACACAGGTTCGTGCCCCGGTCCGGGAGGATCCCACATGCCACGGAGCGGCTGAGCCCGTGAGCCATGGCCGCTTAGCCTGCGCATCCGGAGCCTGTGCTCCGCAACGGGAGAGGCCACAGCAGTGAGAGGCCCACGTACCGCAAAAAAACAAAACAAACCAAAAAAAAAGATTCCTGCATAAGGGTTGTTGGCATCTCTATGGCTTCTAAGCAAGCTTAGCAACTGGTGGCATATTTGATCACTGTCACCAGTATTTCAAAGTGACAGCATAAAGTGCTTCAAGGACATTTTTTCTCCCTTCCTTGAGATAAAAGCAGTCATACTTTTCCTTGGGTTTCCTTTGTCATCCTGTGAAGGATTGTCTCCTATTGATAAAATGTTCTTGCTATGCAAGGGAATAGCCTAGCGGGTATCACAAATCCTTTGCAAGGTTGAGAAATACAACAGAAGTGAATCAACTGCACTTCTCTAGTTTTACTCCTTGTAACGGCCTGTTTTTCAGGTGCACTTACATAATGCTGTGCATTGAGGTAATTGCGTAATCTGGTTAAAAAAAAATCTTTGAATCGCTGCCCACATGATACAACACTTTTCTGTACTTGCTGAGCTGCACAAATGGTTGCAGATGGTCGATTACAAGAAGATATGTTCTGCTTTTCACCAAAAAGAATTATAATATTAAGATGTAACTATGAGATAGAGTAGGAAAAGGACCACAGTGAAGTTGAGAGCTCTGGGTTCCAACCGAAAATGTGCTCGTGAGCAAAGCACTGGTGTTTCCTGGTGGGCAGGTGTCCCCAGCTCTCAGAGGAGGTGCTGGGTGAGGCTCTGTAATGGGGTCACCTCGGGTTCAGGTCCTGCAGACAGGGGACCTTTGCACGGAGCCATCCATGGGACATAGTTTTAGGTGCCAGAAATAAACAAACAAACAAAATGGCCTGCCCAGGGGCTAGACCCAAACCGACCTGAGCATCCTCAGCTTCCGCACCTCCTCAAACCTGAAAAGCTGCCCAGCGTGGATGAGTCCTGCAGTCCTGTCCAAGGTCCTGGGGGGAACCTTTCTACAGATGGGTCTGAGGGTCGACACCATTTAGAATTTCAGCTGAGACATCAGGGAGAGAGAAAGAGAAGGAGGGAAGGAGAGAGAGAGGGAACTGGGGAGTTTGAAGCCAACAAATTCAATTCTTCCCACCCATGGAATGTCGCCTTTGCTTACACGCCTGAATCAGCTTACCTTTACGCCCAGCATTACAGGAATATTGATGCTTTAGGACTTTGCGTCTGAGGCAAGCTGTAGTGCATACAGGACGCGGGCGTGAAAAAAGGTCATCATTTCTTGACGCTAAAGTGATGATAGTGGAAAGAGGACGATAAAAAGGGACCCCCACTCCCTCTGCCTCTGGGCGGCAGGAGATTCTCCTCTCTCTCGTCAGCCTCTCCTTGTGCCGGCTGCAATTTGGATGTCGAGTATTGTTTCAGTGTCTGTGAGTAAGAATGCCGTGATGAAGGACTTCCCAGGAGGACCCCAGAATAGAAAGCCCAGCAGGGCTAGTCTCATTCCCACAGAGGGAGAAAGGGAATCTGGCTCGGCAGCTTGGGGTGTAAGGAAATGGTAATTCCCAGCAAAACAAATGAGCATGATGCTGAGGGAATCTTCCTCGTGAATATAAATCTGTGCTTTTAAGGGACAAGAGCCCATCATGTTACCCCGACTAACAGTTCAGCCTTCAGGCCTTTGTTCTTTTAAGGGAGACAATGACTTTTTAAATAAGAATAGTTTAAAGAAAGACCACCATCTTTCTACCCTCAGGGTGATCACTACCTGTCAACTTAGGTCTGACACACGATTCCAGATTCCGCGCTAGGAGCCCGTTGTTGTGAAAGGTGGCAGAAAGACAAGGCTCCAGACAGCCCTGTGCTTCCGGTAGCACCAATCACGGGGGACATCACCGTGGTCCCCGCTTCACCTGCACACAAGCCCGCGTGCCTGACGAGGTGCAGGGGATCCTCCGGCATCAGCCCACTCAAGTGTCTGCAGTCCAGTCCCAAACCCTAATCTCTTACTGAACACCTGCTACATGCAAGATGCTGTCCTCAAAGTGGAGGCCGCATGGAGTAACGTAGATCCCTGCCTGTAGGGAGCATATGACTTAACAGGGAGGATCACACAAGAGCAAACACAGGCAGCCTCGGAGCCACTGCGGGCTCGGGCCCAGACACCGCAAATAAAGCGAATATCACTGGGCTTCCCTGGTGGCGCAGTGGTTGAGAGTCCGCCTGCCGATGCAGGGGACGCGGGTTCATGCCCCGGTCCAGGAAGATCCCACATGCCGCGGAGCGGCTGGGCCCGTGAGCCATGGCCGCTGAGCCTGCGCGTCCGGAGCCTGTGCTCCACAACGGGAGAGGCCACAGCAGTGAGAGGCCCACGTACCGCAAAAAAAAAAAAAAAAAAAAAAAAGTGAATATCACAATAAAGCCAGTGACATGAATTTTTTGGTTTCCTACTGCTTATAAAAGTTTGTTTACACTATACTGTAGTCTATTAAGTGTGCAGTAGCGCTATGTCTAAAAAAAAAGGATGTACACCTTTTAATTAAAAAATACTGTATTGCTAACTTATCAAAAAATGCTAACTTATCACTCTCGGCAGGGGAAGTTGAGGGCTGAGCAGTGTAGGGGCACGAGTCTGTTAGTGATGCGTGAACTGGACTGAAGTTGAGGAAGGAGGTCGGCGAGGAGAGCCTAGACCCGGGGGCAGAGGTGGTCGACGGGAAAGTGAATCTTTGAGACGCCGCACAGGTGAATTCCACGGGCCCTGGCAATTGGTGGAACGCCTAAGGGGTAGTGCGAGGGAAGAGTAAAAGCGCCGCTGGTGCTAGGCACCCTCGTTCCGAGACTGAGTGAGCAAGGGACGGGTGATGCCGTTATGAAGTTAAGGGCGTTGGAGGAGATGCATGTGTGGGAATAAATCTTAGAAATACAGATCGGAGCATCCACATGGAGCCGTCCAGCAGACAGTTATAAATATGAGATCGGAGCCATCGAGAGCTGTCGGAGCTGGAAGTATAGGGTTAGAAATTAGCTGTGTAAAGGTGATAGATGAAAATGCTCTAACGGTGAGTCCCTGAGTGAGAATCATTGGTTCACAAATACCTGAATTCATTTATTCATTCAATCAAGGAATATCTGTTAAATGTCCCTCTGGTACCAGTTGCCTTCTTGTCAGCTGGGACACAGCTTCTACTCTCTTGGCTGTTTGTCCAGTCACAGGTACAAAGGCAAGTGAGCTATCATGGTGGTTGTAAAGTGTGTGATGCAGGTGTGTATATTACAGTGGAGGTGCACAGGGAAAGAGCATGAAAATCAGGGGTGGGGCAATGTGTGTGGGGGGATGTCTGTATCAGTGTGTGCACACACACGTGTGTGTGTAGGAAAGTTTCCCAAAAGAGGTGGTTCTAAATGAATTCTTGGAGGATCAGAGGAAATTGAAGAAATGAAGATTCTGTTTTTTGAAAAATAACAGAAACACTCTGTTTGGGTGATTTAAAGTAAGTCAGAACCACTGTAGTAAAGAGTTCCTATTGTTGAGAAGCAGGGAAAGAGGTTGAAGAGGTATGTGGGCACCTTGTGGGTTCATCTAAGGGGCTTGACCTTCTTCCTGAAAAGTATGGGAAATCATAGAAGTCATAGATAAAGGGGGGCTTGACCAGACTTTTAAAGCATATCCGAATGGCTTGTGGAATGACCCCCAAACTCAGAAGCCCTCACCGCATACCTGAGAGGGTCCTAGGGCCACGGGAGGAGGAGGCTTCCCACACGACCTCCACAGCCGTTTCCTGCCCTGAGTGTGGAGGCTGGCATGCTGCGGGCACAGAGGTGCAAGTGTGTAATACCTCGACCAGCAGAGGTCAGTCCGCACAGCCGGGCTGTGGACAGAAGGGAAAGCAGCTCAGACAAGGAAAGATTGAACCCGGGAAGCACGATGCCCATCCTGAGCGGGGCTGGGTCACCCCACAGTCAGTACATTCCCAGAGGCCGTAGAAGAAACAAAACAAAATAAATCTTCTACCAAAAGAAGAGCTGTAGTATTCAAAGAACAAAATTAAGCCGCGGAATTGACTGTCAGCGGCATTGACATGGAAAGGATAAGTCCTAGGAGAGGAGGGAACCCCAAGTAGGGCGGGTCTACTCTTTTTTCCAGAGGCTGTGTCTGTGCAGAGGGAGCCCCCCACCGGGGTGGCCTGTCCTGGGGCTCAGCCTCTATCCTGGACACGTCCTCCTGGCTCACCCAGCCCTCCCTGAAGGCGGGATCATCTTCTGGGAGGCAGTGTCGGGGACCCTAATTCTTTCTACAGGGGGGCTTCTTGCACCAGTACTTCTCAAAGAAGTGACCCCCAAGGCCCCCGCCCTGCCCCCGGCTCTCATGATGCTCTCCCCTTGCCAAGGCGTTGGCAGGGCTGTGCTCTCTGAAGGTGCTGGAGAATCTGTCTCCAGCTTCTGGTGCTGGCGAGTCTTGGCGTTCCCTGGCACGTAGACGCATCGCTCCAATCCCTGTCTCCATGGTTGCATGGTATTCTCTCTGTGGGTGTGTGTCTTACAAGGGCACCAGACATTGGGTTTAGGGCCAACCTTCATCCAGTTGTGACCACATCTTAACCTGATTGCATTTGCAAAGACCCGATTTCCAGTGAGGTCTCACTCACAGCTGTGTGGGTGGGGACACCAGCCACACCCCCAGTCATGTTAAGGCTACATGAAAACGACAAATTCCCAGGTTTTTCACATTTTTAGACTGCCGTTTAAAATATTTCCAAGCTAAAATGCTTTTGCAGTATGCTTTCATGTTTGCAACTTCAGTCAAATCCTTCTTGAGAAGGTTGGGAGATTTAGCTGAGGCAGTTGCTCCTGGCAGAGGGTGGCAGGATTGGAGTCTCTGACTTCCTGAAGTCACCAGACTCCCAGCCAGTTGTCCCGGGAAGGAAGCACAGTCACAAGAATAACCGGAAGCAGTGACGTCATGGGCTGGAGGAGCAGACACCGGAGATGGGGCACGTTGGCTCAGAAATGTGGGTTGTACACAGCGTCGAACTTCAGGATGTACCATTGTGAGTCTGACATCTGTTCCCTGCGAAAGAATTCTCTTTTTTTTGGAAAGTATATGTCATATGTCCTTAGCATACAGCTGATTTGGCCCTCAGTTATGGGAGGTGATGTGCTAATTACTGGCTGAAAGACAGGAAGAGGGAGGGAGAGAAGAAGAGGGTGGGGAGCTGACCTTTCCAAGTCCGTCCGCATTCTACCCTCCGTCCTGCGTCACAGAAGCACATTGTGTGGAAAGCAGTGGTGGCTCTCGGCCTGGCAGTCCACTGCCTGATTCGCTCATATGTCCACTCAGCAAATCTTTGCTTTGCATGTTCAGGCATCATGACAGGCAGTGTGGTTAGTGGTTTGCAAAACAGACACGATTCCTGCCCTTGTAGAGTCTACAGTCCGTTGGGAACAAGAGCATTCACCAAATCGTCACACATGGACACCTGAGTATTCCAGTCTAAATAGTTGCCGTCGCCTTAAGAGCATCTCAGTTGGGGACTGGCTGATTCTGGGGGTTCTTGGAAAGCATCTCTGAAGGACTGGTATTGGAGGTGAGAGCTAGAGGTGGAGTCTGACCTCGTGAGTGCGAGTGGGAGCACAGCATGGTCCAGATGGGGGTGACTGGATGTGCAGTGGCCCCGAGAGAACAAGGAGGGGGCATATCTGAGAGCTGAGAGCAGGTCAGTGTAGCTGGAGCTTGGGAGCAGGAGAAGAGTGTGGAGAGATGAGTCGGAAGGGCTGAGGTCAGTTCAGTTCTTGACATCAGGCTCTTTCCATAGATTTGGGTGAGGACTGGCAGCCCTGCTTGGGTTTGTAGGAAAAGGAAGGCAGCCCAAGGCACTGATCTGGAAATAAGTTTGAGATTTGTGTCAAAACATTATGGCTGTTTCTTAAAGCCTCTGATAGAGGGAATCCTATTAAAATTGTACTTAAAACTTTTCCAATCATATGGGGTTATTGATAATGACATAAAAGTGATCCTTGTGGTATGGTAAGAAAAATCAATCTACATGGCAACAATTACTTGTGAGATTTTTTTTTAGATAGTTTACTGCTCTGTACTTTGTGCCTAGATTAAAACATGGTCAACTTTTTGTGAATATTTCATATGAACTTGGAAAGAATGCACAATCTAAAGTGGTTGGATATATATACATATTCTTTATGTCAACTTTCTTAAATGTATTGTTTAATTATTCAAATATTTACTGATTTTTGTTCCTCTGCTTGATTTATCATTTATTGCGAGATGTGTTGGATATTTCCCCAAACGATAATGGATTTGTCAATTTCTCCTCTTGATTCTGTCAATTTTTGATTAATATGTTTTGAAACTTTATTATCTGGGGCATACAAGTTTGGAAGTATTGTATCTTCCTGGTGAATTTAAACCATCAATATGTAGTGAGTTTTTTATATCTTCACATGCTTGTTGTGTAATTTGTATTGCGTTTATATTGCTTCATCAGCTCTCCTCTCATTAGTATTTGCATGATAGATCTTTTCCATTCTTTTATTTCAGATTTTCTGTGTCTCTAATTTTAGAAATGTCTCTATAACTAAATTCATTTTAAACCAGTTTGGCACTGTTTGTCTTTGAACTGGAGAGTTTAGCCCACTCACACTGATTGTAATTTTTGATATATTTTTATTTGTTCCTATGCTGTTAGTTTGGGTAAGGTCTAGGATCTGACTCTGCCTTACTTACAAACTAACAATTAGCATGTTCCCGTTTTATGGGTGTTGTAAGAAGACATAAGCTTCCAGGATCAGAGAGAAGGGACGTTACCAGTCTAGTGACATGAGTACCAGATTTGCATTGATTTCCTTTGCCCCCCACCACTCAAGGTGCAGTGAAGGGGGACCAGATGGATGCTATGTTCACAGTGAACCTGCATCCCAGCCGAGGAACACTGAGCCTGGGGACCTTGTGTTTAGAGCAAGGGGTAGGCAGGCCTGTTCTTCGTCCTGGAGGAAAATGTTACCTCATCCTGCAAAGTTGCTCACTGCAAACACAGCCCTGAGAAATGGGTTAAGAGTGCTCAGTGTGCACACTCGGCATGAATGGATGAGGAATGCAGAGACGCTCTGGCCCCTGGTGGTTGCCACTCCCAACAGCTTGTGTTTTCCACTTATCCTCCTTTTTCTGAATTTCTTTTTTCCCTTCTTTCTTGTCTACTTCTGGAATATTTTCTTGCTCTATACTTTTGTCTCTATTAAGTTAAGAATTCCAGTCAGCTCTCCCATATCTGCAAATTCAGCATCTATGGATTCAACCAACCTTGGATCCACCAATGGTACGACAGCATTTTATAAAAGGGGTTGAGCATCTGCAGATTTTAGTATCCGAGGGGGTCTTGGAACCAGTTCCCCATGGATACCAATTGACAACTGTACACAGTGAATTTCTACTTTTTCATTGGTTGCCCTAGAAATTTTAGCATGTATATTTAACTTAGTCTAAAAGTAATCTGCATCTTTATTGACTTCCAGAAAAAATACAAGGACGTTAGAAGATTGTAACTCTGATCACCCTCCTTATGCATGTGCTGTTTTTTCAATCAGGGTTTCATTTCTAACTTGATTTTTATTTCTTTTTATGCAGTCCATGAGTGTTTAGCTCTCCCCATATGTTTTCATTGGTAGTGAACTTTCTCAGGTTCTTGATCTGGAAGTGTCCTTCTGGTTTGCATTCTGTCAATTTTCAGCAGATCTAACTTTTCCTTTATCAACTCTTTCTTGGACTTTGTCTAAAGTGCTATTTAATCTACCTGTTTTAAAATTTACATCATTACGATTTTATTTATTTATTTATTTATTTATTTATTTATTTATTTGCAGTACGCAAAAAAGGCCACTGTTGTGGCCTCTCCCGTTGCGGAGCACAGGCTCCGGACGTGCAGGCTCAGAGGCCATGGCTCACGGGCCCAGCCGCTCCGGGGCATGTGGGATCCTCCCAGACCAGGGCACGAACCCGTGTCCCCTGCATCGGCAGGCGGACTCTCAACCACTGCGCCACCAGGGAAGCCCCTGATTTTATTTTTAAATTTCTACTTTTGTTTACAAATCTGCTGGACCATTTTATAACCTCTAATTTCCTTGTAATGCCTTCAGGCCCCCTTTTTGGTCTTCAAACATATTAAGCAAATGTATTTTATATTATTTATACGAAAGTTTCAGCCTCTGCAGTCTTCATGCGTCTGATTCTGCAACTTGCTGTTTCTACTCACTCTGTGCTCCCGGTGGCTTACCTCCTCGTGTATTTAGCAATTCATGATCGTGAGCCCATATTCCTGATAATTTTCTCCGTGGTTTAACTTTGAGACCCCTCCAGAGTACTGACATTTGCTTCCATGTGGCCCTCGGGCTGCTATAAGCTGGGACCTTTAAAAAGTAAATATCTGGCTTGGAGTTTTTCAGAGTGTGAATTTTGGCCTCCACTGGCGTGAAGAGGAGGCACAGAAACATCAGAGGAGAATTCTCTTTCTCTTTCTAGCCCTCATACCTGCATAAGCAACTCTCCTCCTGCAGGGAGAGAATTTCCCAGCTTACCTTAGGGTCTTCCCCGCCAGGGTCCTGACTTTCAGGGTGGGTCTGCCCTGCCCTCCCACCTGCGCGTGGGCCCCAGGCTTTCTCCAGTTCTCCCCCAACCCGCCCATACCCCAGACCCTGATAAGACCTGGATCTTGATAACAGGGATTGACACGGGCCACAGGACAAATGCTGCTCAGAACACTGCTTACCTTTGGAGAACATCTTCTCATCCTCATCCTTTGTCTAAGTTTGTTTTCCCCCCCTTACTATTGGCCCAGCCATGCTTTAAAAAAAAGAGAGAGGATTTTCCCTTTGTTTTACGTATCTCAGGAAATCTGCCTCTACATACGTAACCCGCTGTATTGCCAGGAATGCCCTCACCCTGCCCCAGCCTGGTCCTGTGGCCTTCTGATGAGGATGATGACGGATGGACCACAGGACACTACACGCCATGGAGCCTAAACTCCTATTGTTTTGTTGTTAGTGTCCCTGAGTATTTTTTCATGTGCTCATCTAGTTCCCATCCCTAACATAAATATCTAGTGCCTGAAAGGCTGTAGATGTCTATGAAACATTTTTTAAAAGATGAACATTTCCTGCTAAAAAAAATTCTGGCAAGGATTTCACATTCTCCTTTGTACCCAATTCCAGGTCTTGAGAGACTTTTCTATTATAAGAGGTTTTTTTTTTTTCTTTTTAAGTTACAAAAATCCTTCCTGCTGTAGTTTTCACCTGTTTCCTCTTTCTGGCTAACTCCCTTCCTTTTAAAGTTCCTCTCTAATTTATGTATAGGCTCAGGTTGACAAGAAAAAGCCTTTATTTCTCTATTCACAGGTCAGTTTCCTCACATACTGTTAATTCACCATTCAGTCGTGAGCCTTCCTACTGACTCTTTGTCGTGAAGGTTCACTGCACATTTGTGGGATGAGAAGTGTGTTTGTCTCCACAACAAAGGGCTGCCGGCACAAAGCCCCACCAACGGGGTGGCTTCAAACAACAGAAATGTATTGTCTCATCATTCTGAAGGCCGGAAGTCCAAGATCAAGACATCAGGAGGGCCCTGGTCCTCTGAAACCCGTAGGGGACTCTTTCCTGCCTCTTCTAGCTTCTGGCCATGGCTACATCTCTCCCTTCTCTGCCTCTGTCCACGTGGCCTCCTCCACTGTCTCTGCCTTCACGTGGTCTTCGTACGAGGACACCAGTCACACTGGATTATGCCCGCCCCACTCCAGCGTGACCTCATCTTACTGTGTCTGTGATGACCCTATTTTCAAATAAGGCCACATTCTGAGGTCCTGGGGGTCAGGGTTCTAACATGCTTTTAGAGGGGACACAACCCAACCTGTAACAACACGTAAACAATAGTGAAGCTCAAACCCGGAAGTCCTACGGATGCCGTCGCCTCCCGGTGACAGAATGTGGGGTTTTGCCCCTCCCCCCTTTAAAACACTGATAATTAGAAAAGACCAAGTGAGAGCACCGGCATTAGTGTTTTCAAATGTCCTACGGCGGCACGGACGCGTAGTCAGAAGCCTCACCTTGGTGCCCCTCCTCTGCATCCTGAGTAAACTAAGTTTTCACAAGGAAACCGAGCCTTTCTGCTCCCAGAGCACAGCATTCTTTTGCCAAAGGCACTCACGCTGTCTGTCCCCAAGGCCATACATAATGAAGCCGCTGGAGGCTGCCACCTGGACTTCTGTCTGTGAGATGCTCCGATGGCAGACTCTTGGCCCCAGTGGCATTTCCTGGGCAAGTGCAGTTGTCTAGGGAAGTGAGGACCCCAGCCTGTCACCCCTTGGTTGCCGCCCCTCTTGTGCTTTCTTTTGATGCCCAGCCACTATTGCTTGATACACTGTGAACCTGTGAGGTCCTGGACGTGCAGACCTTGTCTGAATTCTTCTCTTGTTGTGTCAGTTTAGACGGTTGGTTCACCTCCCTGGGCCTCAGTTTCTCCACCTCATAAGATGAGGTTCACTGTATCTGCTTCATGGAGTTCCCAGTGTGTTACAGAGATGGAATAATAATGTAGGCCCAGATCTTCATAACCAACAAATCTCTGATAACAGTCATCACAGAAACCCTTTAAGCCAGCGTGCACAGAGTGCTTGCTGCAGACAGTGGCCATCCCATGTGCTTCCAGGTGGGTAAGAGACACACGGAAGCCAGGAGTCGTAACCCGGCACAGTAAGTAAAACAAGGACCCCAGGGGAGGACTCCCTAGCACAGCCTGCAGGTGCGGGGATTCCATTAGGCTTCCCAGCAACAATAGTGAATCTTGAAGAAGGTGGGAAAGCGGGTGGGAAGGACATCCAGGCAGTGGCCACAGCGCAGTGGAGGCTGGACGTTCCTGTTGACATAGGTGTCCGCGCAGTGGGCACAGGAGGAGAGGGCGCCGTGATGGAGGAGAACACGGCCTCCTGGCTCTGGGGTCGCACTTCATTCCTGCAGACGCTGGAGCTATGGCGTGCTATTTGCTTCTAAACAGATTGCTTTGGTAGTGGGATTGCAGACGGGTTGCGGGGGTGGGGGGGCAGCATTGAGCCAGGACTTACTATATTCCTGCACGAACAGTTACTGATTGCGGGGCTGGAAGGAAGGGAGACAGGGACGCTGCTTAGAAAGCGTCACAAGTCTGGGTCGTTACGCATACGGAATGAAGGAGTGACAGAGTGGCTGGTAGTTCTCATCTTCCCCTTCAGGCGGTGGGGTGACTGGCCGTGCCCTGCACAGCACAATAGAGTTTAACGGAGAGAGCTTTCAGGCCAAAATTCTAGAAGAGGGGTATCTGCTCCTTTCCCAGGCGTGTCATTGATTTTTCTGTGTGAAACTCCAGGATTTTAACACGTAGCATCTTGGTTGAGCCCTTTACAATTTACAGAGCACGTCCTCCTACTGGTTTCCTGTGTGGAGTTGCCAGTTCTGTAGGTGACAACCTTGTGAGGAAAGTAGACAGGTTTCTCCCCTCCCCCCTCCCCTCCCCCGCTCCCCCGTCATCACACAAAGCGGGCTTTCTGGACCTCAATGCTGACGCGTTTGGGATGGGCTCATTCTTGGTGGGGATGGCCTGTGCGTTGCGGAGATTCATCGGCATCCCTGGCCTCTGCCCACTAGATGCCAGCAGCATCCTTCCTGTCACCCCCACTTGTGACAACCCAAAATGTCTGCAGACGTTGCCAAATGTCTCCTTGACAAAGTCACCCCCAGTTCTAAAGGCTCGGAGGATTTTGGCAAAGGTGAAGTCATAATCGGAACAGTGGGTAGAAATTTAATTCAAGATGTTTCACCTTCTGACGTGCATTCCACGGTGCAATGCTTCTTACCACGGTACGTTTTTAGATATCGCTCCCCGAGCCACAGCTATGTCGTATTTGCCCTTTGACAAGGAGGACATTTATGTTCAGCTACACCTATTCCGTGTCCAGGACTACATCGTTTCATTTCCAGAAGTACTTTATTCATTTTTACAGTCTCTTGTTTGTTCATCACATTTTCCTTTCTTCCTCTTATTTCCTTAAACATATTAGATTTGATAGTTTTCCATTCGACGTCTGCTAAGTCCAGCAGCTGAAGTCCACGCGTCTGATGCTGTGGTCGGTTGTCTTGCTGGCTTTGCCGACACCCCGTGTCCTTGTGAACTGTGCGTTCAGTGGCTGTGAGCTTGTGCTCCTGGTAACTGTGTGCGAGGAATCCTTTGAATCCTGGGTTTAATGTGGATTTCTCTAGAGAGCATTTCTGTGTGTTTCTGCTGGGCACCTGGGCTTAGAACCACCTGAGCCCACTTTAAGTTCTCAACTCGAGTTTTCCTTGTTGCTTTTTCTTACACGGAAAGTGCATTAGGTCCACAAGCCTGTGTCGGAGCTGCCTTCCCTGCCACCCCACCCTGCGTGGCTGGGCGTCTGACCTCCGTGGCCCTTGAGGGTTAACTTTGAATCTCCAGGTTGCAACCGTGGACGGCATTCTCGACTCCGCACTGACCACTTCCATTGTAACTGGTTTGTTGCACAAACCTGGCTTGTGCTTGGATCATCACACACCTTCCACTCTTTGTCGGAAGAGTGGACCATGAAAGGACCCTGGCAATTTCGACGGCTTTCCTTCCCTCTCTTGAACAAGAGACAACTGCATGCACTTTAGGTTTTAAACTTGATCAGGAAGTTAGTGTTTCCAGTCCTAGGACTGATCAGACTCAGACATTCTCTTTGCCCAGCTTGAATTTCCATCACACTGGAAGCCTGCAGCATCCTTTTCAGGGTCAGAGCGGGAGGAGAGGAGAGATGAAGACGTACTTAAACTGCTCCTGGCCCGGCTGAGCCCCTCTCTCATGCTCAGCTGTCTCGTCTTCTTCCGCGGTTACTGTATCTGGAGACCCTCCCCCCGTGCCCTCTCTCCCCAGCTGCAGCCCACTTACAGGACAGCGGCCTTTCATTTTGGGGGTTACTTAGAATTCTTCCCTCAGCCTTGGGCCTGGTGCCGGGCAGGGCCTCAGGGACCTCCACACGTGCCCGTCTCCAGCACGGCCACGTCTCCTCTGTCGGAGACATTGATATATCCTTTTCCCCACAAGCCCCGGGAACGCAGGCCACTCCGTGAGCCGTCCTTCCTGGTGCCTCCCTGGGGCCATGGCCGTCCTGCTCCCTCCTTTAGAAGCCAGGCCCCAGCACATCACAGCTGTCACGGTGGGGCTCGAAATATAGGAGGGGGCGTCCCCCCACCCCCCGGAAGGTCCTTTGGGAGGAGGGAAGGGAAGGTGGAACGGCACAGGGTTTGCCAGTCACGTTGCTGAGAAAAGCCTCCCTCCCCTGCCTGCCCAGGGCGTACTGCGTTCTCAGGGACGGGGCAGCTCCAGGCCTTGGGAAGCTCTCGGTTATCATCCTTGGAATTCTGAAATCGTTAACCTCTTGTGTATCGGGGACTTGGTAGGAACTCTACTTTCCGTTCATCCATCATGAAATTCTGTTTGTTCCAAGTTCTCCATAATCTTGTTCTTCCGCAGCTGGGGACCGCGTCCCCTCTGTCCAGGACACACATCCTTGTCTGCAGAGCTCACCCCAAATGCCGCCTCCTCGGCTTCTCCAGTTAGGATTCGCTCCTCATTTAGCTCTGTTCTTGTAGCATTTCCTTACATGTTTCTTTCACATTATGTAAAACCTGCATCCGATTTGTCTATTCGCTTTCCTTCTCTAACACACGGCAGTGTACTTCTGGAGGTCGGGAGCCGCGTCATAATCACGTCCGTTTCCCCTGGGCCGAGCACTGGGCCAGGTGCTCAGAGGAGCTCCATAATCGTGTGTTCAACTGAATCGAATGCACACCAGCCAGTCTGGTCCTCTCTTGGAAGCAGCATTAGCCATGGAATTCAGTCCCAGACCGATCGTGCTTAAGTCAGGGAGAAACTCAAGATAATCAGGTGTCTGCTGAGCTCTTGGTCTTCTCTCCAAGCTTCCCCACCCCATCATCTGGGCACCAGCCCAGCCTTTATTAAGCTCACTTTTTCTTTCCCAAAATTTGCTAGGGATCATTTGGACCCAGGTTAAAGTGGGCCCTGATACCTACCCCAGATTTGGTGGTCTGGAGGGTTTGGTGGTAAATGATTGCCAGAGACTTTGATATACCTCTGTTTTACTGGCAGAAGGGCAAACACACTTGTTCTAGCAATGAAATGAATTTCTCAGTTGAAATATGGAAGCTGCTTTTTTTTTTTTCTTTTGAGATGTCCAAGTTCAATAGAGCCATTTTGTAGCACTCAGTTGTGAGGGATTGTGGATGTCCCATAAGACACTGCCTTCCCAGTCCTGTTACACCAGGTCAAAATGCTCTTTAAAAAAATTTTTTTTTAATTTATTTACTTATTTGGCTGCACCGGGTCTTCGTTGCAGCATATGGGCTCTTAATTGCGGCATGTGGGATCTAGTTCCCTGACCAGGGATCAAACCCAGGCCCCCTGCATTGGGAGTGTGGAGTCTTAACCACTGGACCACCAGGGAAGTCTCAAAATGCTCTTGTTGGTAAAACACAAGCCTTGTGTTAAAACACAAGCCTGCCCCAAGGCTATTGCTCTGAGCAGGGTGCCCCTGAGCTTGCATCGTTGACAAACCATACTCCTGTCTCTGAGTAGTTGCACCATCTACCCACAGCCGGCGTCTTCCTCATTCTTGGAGCAGGTGACCAGACCGATGTCTGATGTCCGTCAGCTGCTGTCTTTTCCAGAGAAGCAACATGGCACCGCCCTGGCCTGTCTTTGTTTGCTTAGAGCTGGGATACCTGAGTGGTGGTGGCGGGACACCCAGGGTGGTAAGAAGCTCATTCCCAGCATAGGGATAATGGCCCTCCAGCAGAAGAATCCTTGCGGGAAGCAGGAACCGGTTTGGGGCATATTTTCATCTTAGGGATGCACAGTGGGAACACAAAACATGCAGTGTGCTCAAGCTCATCAGGCAAGGAAATGGCAGTGCCAGCATCTTGATGCTAAGCTGTGCTTACCACCATTAAACCCCAGGGAGACTATCTGACCTCACCTCTTGACCCAGATGCAGCATGAACCTACCAGTTCTTATCTGGGAGCATCCTCTGTCTTTACTCACTTTAGCAAAGATAGCCTGACACAAGTATTAATGCGACCTTTGATTAAGCCAAGGGATGATATGACATGTAGATTTTTCACAATCTGCCTAGCAAAGCAGTACTTGGCACACAGCAGCGGGTGCAAAAATGCTTCTGGACTTTTCAGGGGGTGGTGGCAGTATGCTAATGAGATTGTTTGGCCCTGTTTTAAACATAAAAATACGTGGACAGTGCACAAGAGGAAAACAAAAGACTGCACAGAGTCCTAAGCTCACAAATCCAGAACTGCCTACAGCCCTCTGGTGAGCATTTCTAGGAAAAAAAGAAAAACAAAGGGTGTTCCCCTTTAAGGTAAATCCCCTGCAGCCCTGCAGCTGGTTTCTGAGAGCCCTGACTCAGGACACTCTGTGTTTAGGCCCTGATAAGTCATCCGTTTGGATAATTTTCTATACATGGAGTCAGAGGTCATGGAGAACGGATGTGTCTTTGTTCTCCAAACACTGCCCTGGGAGGCTTCTCCAGCTGGCTGCCGGCGTCCCGGGCTGCGTGGGGATCCGTTCATCACCCGGGCAAGGACTGGCGGACCCCCAGGTCGGGCGCCCGGGCCGCGGGGACGGGCTCAAGAAGAGGGCCCCAGGGGCCAAGGGTTGAGGAGAGGTGCAGAGCGCACGTGTGCAGGCTCATGGTGCACCCCTCCACCCTTTTGTTCCATGTTCTAGAAGTGTTTGCTAATCAGCAATTAAAGTTTTGTACAGCACAGAAGAGCATGATTCCAGGGTGCTTTAAGGAAAGAAAACATGACACCCCAAGCTAGAAAAAAGCCCAACAGGCCAATGAAGTAGAACATAGAGTAGGCGACAGGCACAGCTGAGCCGGCCGCCTCACCGCTCACCGCCCGCCCCGCGCGGCGCAGCAGTCCTCCGCGTGCTCATCAGGCATGCGCCGCCGAGGGCGCTGATTGGCGGAGGGGGCGGTGGGCGGGGCAGAGCCGCAGAGAGCAAGTACTTGGAGGCGGGTGGGGTGGGGGGGAGGAAAAGTGAGAGCCTGGGGCTGTAGGGCGGTGGGCGCTGATTGGCGGTAGTGGCTGAGAAGAAGGAGGTGGGCGTGGCTGGGCGCGCCGGCGGGCTCTGATTGGCGGTAGTGGCGGGGGCCTGCTCCTCCCTGGGCCTGAGGAGGAGGAGGAGGAGGAGAAGGGGGAGGAGGAGGAGGGAGAGCTTGGGGCGGCGGACTCTGATTGGCGGTAGTGGCGGAGGGCCGGGCGGGGCGGCAGGTGCTGATTGGCAGTAGTGGCTGGGGGCGGGGCGGGGCGGGGCGGGGCGGGGCTGCCCGGGGCTGGTCCTCGCAGGCAGTAGGAGGAGGAGGAGGGAGCGCTGGGTCCCCGGCCGCCGTGGCCGGCTCGGCCTGCCCTTTGTGCCCGCAGCCCGCGCCCCGTGCCGATGGCCGCTGCGCCGGGCTTCCCGACCGCTCGCGCCCGCAGACGGACCTAACCCCGCGCGCCTGGGATGCGCCGGGGATGCGCGTCCTCCGGCCCTGCGGCTCCTCGCGGCTGGGCGCCGGGCGATGGAGCTGAGCATGAAGAAGTTCACCGTGCGCAGGTTCTTCTCCGTGTACCTGCGCAAGAAGTCGCGCTCCAAGAGCTCCAGTCTTAGCCGACTCGAGGTAAATGCCCTCGCCTCTGAGCGCGCAGGTACCCAGGTCCCCGCCGCGCCCTGGAGGATGCTGCGGGTCTTGGGGCCATCCCGAGCCCTTTCCTATTATCACATGCACGGTCACCCTGAGACCCATGTCAGGGAGTTAAAGTTGAAAGCTGGTCCGGTTTTCCTAAAACCGAACGTTATTGTTGGGACTTATAACTGGACCGGTCCTCGGGTCCTCAACAGGGACTAAACTTTGCCCCCATTGAATTTCTAACTAATTTTGTTCTACGCTCTGCTCAGGGTTTGGGGTAGTCACCCTGGGTGCCCACAGGGGTGCTCCGGGTGGGGAGGGCTTTTCAGCCCGTGTCGCTCGCTATGGCACCTCAGAAGTCCCAAGTACAGAACCTGCCCAGCCCCACCCTAGGCTGGTGTTGATCGGGTTTATTTTGCCTTGACCCAGAGCCACACAAATACTACCATGTAGTGTAGATTGTTCGTGTATTTGAAATCAGTGTAGAATTGACAAAAAGGGATTTTTTTTTTTTAAAGGCAGCAACACAATTTACTTGGACTAGTCTGAAACGGTGCTCAGTAGTAAAGTGCCTGATGCAATATCTCTGCAGCTCGGGGTTTGATATAGATTCGTCCCGAAAGCCAGAGGACCCTGAAAATAGTGTCCTTTTCTCGGGTCCTGCATCATGTCATCTTCAGGTTTCCAAGTCATCTGTGGACGGTTCTCTAATGTGTTTTGTATTTCAACAATCACATCTTATTCTCTTCATCCCAGTGTCCAGAGTACGTGGTTGAATCTATAGATGACCAAACTGTGAAGCATGTTTAAGTAAAAAAAAAAAAAAAAAAAAAGACATTGTGGGGTTTGGGGGGAGGGGGTGGGAGCTGATGACACGGCCTAGAGATTTCTTTTGACATTGCTCTCGCCTGTGCCACAAGGCTGGCACCTATGGAGGTTTTGATGTGTTTTTTTCTAACGAAGTCAAATCAATTGGAACAATGTCACATTTTTCATCTTGAGTTTCTTTGTCCTGGCTGCCATGATATTAGATACAGGCATGGGTTCTGCAACAATTAAGAGGGCTTTAGGGAAAGCTCAGGAATAGACATGAAAGCAACAGGGAATTACTTGTTTAAAAAGTTTCTGTTATGATATCACTAAATCAGAATTTTAAGAACTAGGCTAGGTTTCTGAGGGTAAAACATATCTTTCAAACAAATACAACTATTAATTAAATTGTGGAGGAGGGCTTGCTTTAAACCTCATGCTGACAGAGATGAAGCATAAGTTCATTGAGATAAGTCATTTTCCTGGGTCTCAGGCACTCAAAAAACGAAAGTGGATGAGAATAGAAACTCAGAAGAGTATTCACCTTTATACCTAGTATGTCTTTATTCATCGAAATGCCAAGTTTATTATTCAGCTCCTTGTCCCCTTCCATTTATTGTCCTTGTCAAGGCGAGGTAGTAAGCTCCCAGAGTCGTTTAAGAAGAGGAGCATAAACACTGGCAAACCCGTGGGGGTCAGGAATCCTCTCTCAGCACGATATACTCACCTCTGGTGTTCTGGTTTGCCAAGGAGAACCGGGTTGTGGAAGTGCCTCAAAAATATATATAATAGGAACCAAGTGTTGCTTAGAAACGATGTTGCTTCAATGTGAAAATAAAATTTCTGTATACAAAATAAAACTATAAATAAACCATCAGGTATGCAGAAGGTCAAGCTGACGAGGAAGAAATGTAGTCTGTCAGCATGTGGTCAGTGAGCACTTCGTCTGACCCAGGTGCCTGTGCTGGGGGCTGGACAGAAGGTCTGATAAAGATGCCCAGCCCTGATCCAGTGCTCTCTTCTCTGCAGATGCTCTTAGCAGCTGCTTGCAGTTGATACTTGTGAAAATCCAGGTAGACATGTGTTACTATCCTCATTCTACTGCTAGGGAGGAAAAACCCTGAGAACAAAACCTGAGAATCATGCTGAACACCGAACAACTAATTCACTCTGCAAGTGTTTCCTGAGAACCTCCTATGTGTGCAGCTCTTTTCTGGGCATGGTAGGTCCAAAAAATATAAGACGTAGCAACCCTGGCCTCATGGTGCCTCCACCTAGTGGGGGATTGAATCAGTGACTGACTGACCTGTGCTTCAGTCCAGTAAATTCCATGTTCCTGCCCGGCTACCTTCCATCATTTCCCAAAGAAGCCTGTCTATTCATTTGTATAGTCAGAGCAGATTATAGACCAAGAAGCACTCACCAAAAATTGTGAAATTTAAGAAGCAGGTTTGTCAATAATTTGAGGTTGAGAAGTAGGACATATAAAGTACTTAACAGGGATATGTACAAAGTCCTCTGTTTGGACTAATGAAAAAGATAACTCATTTTGTAAAAAGAAACGTGGTTATTTTTAAACTCTTTCTGTGAAATTTATATTTTAAAATATACACAGAGACTTTGAAAGTTTTTGTTTTCTTTACATTCAAAATCTAGTGATATTAACAGGAAAGTAACAGTACTTACTTTAAGGTTGAAACAGTATCATCTTTGTCAAAAAGACTTTTAGGGAGAGGATTAGTGTTTCACACTTGCTTTTAAATTTGACTTGACTTTCCAATCTAGAACTCAGCACTCTAACCACCAGAGAAGCCAGGTTGTTTGATCAGATTTGGAATCAGTTTATGAATTACATCTTAAATGCTTTTACAGTGTATCAGCATTGCAGCAGCTGAGACGGCTAGATCTTGGACTCTGGCAAGGATGATTTGGGGGGTTTCTAAAGGCAACTTGGATGTCTTGCACAGATTTCTATGTGCATGGCCTAGAATGGTTTCAGGGCTCAGCATCTGCCAGACCCTCACCCCCGAGAAAGCTCTGATATCAGGTCATTGACAACATTGCCTGCGAGCCATAGTACCTCTAGAAGATGTAACCATTGCCTCATCTAACTGTCCATTTCATAGATGCGAAAATGGGGCCCAGGGAAGCAAAATGACTTGCTTATGCTCCTAAAATGTTTGACAGGGAGTTCTTTACTATAAGAGCATGTACTGTTTATTATGAATTTTAGCCATTTCAGGTTGCATGGTTATTGGAGTTTACCAAGTATTAGATGATGCATGAATGAAAGCTATTGCAAGTTTTCAAAGAAAACTACTCTAGGGGATATTTTGGAATGTGCTTCATAACCTAAAGTTATTCTAGAAAACCTTTTCTGGAAGTTAGAAAGTTCCAGGTGAATTTGGGCTTTGCATCAGATTTACTCACACTGGATTCTCACTTCTACCTCTCACAGCAGGGCAGCTCCTTAAACTCCCTAAGCCTCATTTTTCTCCACTGTGAAGTGGGAATGGTAATAGTTCCTGCCTCTTGTGGTTAATAGGAGGCGCATGAGCTACCATATGTGAAGGCTTAACGCGGAGTCTGGATGACGAAGTCAATCATCAGTCATTGTTAGCCGTGGATATTGATACACCATGTCCCGGGTTTGCTGATATTTTTCACAGTGTGTAGTGTCTGCTGGTTCTGTCTGAAGCTGAGGTTGCCCCTACGGCCTGCGGAACCCATGGCTTGTGCTGTCTCCCAGCCTGGGAATTAATTAACCGTTGAGGCGCCCTTGCTGAGCGCCTTGCGGAAGAAAAGGCAGAGATCCGTCTTCCCAGGCTGGATTCCAGCCTGTTCCATTCGATAGGACTGGCCCCATTTGCTAAGAGGACAGCCCCAGTCCGTCATCTGGCTGGGATGGTGATACTCCTTTTCCTTATCTTGCCTGTCACCCTGGGATCCGAGAATGCATGACAGTGCAGGTCCTGGAGCTGAGGCACCCAGAGCTCAGGCTGCTTCTAGAGTCAGGACCTGCCCCAGCGTCAACGTCCTGACTTAGCAGAGCTTTGGGAAGGAAGCCTGCCTGCTCATCCCTCAGTAGCCCAGGAAAACCTCCAAAGTGTGAGCAAACTCCAAAGCCTAGCCTTGGGGCTGGGGAAGGTTGAGAGAGGTTGGCCAGGAAAGGCTTGGGAGAAAATATTGGGTTTCAATTAGTGAAAAGTGCTATTGTTTACTCGGGGTAAGATTTATCTACCCATCTGCTAAACGTATCAGTACTCAGTGTCGGTTCATTTAGGGAACACGTATTTTGCTTGAGGTTATCGCCAAAGACGGGAAGTTGGTTCTCTTTGTTTACCTATCATTTCATCTGGTTTTGACATTTTTACTGAAAGACAGTTGGGGGTGGGTGAGAAGGATAAAAGACAAGTCCTCTCTCTGGGGTATTGATGGTGGTAAACTGTTGAGTGGAGGAGAATTTCATTTATTTAGTAGCTCAGTTATCTACATACTCGGACTTTTTAGTGTAGACCATGTGCATTGTGCAAAGCAGTTGAGATATAAAGGTCTGATCCCTGCCCTCAGTGAACTTAACGTCTAGTGAGAGAGGCAAACACGTAAATGGAAGCCCCCTATGTAGGGTGTAAGTCCTGTGAAATTATTGGCATCATTGGCATTCAATGGTCTGATTACATCAATTGTCAATTTGTTCCGATTTCCAACGCTCACAGATAATCAAGCATTATCTATGTGCACATGGGCACACATGAATATATTTTAATTGCTTACCCCTTTTTAAAGGAAACATGGTATCCTAATAAATTAAATGTTAGGGGACTCTTAGCAAATAGAGCAGTGTTGGCTCTGGTCATGAAAAAAAAAAAAAAGAAAGAAAACTTCCTGGAAAGTTGAACATTCAAGCTTATTCTTGGTCCTTGACTGGTAAGCTCTTCTTGATACTGGGAGGTTTCCAGGAAAACCATTTCTAATTAAAATAATTTTCAGGTAATTTCAGTAAATACACCCTAAGAAATTCTGTGTTAATCCTGATTTTGTTGGGCTTTTGGATAGCAATAACAACAACAAAAGTCAGAGAAGACCACAAGAAATAGTCCCTTTTAGTGAATACTTAATTTGCTTATTGTTTTGCTTATTTATGCTTTGTTCTGTTTTGAAGACACTAGACACTAGACTTAATTCCTTATTTGTGGTCTGCCTTATCTTTGCAATTTCATTACATACTTTTCTCTCCTTACATCCAAGAAAACTCCCCAAAGTACTGTTTCTTATTTAAAAATATATGAAAAGACAACCCAAAATATTACTTCACCCCCCTTTTTTTTTTTTTTTTTTTGTGGTACGCAGGCCTCTCACTGTTGCGGCCTCTCCCGTTGCGGAGCACAGGCTCCGGATGCGCAGGCTCAGCGGCCATGGCTCATGGGCCTAGCCGCTCAGCGGCATGTGGGATCTTCCCGGACCGTGGCATGAACCCGTGTCCCCTGCATCGGCAGGTGGACTCTCAACCACTGCGCCACCAGGGAAGCCCATACTTCACCCCTTTTTTAAAATTTTTATTTTATTCAAGTATAGTTGATTTACAATGTTGTGTTAATTTCTGCTGTACAGCAAAGTGATTCAGTTATACATATATATACATTCTTTTTCATGTTCTTTTCCATGATTGTTTATCCCAGGATACTGAATATAGTTCCCTCTGCTCTACAGTAGGACCTTGTTGTTTATCCATTTCTATATATAATCGTTTGCATCTGCTATTCCCAAACTCCCAGTCCATCCCTCCCTCCCCCCTCCCCCCTTGGCAACCACAAGTCTGTTCTCTCTGTCTGTGAGTCTGTTTCATAGATTCACCCTTTTTTTTTCTCCACCTCTTTGACCTATTCATTCTGAGTGTCTTCCACCACACACCCCGATGCAGCAAAGACTATTTATGTATATTTTTCATGCATTCAGAAATACAAGAATAAAATGAAATCACACTAAGTAAAAACTGGAATATCTGTCCACATTGCAGCTTACCCAGGATTTCACTCTGTTTCTTGCATGCTGGGTGGGCGATTTCCTAGATGTGGCAAATTTATAAGTGGGTAGGAGGCCTCGGAACCCTGAGGCAGGGAGAGACCAGGGGCTTGAGCAGGAGGTGAAGAGTGAGCCTTGTGAGCCGAGGATTAGTCAGTGCAGGGCTCCAGTGGGGAGTGCCGCTTTCCAATGTAGGCAGACTGGGGGTGAGCTTGTTCTGTATGAAATCCAGTTGGTAACCAGCAGTTCAGCCAGAAATGTTCTTCATCTTTGGTCCAAGCTTCTGTGCTTGTTAAGTAAGTAAAGCCAGTGTAGCACTAAAAGCATTCTCTAGAATGCTCTGCCTTTATTTCCGATGACGCTGGGTTCTGTTGTGTTGTATTTTTCCCCCAGTGTCATATGTTTGCTGATATATTTTCACTGGTAAAAGCTATTAAATTAAACTCAAGTAGGAATTATCAACAAATAGTCTGTTAAGCTACAGTGTGATTTAATCAAGCAAATGGCTCAGGCACAAATGTATTCAGTATAAAATATTGTTCATCGTATCTGATTTGCAGCTGTGTAGGAAGCCTTTCCTGCTGATGAGTTGGCTAAGGAGATGTAATGGCGGTGCAGCTATACTTAAACCTGGGAACCTGCCCCCTGGGCTTTGGGGGTGACTGCAGTGGCCGCATCTCCGTGGTTGATCACCAAGTGGGCAGGAGCCAGTGTTCGGGACCACCGAGATGCGCACTGACAAAGCTCTCCTCCCTCAAACTTTAGCCCGGCTCCCCGGCCCCTCTTTTCACCTCGGCCGGACCTTGGGCTTCTGTGTCATCCTTGCTGAGCCTGCAAAACCCGGTTTAGCAAGAATTCTGCTGAGTTGATTTAGAGAGCACCCCTATCCATCCTCGGCGTTTGATCACCCTCTATATCTGGTCCAGTTCCCCATCCCCACATCCCCAGGTGAGATGAGATGACCCTGACCTGCCTTCAGCTCAGTTTAGAAGGAACTGCCCTACCCCACCGCCCCTCACCTGCCCCTTGGCTGCAGATCCCCACGTGTCCTTCTTGTGTGAGGTCTGAGCTCCATCTCATCCCCCCTGTGGCAAGCCCCACTGCAGTGGTCCCTTGAATAAAGTCTTCCTCACCATCTTTAACAAGTGCCAGAATCACTTTGCTTGAGCAGCACCTATCATTAGTAATAATTTGCATGTGTTCCTTGAGATCTCTTAACGGGGGTCCCAGGAACACCACTGATCAGAGAGCCCTACTTGATTCCAACCAGGAAACACTCAGCAGCCGACCTTTCTCCACGAGCTTTGGTTTGCAAAGGTCCCTAGGGTCTGCAGGCCGCCCTCCCCCTGAGAGCCCCAAGATTCTGTCCCCGTGGGCCAGGCGGAGGTGCTTTCCCCCTATCCCTGCATTGGGCCCCCTTCCCCGGCCCGGGGCTCCCACGCTTCCTCCCCTGGATGTGGCCGGATCTTGCTGGCTACCGTTCTCCTGGCCCCGGGCACTTCGCTCGTTCTCCTGCTGGCAGCCCCACCAGGCCACTTCATGCTTTTGAGCTCCTATCTCCTCAGCTACAAAACAGGGATTCCCCCGTGGTAATGCTGTGTCCTCAGGTTATTAAATGCTTAGAAGGTGAAATGGGCCTGATCAGGGAAGAGTTCGCCCTTGGCATTCTGTGATGTCACACAAAGCTGGCTTTGATTGGACCCCGTGTGGAAGGGGGTTTGCGCTACATTTTGGGGGAAGAAAGCTTTCCCTCCTCTGCCAGCCTCCTCTCCCTCGCGCTTCTGAGGACTCATCTGTTTCAAGTTAGTCCTGGAACCACGGAGCTAGCTTTCCTAGGTTGTAGCTACGCTGAGATTCCTGGGAGTGATGCTCTCATCCCTGTTGCTGTCACTTTAAACATAATTCGTGGAAACAGCAGCTCTCGTAAAGCTGAGAGGTTCATGCTCATGCTGTTCCTGGTGTCAGCTCTGCAGCCAGGGGCTGAAGAACCGGTAGAAATGATCTGGCTTCTTAGGGAGAAGAACTGCTTTTTTTTTTTTTTTTTTTTTTGCGGTACGCGGGCCGCTCACTGTTGTGGCCTCTCCCGTTGCGGAGCACAGGCTCCGGACGTGCAGGCTCAGCGGCCATGGCTCACGGGCCCAGATGCTTTGCGGCATGTGGGATCCTCCCGGACCGGGGCACGAACCCGTGTCCCCTGCATCGGCAGGCGGACTCTCAGCCGCTGCGCCACCAGGGAAGCCCAAGAACTGCTTTTTCTTTTGGGTGGTCTCCTCTCCCACGTTAAATTAATAAGATTCAAAACCACAAATCAAAGGAGTGTTTACTTTGTTGGCCTGCGTGTTTCCTCCTGTCGCCCAGGAAAAGAAGGTTCTGAGTAAGACTGAGAAGCTCTGAAAAATCTGCCTCATACGCTGGGGTGATTTGGGTGCCGTATCATCAGTCTTGGGATTTTCGGGTGGATATTAGCCAGACCTCGCGTCCGGGACCTCTTTGACGTGTCTGTGCAGTCAACGTGAGCCGTGACATTCTTTGAGTCAGGACACCCAAGCCACACCAGCCTGCTCGAGGTAGCTTTTACTCCTCAAAACATGCGGTCAGATCTTTAAGGAAAAGGGACGGAGGGATTTACTTTGAAAGACTCTTCTGGAACGCCTGCGGCGGAAATGCTCCAGCGACTGCTTAGGAACTCGCTCATTCAGGCCCCAATTCTAACACTTTTGGCCCAGGATAATTGCCAACTTTCCACAACTAAGGAGAGTTAGTTATATTATCTAATATAATATTATATTAGATATAATATTAACCTGCAAATATATATTTAACATGCAAAATATAGTGTGGACAATCACTTTCTAAGAATGAAAAACTAAGAAAGCTTCTTATTCTGAAAAGTGAGTAGAACGCAGATCGGAGAAGGTGCTCTGGAGAGCCTTGGCGGGCGGGAGGCTGGGGGTGCAGGCTGGGAGGGCAGCGGCAGAGAGGAGCCGCGAGAGCGGGGCGGCTGGGAGGGCTCTGTGCCCCGAGACCCCCGAGCTGCGCGGGCAAGGGGGCCACAGGAGGGACACTCTTGCCTTTGACTTGCTGCAGTGAGTCTGTTTAGCTGACTTTGAAGACAAAGAAAAAAAAACCCAGAAAAAGCAGAAAGGAGCACTTCGTTTTAGAACACCTTCGGCTTCTTGCATCCTGCTTAGTTTGTAATCAGGTTAGGGAACAGGGCAGATGGGCTGCTGGAACAAGGTTGCGATTATTGCTCCCTGCCTTCACCCCAGAGAACCCCAAGAAGCAGCGTGAGGTTGGGCGTGACTTTTGTATTTCTAGATCTCAGCAAAAAAGAGAAGGCGTGAATTTTTAAAATATATACTTACATTCTTAATAGGATTCCCCTTCATTCTCTCTCTTTTTTAAAAAAATAGATTTATTTATATATTTATTTACTTTTCTGGCTGTGTTGGGTCTTCGTTGCTGTGCATGGGCTTTCTCTAGTTGCATTGAGCGGGGGCTACTCTTCGTTGCGGCGCGTGGGCTTCTCGTTGTGGTGGCTTCTCTTGCTGCAGAGCATGGGCTCTAGGCGCGCGGGCTTCAGTAGTTGTGGCACGTGAGCTCAGTAGTTGTGGCTCGTGGGCTCAGTAGTTGTGGCTCATGGGCTCTAGAGCGTAGGCTCAGTAGTTGTGGCACATGGGCACAGTAGTTGCGGCATGTGGGCTTCAGTAGTTGTGGCTCATGGGCTCTAGAGCGCAGGCTCAGTAGTTGTGGCACACGGGTTCAGTAGTTGTGGCACGTGGGCTTCAGTAGTTGTGGCTCGTGGGCTCTAGAGCGCAGGCTCAGTAGTTGTGGCACATGGGTTCAGTAGTTGTGGCACGTGGGCTTCAGTAGTTGTGGCTCGTGGGCTCTAGAGCGCAGGCTCAGTAGTTGTGGCACACGGGTTCAGTAGTTGTGGCACGTGGGCTTCAGTAGTTGTGGCTCATGGGCTCTAGAGCGCAGGCTCAGTAGTTGTGGCACACGGGTTCAGTAGTTGTGGCACGTGGGCTTCAGTAGTTGTGGCTCGTGGGCTCTAGAGCGCAGGCTCAGTAGTTGTGGTGCACGGGCTTAGTTGCTCCGCGGCATGTGGGATCTTCCCGGACCAGGGCTCGAACCCATGTCCCCTGCTTGGGCAGGCAGATTCTTAACCACTGCGCCACCAGGGAAGCCCCTGAAGGCATGAATTTTGATGTGTGACTCAGTTAAGACTTTGCAGAATCCACCCCGACAGAGATGTGAATAAAAATGTTCAACCTGGTCAGAAGATGCTGAAGCCCATCTGTGAAGGGTCGGCGTGCAGGACAGCTGGGGTACTTAGAGCCCCGTCTTATGCCTTCATCAGCGTGTCCCACTTTCTTCTTTGACTCGTTGCTGAGGTTCGCCACAGTGGAACTCCAACAGTGGGTGTAAGGAAGTGAGACTGATTTGTCAGAGTGAACCGGCTGTAGTCGCTGTGTATGTGCATGAGGATGGGGTTTATGCTCAAGCGGGGTGACGGACATTCGCCCAGACCATCACGGGAGTGGGAGCAGCACCTGCAATTCCTGCCAGTGCCTCCACTTCCCACCCAGCTGAGTGAGCTCGGCAGAGCCCCTGTCCCCCTCCGTTGGACCCTCCTTCCCTCCACCCAGCCTGTTCCATCTGCGGCCCCCCCTCCATGCACACCCTCCTGTGACGCCTGCCACTCAGGCACCTGGCAGCCCACATCCATCCACCTGCTTCCATTCCCAGCCTCCCCCTTGGCTCTGAGCTGACCCATGGCTTAGATTCAGGGCCATCACTTTCTTCCGAAGATTCTGGCCTGCCGCACTTGGATTTGGACAGGGGAGATCTGTGGGAATTGGGGAGAAGTATTCATTGCTGTGTGGCCCAGGGTGGCATGGAGCCCACTGCCGGAGTCGGAGCCTGCCAGGGCGGTTCGTGTTCATCACACCCCATCTCCAGAGGAGGGTGCTGGGCAGAGAAGCCACTAGAAGAGTTCCTCCTGGTGGCTTGGGCTCTGTCACCCATTTCCATCAAGTTCTGGGTTTAAGGAATTTCACTGAATCACAGAGCATCCCGCGGGGCCAGGCCGGGCCCGGGAGCTGCGTGCCGCCTCCGCTGTTGGGGAGATACCCCTGTCCTCTCTGAGGGCATCCTCCCTGTGGACGCTGCCCGCACCTCTGCGCGAGCTCCGAGCCTCACCTCGTTGCTGTGCGTGAAGTTGCATAAAACCTTCTTTAGCCAGCTTGCGGCTGGTCTGGGACACGTCAGGCTCGGCTCCGGTGGCTCTGTGTCCAGGGACAGCTGTGGGTGGCTGTCAGGACCCTTGCCTTGCCGTGTCCCGCACGCGTGTTCTCTGTGGTGCGTGCCTTCTGGGTCAATGCGTGTGAAGTCTGTGGAGGTCTTTTCGGAACTTCTGTCTTAGGTATTAACTGAACATTCACCGTGTGCCTGGAGATTATCTGTAGGACTTGAGTTTAGAGGGTTAAAAAGTAGGAAGAAATGGCCTTGACCTAAGATTAATTGTGGCAGACTAAAACCTCTGTAGAAGTGAAGTAACAAAGAAGCCATTACAAAAGCACACACCCGCTTGAGGTAGGCCCACATACGGCAGTTCACAAACTGCAAGTCTGCTGTTTGGCGTTTAAAATCTTCCATAGAAAGAATGTCTCATCTACATTCACAATATAGCTGAGAGAGTGTCACCTGCAGGAAAAAGTATGGAAAAACAAAAGAAATCATTTTCATCCCTTCAAAAATTTTAAAGCAGTAAAATATCTTCGAAGGGTGAGAAACTGTCAACATTTTAAAAGCAAATTCAGAAATTTCAAAATGTTTGAATACTGGGCTTCCCTGGTGCCACAGTGGTTGAGAGTCCGCCTGCCGATGCAGGGGACACGGGTTTGTGCCCCGGTCCAGGAAGATCCCACATGCCGCGGAGCGGCTGGGCCCGTGAGTGAGCCATGGCCGCTGAGCCTGCGCGTCCGGAGCCTGTGCTCCGCAACGGGAGAGGCCACAGCAGTGAGAGGCCCGCGTACCGCAAAAAAAAAAAAAAAAAAAGTTTGAATACTAGCAATTTTTAAAAACTGAAAAACGCTAAAAGTCAAGGGGGCTTTTATTTTAAAAGCCAGTGCTTACAGAGGAATAGGGTTAATTCCAGGAAGATGGCTTTTATGACATCTTGAAGCAATTTCTAGTCAAATTTAAAAGCTTTTGACTTCCTAATGTTGAGTTTTGTGATGTGCGATTTCACTTTAAAGCCTACCAGCCCACGACTGTGCCCTGGCTCTTGAGAGGGAGTGGAGTGCCCTCCTCCCAGGAGGAGCCTGGTTCTCTGAAGGATTCCCTCTGTGCTTGGGACCTCGGGCCCCTTCCTTAGGGACACAGTGGCCGGCTGGGCGCCCTCTGCTCCCAGCGCCCCACCTGGGCTCGCAGCCCGCGGAGCACATGAGCCTGCGCCCCTGTAGGAAGGCCCTGGAACGCCCCACCTGCGGCCCCCAAACCCTGTACCTGGTGGGCCGATCCCTGTGCCCTGCTCCGCCGTCCTGGGCGTGTGGCCCAGGCCGGGGCAGGAGCAGGACAAGAAGGACGGCTGGCCTCCGAGGACCCTGGGAGCAGGTGCCCGAAAGCCCAGGGTCCAGTTTGTCTTCCTGGCGTCTCTGGCCCCGAGCAGCCCCCAGCCCTGAGAAGGAGCTCCACCCACCCCGTGGGGAGTGTGACTGAGACGACCCCGCTCAGGAAACAGGAGTGCCTTGCTGGTTGCTGGCTGTGCAGGGGCTTAGCCTTTGCCAGTGACGTATAGTTATTTCTCCTGCCTTGGCTTCACCCCTCACCGTGACCCACACCACAGCCAGCTAGGTTGTTCCTACCTGTGACACAAATGGCCAGTGGGGTCCGAGGAGACCCCACGTTTCTGTTGCTGCTCAGCCACTTAGTTCTTGTGTGACTTCTGCAGGTGGCCAGCTAACCCTTCCTGATGCTCAGTTTCCTTCTCTGAAAATTGGTACAATACCTGCCTGCAGGGATCTAGCCAGGAATAGATGGAATGGCCTGTCCACGGGCCCCGGCGGGCACTTAGTTAAAAAAAAAACAACAGCTCCATGTTTCCCATTACACTGCAATCTGTTTACGAAACTCAGTCCTAGCTTCCTGCAGCACTGCTTCTAGCCTGTACACCAGCCTCAGGGTCCGGCACACCGGCCTCAGGGTCCTGCACGCCGGTCACTGGGTCCCGCACGCCAGTCTTGGGTCCTGCACACCAGTCTCGGGATCCTGCATACCAGCGGGAGCCAGACGTGCTGCAATCAGGGGGTTTCTTAAATACAACATCAGAAGCATTAGTAAAAAATTACAAATGCCACTTAAAGTGAAGGGTTCCAGGCAGAGGCACTCACATTCCAGGACTGGACTTTTTCCTGACTACTAGATCAAACTTCCCTTCCAACCTAGAAAATTTAGGTGCCTGCTTTTCACTAAAGGCTTGAAATATAAGGAAAGGTTCTGAAAGTTCAATACAAATGGACAGCTCCATTTCCTGTGGCTAAGCCTGCTCTCTGAGCCCTGATAACACCAAACTGCTGCTTAGTTTTGAAAGGTAATAGAGGAGTGGGAGTGGAGGAGAGAGAAGGGGGGGGGGGAACAGAGAAGGGAAGAGGAGGGGAGGGATGAGTGAAAGAAACAGGGAGGATGCCAGCAGCAGAGGCCAGGAGGGAGCAGGGACAGGTGGGAAAGACACAGAAAGAAAGATGCCTTGAGAAGGAGGGGGACTGGCACTGAGGAGATTTGAGGTGGCCGCTTAGGGAAAAACACCAGCATGTGGGAAGCAGTTACATCCAAACTGTAGAGTCTGGCCGCCCTCACCCCCCGAGCATGAAAGCAGCACACGCCTAGCCCTGTAATAGACAGAGGGTCACCTGTGGACTCCCCAAAGTTGTTTCTGACTAAATTAGAGTCATAGGATTAGACACAGTCAAGAGGAAAGGGTCAGCGAGCAGCCAGCAGGGATGCTAGACAGAGCTCCTCACTCTGGTCCCCTTGCCCTGTTTGTAGCTGAGGCACAAGGTGTGGAAGGTTCCAGAGCATGAACCTGGGGTGAAGGCTACGTTCCTGTAGGGGACCCAGAAGCATGTGAAATCTTCCTGCTGAAGAAGAGCTAGGATTCTGGATTCCACCAATGCGCTTGTAGGGAGGACCAGCATTGTGAGCAGATGGCCGAGGTACCAGCAATACTGGAGTCGCGGATTCCTTGCTTATGTCATACCTGGTGGACACGGCAGGACAGGACCGGGAACCTCCAGGCCCTTCTTCGGGGAACAGCTGAAGACGTCCCTCCTGCCGCCCCAGGCCCTCCCTGAGACGAGTGGGCAGAGCCTGTCATCCAGGGTTGAACAGCAAAGAAAAACTGGAGGAAAAAACAAACAGGATTTGGAAAGGGACCTTGGACACACAGTCATATGCTTCACGAATTCACAGTGTCTCTCCTGCAGTTAGCAAGTGCAGCAGGTAGGCAGGGCAAGGTGGCCCTGCTCTCAGAGGATGCTTGTACTTGGGTGACTGGCTGCCCGTGCACAACCCCCCACCCCCTCTCGAGATCCACGTTTGTGCCTTCCCTCCAGCCCAGTGGGGACATCCCTGGCCCGCTGGTGGGGCAAGATGAGTTTTGAAAACGATTTAAAGCTTTATGGAAATGTAGGAAGGTACTGTATTGTCATCCACACAACAGTGGAAAACATTTCTTAGGAGCCCACAGGACTGATTATAATAGAGTTTTTACAATGTCTGTGATGAAAGAATCCAGAATGGCAACTTACAAGGATTTGTTTTCCTTCCCCGAATTCTTTGTAACCAACATATTCTAAGAATTTAACTCTTTTACAGTCTTTTGTCAGCATCAGCAACTCACCTTTGTGTTTGAAAAGACATGGTTATCCGTAATTACCGTTCAAGTGCATTTCATGTTTCCAGACACACATCTGCCACTGAAGTAGTGAAAGATACTCTCACTCCCAGAGCTCTTCCATCTGGGAGAAAAGAAGTAGAGACAAGGGCTTCCCTGGTGGCGCAGTGGTTGAGAGTCCACCTGCTGATGCAGGGGACAGGGGTTCGTGCCCCGGTCTGGGAAGATCCCACATGCTGCGGAGTAGCTGGGCCCGTGAGCCATGGCCGCTGAGCCTGCACGTCCGGAGCCTGTGCTCCGCAACGGGAGAGGCCACAACAGTGAGAGGCCCGCATACAGCAAAAAAAAAAAAGTAGAGACAAAATCAGGATTAAAATAACTATTATTTTTCCAGCCAACAGATCTTTCATGCACTTTATAGGTTTTAAGGTGAAGGGGTCTGAACCATTTGAAAACTAAATAATACGAGTTTTCTTTCTCAGCAAAGATGAGTTTGAAATATTCACTTTGACAGCCTGGAGATTAAAATGATCAGCTCTCTATAAATATTTAAGTTTTTATGTACATGTTTTAAACTATATATGTGTGTGTGTGTGTGTGTGTGTGTGTGTGTGTGTGTGTGTGTATGAGGGCGCACACTGCATGTGGCGTTTTCCTGGCCACAGTGATTAGCTCAGAGTTGAGCGTACGGTCCAAGACAGTCAAAATGGGATGTAACTTGGGACCTTTGTTCATCGGCTGTGGAGGAACAAGGAGGCGTGGAGCCTGGGAGCTTTCTGAGACCAGGAGGTCACCCGGCCTACAGAGCAGCCAACACAGAGAGGAGAGCAGAGCTGAGAAAACCGTAGAGAAGGGAGGCTGGAGCCTTGATCAGCCCATGCCTGAAGTCCTTATTACCTGGGGACACTGTGGTTACGTGATCCGACCAGTTCCACGTATTGTTTAAGCCAGTTTGATTTGGGTTTTCTCTTATGCAAAGAGAGTCGTCCCAATACACTTACTATCTAATTAACTCTTTACTAGAACCCTAAAAATGAGTACAATTATATTCTTTTCATAGATGAGGCAACGATATTAAAAGATCAAATAACTTGACTGAGGTCATCCTGATAGCAAGTGGGGAATCAGGTATCAAATTGGTTCTATTTTCCTGCAAAGCTTGTGCCTTTAACCACCGTGATATATACTAGACCTAAAATAACACGTTTAGACCAGATAATTCTGTTCTATTCACACTGGCCAGGAAACTGCTCTCCTGAAGACGTTTTCTGTCTAAAAAAAAACCACAAGAGGATTTGCTTACAAGTTATACATTGTGTTTAAGGTTCAGGCTGCCTTGTAGCAGGTGCCTGGTGTACCTAGGTGCTCAGTTAAAATAAGTGGTGAAGGAATGAGCGTGTGAATGCTTCCTGGCCCTCTCCCGGGGGACCTGAGAGCTCAGTGGGGCCAACCCCTCCGGGTCCAGGGTTCCAGATGCCACTAAAACACAGTGCTGTCGTTGCCTTTGTAATTACAGAAGAGGCATGTCCCCATCTTCCTTTTTGCTCACCTTTTGTGTCCCGAGGTAAAGGTCCCAGTGAGAGGCAGGATGAGGATACTGGAAAGTACAGGTGAGGCTTGTGCTCGTCCCCAGAGGTCGTTCCAGCCTGTTGGCTTCTCTGCCTGGGAGCGGGGTCCTGCTGATGCATGTGTGTTGTTGGTTCATTTGGATGAAGGGACATATGTGGTATATTTAACAGTTTTGCAAATGTAGATAGAATTCTGCCAGGTGGCTGTCTGTGAAGAATAGGGACATGTCGTCATAGGATAATAACATACATTATTTGGAAAATATAATAATACCTTTAAATTTATGTTTCAAGACATAGTAGAAAGACTTTTTTTCAGATTTTCCAGTTTAATTGAGATGGCAAATTGGGAACATTAAGATTAACTTTTTTTATTCATTAAAAAACTGATGTGTTTTTTAAAATTTACTTTATTGAAGTATAGTTGATTTCCAATGTTGTATTCATTTCTGCTGTACAGCAAAGTGATTAAGTTATAATATATATATTATTATATATGTATGTGATTATATATACATTATAATATATGTAATATATATATTACATATATTATATGTATATATGTGTATATATATACAATCTTTTTCATATTCTTTTCCATTATGGTTTATCACAGGGTATTGAATATAGTTCTCTGTGCTAAAAACTGAAATGTATTATTTTATGTTTGCAATCATTCTTTGTGTGTTTAGTGGGTCTAAGAATACTTTTGTTCCTTTTCTGACTACTTTTCTTTGTCATAACTATCTCCAGTCTAAAGTCTAGACTATGTAAATAATAATTTAAAGAACTAAGGATTCAAAACACGTTAGAAGTGGTATTGATTCTAGAAAGAGTATTTTGTTTATTATACTTAGTTTCCTGCTCTTAAAATTATTCAGCCATATAACTATGTAAAAATGGATATGCATATATTCATTTTATAGAATACATTTTGTGAAAACACCGTAACATTGTTTTCTTTGCCATTATTTTTCATATACTTTTACATCCAACACTATCTTTTAACTGTAGTGGTCACATTTTGATAAATTGCTAGAAAGAATTTGTTATATAAAACAATGTACAAAACTATGATCTATAAGATAAAGACTCGTGAGCAAGCAGCCTTTTCTACCCTGCAAGTATCCACAAACTTTGTGCTCAGTGCATTTCTAAGTGTTTGGCATCATGGAACGTGTAACCTAATTGCATCGGATTTTATCTTTTTTAACCGTCATGAGTTCTTTCCTTTGAATTGTGTCCTTGATTTTTGCTTATACATGAGGGACAGCTAATTCCTTCAGAATTCAGGAGATTCACATTAATTTCCTGCCCCTCACTCTGCCACCACTGTCTGTGTCGGTTTGATTATCTTTTTATTCACAGGGATGAAAAAGAGAGAGCCTTTTCATTTTCTTCCATGGTGGTGTCATACTGCTTGATTGCAGAATAATGACTTGCTTTCATACATTTATTCAATGATAAGCCACACCCTGTAGTAAATGCCTTCATGCTCACAGAGCCATTTCAGAAGACCTTTTTAACATGATATTTACCAGTAAGTATTGCTGTTTCTAGCAAGCTACTTAGTAGTGAAAGATATTGTGTCGAAATAAATATCAAGAGATATAGTAAGGAGAAGGGAGTGGAGAAATAAATTAAAACAAGAAAAAAAAAGAGTAAGAAGGACAGAAAAAGAGAACAAGAATAAGTGATTTAAAGCTAATAAATTCTCTTTATCTTGAAAGAGTGTACACGGATATTTTCTGATTACATGAGTATTCTAGTTTGTGAATTCCCCATTTCCAAATAAGTACAAGTTAACAAAATATACTTGGCACTAAAACTTCTCTGAATAAAATTAAGCTTTTGATAATTCAGAATGTACTTTATGGTGTTTCCATATTCCTAGGTCATTAATATAAATATCCAACATTGTGGTCCAGCACTGTAGCTATAACAATACCGTATCATAGAAAAACGATGGAATCATTTGATCTAACGGTCAAGCAGCTCAGCAGTCCTTCCTGTAATTACCCTGAAAGTAAATTTGAATCAGGGTTTTTCCATTTGTCTATTACACTGGAATCCTGTTTCCAAACATCTCATGCGGACCTGCAGTACATGAAACAGATTTTGAAGAAGAGCCACTTTGGTTGCAAGGGGATGAGAGGGTCTTGGCCTCCCCCCTCCCCCATCGATCTGTGGCCAGATCACAGGACCCCAGGGTCCCAGAGAACCCCAGTTTGAAAAGCAACCAGTCTAGACAAGCAACTAGATAGCAGCCTTGTCCCCTTTATTGTCTCTACACATTAGTCCTAGAGCAAAGTTGACAGAACAGCCGGCTCTCTTCTCTCCAAATGTCAGCAGAGACCAGGTTGTATTTGGGCTGTGACCCTACTGTATATTCCTGAAGTTGTGCTTCAGAGTCAGTCCCCGATCCTAAATTGTTTAGTTATTCACGTTTAGTTCATTTTTCTCTTTCATAAAAGTTCTGTTTTTAAAAAATGTCCTTAGCATCCTGGTTGTTTGGATCTGGGAATAAACATGACTTTACGTCTAACTGTGTATCAGCTGTGGAAGACACAGAATAAACACCCCCATCCAAGAGAGCGGCCACAACTGAGAAAATCTTTGCTCGTAGAGCAGGACTGGAAAGGAGTCAGGGAGCGTTCTGTCAGGTTCATGGGGAGAAGTCCTCAGACCCTTTTTCCAAGCTCTGCAGGGTGGCCTCTATCTGTGCGGGATCCAGGGACATTGCTTTCATATGCCTTTTAGATCTAAACGGTAGGCAAAATGTTATGTTTTCCCCAAGACTCAAAAGTTACTCCTGATTTCATCTCCCTCACAGACAGAAATGATTCCGAATCTGTAACTGGAAATTCTGGATGGGGACTTTCTTTCTTCCATGTACTGATAGACTGTTAAATTAGATGTGAGAATTTTGAGCCAAACATTTTTTTATTTTTGTAGCACCAAATTGGATTAAGTTTTCTTGGATATAGAGATACTTGTTGTTACCACATACAATTAAAGTTATCCAACTTCTAAACTGTGAGTGGTTGTTTTATACCATTGTTAAGGGAGGGTTGTCTATACCCTGGAAACTCTGTTTCCAAAACGTGTTAAATGCCCATTCTAAATTCTCTTGCACTGTCAGTAAGCAAATATCCTGGGAGACTGCTCATCATACATTCAGCCAGTATCTCCTGGGTGTGTGTGTGGGGGCTGTCTTTGTGAAAAATTCTAAAAATTTTCCTGAGAACTGACGCAGAATTAAAATCAGATACATGAGAAGCGTGTACGCTGCTTCGTTTTTTAATGTGCACTTTATGAAAGGTACCAAGAAAGTTCTCCTTTGAATCACCTCAGTAGTTGTTTTGTCCTAAGTTCCCTTGAATACTATGACTTTTTTCTTGTTTCTATAAACAGCTTTATGAGATCTAGTTCACATACCATACAATTCACCCCTTTAAAGTGTACAGTGCCAAGGTATATCCACAGAGCTGTACAACCATCACCACAATCTAGAACTTTTTCATCACCCCAAAGTAAACTCTGGACCCATTGCCCATGACCCTCCATTTCTGCATCCACTGCCCCTCCTTGCAACAGCCCAGGTTAACTGCTAATTGCTTTTACTCACTATAGGTTGGCCTATTCTGCCCATTTTATATAAATGGAATCATAGAATAGGTGGTGTTTTGTGACTGGCTTCGTTCATTTATCACAGTGTGTCCACGGTTCATCCATGCTGTAGCAGATATTTCTCTTTATCACCAAATACTCCATTGCATGGTCATAGCACATATTATTATCCAGGAATCAGCTGACAGACACTTAGGTTGTTTCCACTATTTGGCTATTGTGACTAAAGCTGGTGTGAACATTTGTGAACAGGTTTTTCTGTGGACCTATGTTTTCATGTCTCTTGGGTAGATACCTAGGACTGGAATTGCTGGGTCATATGGTAAGTCTATGTTTAAGCTTTTGAGGAGCCTCCAGGCTTTTCCAGAGTGGTCGCAGCACGTTACCGTCCCACCAGCAGTGAGCGAGGGGTCCAGTTTCTCGCCAGCACTTGTTACTGCTCACCTTTCGATGAGACCATCCCAGTGGGTGTGGAGTGGTGTCTCAGTGTGGTTTGGGTTGTGTCGCCTGATGACTCGTGGTATTGGCATCTTTTCATGTGTTTATTGGCCACATCTTCCTTGGAGAAATATCTATTCAGATCACCTTTTATAAAGATTAGGTGGTTTTTTAACTGTTGGGTTGTAAGAGTTGTGTTTTTATATTCTGGATACAAGTCCCTTACCAGCTATATTATTTGCAAATATTTTCCCCCATTTTGTGGGTTGTCTTTTCGTTCTCTTGATGGTATCATTTGCGACATAAGTGCCATGGCTTCTGTGTTCACCCCGTCACCCCACCATGATTTGCAGTCACTTTCAAGGCCCTTTCCAACCCTGCTTGGACATCCACATTTCCAGTGGGTGTTGTGTCCAGGATATATCTTTTTTTTTTAAACATCTTTATTGGAGTATAATTGCTTTACAATGGTGTGTTACTTTCTGCTTTATAACTAAGTGAATCAGCTATGCATATACATATGTCCCCATATCCCCTCCCTCTTGAGTCTCCCTCCCACCTTCCCTATTCCCACCCCTCTAGGTGGTCACAAAGCACCGAGCTGATCTCCTTGTGCTATGTGGCTGCTTCCCACTAGCTATCTATTTTACGTTTGGTAGTGTATACATGTCCATGCCACTCTCTCACTTTGTCCCAGCGTACCCTCCCCCCTCCCCATGTCCTCAGGCCCATTCTCTAGAAGGTCTGCCTCTTTATTCCTGTCCTGCCCCTATAGGATATATCTTTGAAGAATTGAATTCACAGGGCCACTTGATATTCTCATGTAATAAAGCAAGGAAGGCAAGGGAGACCCTTAGCTTGGTTTCCCCACTGTGAACAGCTAGTTGTATTTCAAAGGAATCCATCTTAACTCCTACAAGTACTCAGGTCTATGGGTCTCAAAAGAAATAGGGTACAGTTGGCTGAAATCTGATCTATTTATTCTTGTACTGCGTCCACCATCTTGTTTTCAAATGGGCAGGAATTGCTAAAACCACAACCCAGGGCTGTAGCTATAACCAAAAAGGATTGAAGAATCTCATGTATGGAGTCTGCCCTGCTCCCGTCCCATCCCAGTGCAAGGGTGGCCTTGCACTGGCTTTGCTTTCATGTAAACGCTAATCAAGGTTTTCAACCTGCAGTAGGGAATCAGGACCCAGAGGCCAATGATCTGATAACAGGTGGTGATTTTGTGCCTTAGGCTAAATTTGTATCAGCCTGCAAAGTAAAAAAGCTTTCTATTTGGGTTGTCATGTCTTTGGCACGATAAAGCCTTTATATCTCAACCATTGATCATATATTTTCATTTCAGGCCTTATTACCACAGAAAGCAATCTTTGGGTTTGCTCTTTTCAGTAAAATGTGTATGCTATTTTTATTTTTATGTCACCTTTAGAACATCTCAGCTGAACGCATAACGGGGAGTGTATGGGTGTTCCCGCCTGCGTTTCTATCTAAAACGCCTACCCCACAGCCCTTTCACAGTTAGAATCATAGCCTGCATGTTCATTTGTTGCTATAATGTCATATCAGATTTTAAGTGCCTAGAGAGAAAGCATGGTATTTTAAAACTTAAATAGGAAAATCTACTAGAAACTTACAAAGATAAATTCTGATATTTTAATTGGATTAAGCCTAAACAAGCAAGTTTAAGTTCCAAGCCAGAACTTTAGGACCCCGTATTTCATCTCATTTTCAAGGCTAAGTGGTGACCCAAGGGTTGCCTTTTAAGGGGCATATAATCGAATTAAGGAGACAAGAGTAATATTCTTGCAGTAATTATGAATGCTGTAAGATTTTGTCACATGCATGGCATAAATTACCTATCCTAAATCTATTGTAAATCAACCGTAAGACCATAGGGTCTGCGAAGAAAGAGAAGTCTCTGAGGGCGGAGCTCTTCAGTGATGGAATGAACTCATGTCCGTTGACCCTGGGAACCAGGACCCGAATGCAGATGACTTGTTGCAGGTTGCAGCTTCCACCCAGCCGGAATCTCTAGAGAAAGTCTGATTGGGGGAGGTTTTAGGAGAGGCACAGAGGGGGTAGGATGGCGAATGTGAGAGTGGACGGGTGCTCCGAGTGAGGACACCACGCCGGTGAAGCCCCTGGTGGAGGTGGTAGGGGAGCAGCTTCAGGGAGCCTGTGTGCACAGCCCCAGCCGGCGCGCATTAGGTGGGGCAGGCTTGCGCAGGCCTGTTGGTGGTCTGGAGTGACGTGAACCATTGCTTTGCTGGAGAAATCTCTGCGTTTCTTAGTGGTTTGCTTCCTCAGGCCCCAGATGCACTGTGCTCTAAGCAGGCCCCATATTTATGTTTGATCCTCACGACAGCCCCACGATGTAAGTGCTTTTATTCACTTGCCCTGCAGGTGAGGCCGTGAAGGTACCAAATGATTCCATGACTGGCTGAAGGTCCGCGGGACCACGTGTGCATCCCAGCCTCACCTCCAGCTCAGCTGTCCCCAGCCCAGAAGGCCTTCCCATCCTGTCTGACAGAAGTCTGCTGTTTGCACGCTAGTTGAATTAGCTCAAGACGATTTCAGTCCCTCTCACAGGGAGCCATGGGCCCCTGTGGACAGTATTAAATGTGGAGGTCATCCCTTTATTTGCTTCTGGCTTTTTCCTTTTTCCTTTTTTGAGTTTTCCACAAGCTCATTCCAAAACCCCCAGATAGGTCACATAAGCAAACCTCTGTTGGGGGAAAGTTTTAAGAAGAAAGTAAGACATTTTTCTACTTTTTACTAGTGCACTGTGATGTTCCCATTTAAGTAAACTCTGAAACTTCCAAACACTGATTTTAAAGGAGTTACTTCCTAGACCATTTGTCCAAATCACGTCTCGATGCCAGAGTGTCTGTAAGGGGAAAGTATTAGTACACATGTCTTCTGAAACAGTGTTGCTCACAGTAAAAACTTTAAATTGGAACAGTCTCCTGCTTGGGAATGTTTCCATGGAGGGTTAGTAAGAACAGAGCTTTTAGAAATGTTTTCATTGTCACTTGTTTTTAAATCTTTTGGCGTCTCGTTCCTCTTACTCTGCAGGCCTTCGCCGTTTTCCTTCGTGACCTTTAGGAGGGGCAGGCGTGGGCCCGGTTGGAGAAGTTCTCAGCGACAGCCTCACCCCCTCCCACGTGGACACGTGGCACTTGTCCAGTCTCTGCCTGCAGCAGCATTGGCTGCCAGTTTGGCGGGTGTTGGGGGAGGGGTCTTTGGATCCCCCACCATCCCTGACATTCCGTCCTGCTGCTCAGGATGAGGGGGCTCATTTGGTGCACCTGGGCCCGCCCCCTCCAAGGCTCTGCGCTGTTGAGGGTCCTTTGTGATGCCTGTGACTTTGCTCACCTGGTACCTGGGTCAGCTTGAACTTGCCGTCTTTCCTGGCACTCTGCCAGGGAAAGTGGGGAGAACCACCGTTAAAATCCTCCCCACAACCTCTCAGGAGCCTCACTGTCTCACAGGAGAGCTCTCTACCCGGGCGTCCTCGACTCCCAAAGGGAACTCGGACGCCCCAACGCCGATCCCATGTCGAGCCAGATGAAGCGCTAAAGAGCCCGCGTCTGACCCCAGCCCTGTGTTCCTGTCGGATGATGGATTGGAAGGAGGGCGTCACCCCACTCCCATAGCTGTGCCGCCACCCCACCCCACCCCGTGCTCCAAGACTACATCCAGTTCCCGAGTGACTACGTGAACTAAGGAGCACAGTGCTTTTTGGAAGTGCCACGCCCATCAAGGCAAGAATGCACATGGCGGATTCCAGCGTAGCTTCCCTCCCTCCGCAGCCGTGGTGTGGGTCACGTGGCTCTCAGAGAGGGAGGAGTTAGCAGAAGGAAAGGTCTTTCTGGATCTAGAATATTCAGTTCTTGACCCCCCAGTACCCTTTTATGCTGAGGGCTTATATCGTCATTTCAGAAGAACATAACGTCAACAGCCTATGTAGATTTAGGTGAATGTTCACACTGACAATCACTGAGCTTTTAGTCTTCGAACAAACTCATTCAGAGGGTGAAAGCCACGTCTCTCTCTCCACATTTCGCGACTACATACGTAGCCTGTTGCTCTGCAGAAAAGGGCCTCGATTCAGTAAACAAATATTGACTTAACTCCTTTCTCATTTTTATTATGAGATATTTCAGACATAAATGCAAATAAAAAATACTCTAAGACACCTGCATACCCATAATTCAGCTTAGGAAATAAACATGATCAATACAGCTCCCCGACCTCCTTCCTATCCTTCGCATCCAGAAGTTACCGTTCCCGGATTCTATGTCGTCATCCCTCTTAATTTCTTCTGATTTTTCCTATGTATATATCCTAGACACTATCATAGTTTTTCATGATGTACATGCTTTATAAATGGAATCACATTGCATATATTTTAATGCACTGTGATATTGTTGGGATACATTCATGTTGATCCAATAGCTTGGTTCCTTATGTTTGCATCTGTGTGGTGTTTGCTATCTACTCTATGAATATTCATGATCAGTCCTCCTGTGGGTGGACGCCCGCAGGCTCCTTCTGTCTTTACTGTGAACAGTGCTGCTTGTACACGTGGGGGAGGGTATTTTCTAGGACATATTCCTGGGAGTGAGGTTGCTGGGCTGTGGAGCACAAGTTCTTCAACTTTACGAAATGTTGCCAAATTTCCCTCCGAGAGGGTTGTATAACCTGTAGCCCCAGGAGCAATAGACGCGGTCCAGGTCTCCGCATTCGCACTGTCAGCGGGCGTCGCAAGTTAGGCGTCTGCCCTGTGATGCCTGTGGGGTGATGTCTCGTGGTTCGAACTCACTCGGCCCACGACGGGTGTGGTTGGCCCTCTTTCACGTGTCATTGGTCATTTGCATTTCCAGTTGCACTGCCCCTTTGTGTAATTGTTTTCAATTCTCCTTTTCTCTGGCTCTTTACTTGTTTTCTGGGAGTTGTTTATGTATTCTGAATAAGAATTCTTCATCCGTTAGATGTAAGGTAGACAGCTTCTAGTGCGTGACCCATCGTTTAACCTTTTTATGCAGAAGTCTTTAGTTTTTACGTAGCTGAATCTGTCAGTCTTTTTCTTTATGGTTTGCGCTTTCTGCATTAAATCTGTTCTTACTCTGAAATCATAAGGACAGTCTGTTTTCATCTAAAAGTTATAAAGTTTATTTTGGCCTTTAACTACTGGACATGAATTCTTTTAAAGCCTTTGTATATGGAACTAATTTTGTTTCCTGTTTTTTTAAATAATGTAACCGTTTTCTCAGCCCCATTTGTTGAATTGTCCATCTTTTCTCCACTGCACGGCCTCTCTGCCACATCGTGGGATTCCCAGAAGGACTGGGTCCATTTCTGTCCCATTTATCTAATCTGTGCTGAAACCACCGTCACTTCCTATTGATTTAAAATAAGTCTTGGTATCAAATTCAGCAAGTCTTTCCTACCTCCACATTGTTTTTCTTCAGTATTATCTTAGCTTTGATGGCAGTTTATCATTGACACAAATCTTGAACCTACCTGGATTAACTTATTTTCAAGTTAGCTAAGATGTTTTCTGTGGAAGTGTTTTATAAGCAGTGGGGAGCTACACAGATTTAAGTTGTGGGTATTTACATCATGAAAGCGTTGTGATTTCTATGGATTTAAGAAAATTGTATGTATTCCATGGATCAGCTAGTATGTAACTTGCTTACAAGTAAAGAAATATGGCCTGATTTTCATTGTTTTCTCTTTATAATGTCATGTAGCCTCTAGGTGCTCAGTAAGTATTGTCTGAATGGAATCATCAGTCAGTCAGGCTCAAGGTCGAAGAGTTAGCTCTTTGGTTGGTTGGGTTTTTTTTTTTTTTAATATTTCTGACTCTTCCTTCCTTTATTCACATCTTTTTGAGGTGAGGGCAGGAGGTTTTTTTTTTCTTTTAAGAAGTACTAGATACACAAGGTATTTTAATGAATTGCTCCCTTTGTCTACTAGGCAAAAGCAAAACAAATTTAATAGGAATATTATAATAAAAATGGCTTCAAGTTTAAAATTTAATTTCCTACTGATTTTGATAAGACCATTTGCCATTGTATTCACTTTGTGAACTAAAGAGCTTTTTTCACTGATTTCTATACATTCGGAATTTCATTTCACTTTAAAAAATTCTACATGCAACTTTATTATTTAGTCAGCAACTTTTATGTTAAAAGAATTATCGTTTGTTCTCCCGTCATTTATTCAACCAGGCTTTGGGCCTGATACTCTAACCGGTGCTTGTTCAAAGATGAATTAGGCACACTCCCTGCACTAGAGGATCTTAAATCCATCAAGAGTAAGAGGTGTCCCTGAGTTCCCAAGGAGTATGCCAAAGAGGACAAGTTAGAGGAATTCAGATAGGAAAGCCACATCTGACGGAATGACTCGTTCATGTCTTTGTGAACATGTCCGTATGGAATTTCGACAGCATGCCAGGCGCCGCCTTGGGAAAACCTCCAAGAATGAGACAGAGACCGTCTCTGCGCTCGGAGCCCGTGGTCTGCTTGGGAAGACAGACGTTGGAGCAGCAGTTTTAGCGTCCTGAGTGGAGTCGTAGAGAGTGCCGTGGTGCATGTAACTGAAGGGTGTAGTCTGGGAGGGGAGAACAGAGAGACCAGCACAGGCCAAAGCCCAAGAGTGTGTCTGGGAGCAAGTGTGGCAGGGCCCCACTGGACGTGACCTGACCCGCCCAGAGGAGACTTACGCTGTCATCTCCCTGTTGCGTGTAGAGCTCATCCCATCCTTGTCACCATCACATGGTGAACTCACGTTGGGCTAAAACCTGTTGCTAGTGTGCCTCCTCTAGTCTGTGGCTTATTCGTTTTTTGTTTGACAAGAGTAAGACCTTACGTTTATTTTTGTTACTTTAACTTGTTGGTAAGTTCAGCCTCGCAATTTATTGGTACTTTTGGTAACATGTATTCTGTCTTCTTGCAAAGGACAGGAAGCATCCTGCTTCACACAGGCACCTGGACAAACGCTGCATAGAAGAAGGCAAGGCTGGCCCGTCAGAAACTTTCCTGGTTGACGTGGGTTGATTAATTACTCTGCTCTGGTTAAGGCAGCTATTAATCCATCCGTCATTATTTCTTCGTTTTATCCAGTGTACCAATGAGAGAAACCTCATAAAACGTCTTCCCATGTTTACCATCTCCCTCACCTATCTATCAGGTAACCTCAACGACGTAGAAAAGGAAGTCTGCCTACCTTTAGTATAACTCTCTGATTACTGTTGATCCCAGCTTTCTGTCTCACATGTTCTCAACTGCCCTCAAGTCTCCCGGCCTGTAGTTCACAGAACGCACCTTTCTAAAAACCTTTGCATGTTTTCAGTTCTTGCTGTCAGTTTAGACTCTTCAGAAATCACCAAGAGTAGGTCTTCAAGTCGCAGTCACTGAGCTGTGACACAGGTATAAACCCAGGTGAGCAGTTACAGCATGTTAGATGTACAGGTGACCTGGGCAGTGCCTGTACACCTGCTTCCCAGCCATCCCTACCCTCCTGGGTCGTGAGGGACCGGCAATCCATCCCATCCTCTGAGAGTGGCCCAGGGGTCTGATGGGGCTGAGTCCTGATCCACTGGGAAGGGGACAGGGATGGAGGGAAGAAAGAAGAGAGGCAGAGAAGAGAGATGCTGGGTGCTTAAGACAAAGAAAACCCTTTTTGTTTCCTGGATCGTGACAGAATCTAGCAGGATCGGGACACGATTTCTCTTCCCCGCCTCCATTCTCCCAAAGAAAACAGGCTTCCTTTTCCTGACACAAGAGGAAAGAATGTTGTATAAACAGAGGCACTTAGAACCAAAATATTTAGAGCTTTTACCCACACGAACCACACAGGATTTAGTTCATGATGAGCGGATTCCAGGTTGTTTAACCCAAAGTCTTGACGTTCAAAGGGTCATCTTTTTCCAGCTTCTCTCTCCAGGGCTGGCTCTGAAGTTGCATCAGCCCTGAATGTGGGTGGCTTCTCAGTCGCTTCGTTGGCCCTGCCTGTCTCCACTGTGGAGTCCGGTCTTAATTCTGCAAACCATTTCATCCATCCCTAAGCCTCTCTAACTCGTCCCTGTAAGAGCTTACATGCCCATGAGAAAAGAAAACGAGCAATGTCTTCCTCACTGCCTCTGGCAGGGACCCCCGCCCACCCTCCAGGCTGTGGAGGAGGGCAGAGGGGCGGGGCCCCGGGAGGCCGAAGCCTTCAGCGGGGGCAGCTCCTGTGCTCCCACCGCCCCCCACACGCCTTCTCTCCCCTCCCTCCTGAGAAGCGTTTTATGTGCTTTCTGCCCGAGAGGTGAGCAGGAAGGGGAAATAACAGCAACACTATGGTTGCTCGGAGCCCCTGGAAGAGCAAACCGTGTCCCAGTGGGACTGGACGTGTCTCCTGAGCCATTTGGATGGGACCAGAGTGGCCCGTTTTAACAGAGGAAGGAGAATGCCATTTGCACAAAAGCTCTGCTGCATGACTGCGGTGCTTCTAGGAGGCGGACAGGAGCTCCCAATACAGCCGGAGCTGCTGGTGGAGAAATCCCAGCCCAGGCCGGGTGCAGCAGCCGGCACAGCGGAGGGCAGAGCCAGGCAGCTGGACCACTTTCACCATCCTCAGGCTCTGGACCTGTTTCTCCTCTCCTCTGCCCTCCATGGGGTCTTGCCCCTTGGGGACTGCTTGTCTCTTTATGTTTAATTATTTGAAAGGTCCATGTGGATGTTACTGTTAAATCCAAAGAAAAAATCATGAACGTTTTGCTTTTGCCTGTGTTATCGATCAGATCAACAGTTTTGTATATCATCAAAATCATTGCATTTCCTTTCTAACATCCCTGATATTTTCATTGAACTTTTTCCCTTATCTACTGAATATCTATCTGCACACCAACCTCTCCCCCTCTTTTTGTTCCAGAAGAAGAGAAATTCTTCCTTCTTTACTGACGAATTCTCCCTTAGCTTCCTGACCCCTTGTCTCCTCTGGCTGTAGGCCTCCCTCCCTGGAAACGCTTCCCCTCCTACATCGACAGCTGCTCCTGCGCTGGGAGGATGCGCAGGTCCCTGGGTCGTACCGGCTGCCAGCGCGTCTCTTCTGTTCCAGCTTCAGCCCTGGAGCTGCGCTTTCTAGAGCTTCGTGCCAGCCAGCCCCTCTGAAGACCCCGCTTTTCTCCACGGTTGCACAGCCCTTATCTGGTGCCACCTCCCCTCCCTCCCTCCCTCCTGCCCGCCACGTGGCAGCCTGTCTTGTTTCTCCTCCTTTCTCTCTGAGATCCCACTCTGCGAGGTGTTCGCTGATTCCTCCTTTCCCCAGCAAACGCGGCAGACTCCACAGTTAGGTGCTTAGGGTCCGGGTCTCAGCCCTCTCCCTGCCCCAGCGGCACACCCCCCACCCGGTCCCCCGTCTCTAGCTGCACAGCTGCGGAGATACACCACGTGCCCCTCCAAAGCTCCCTTCTCCGTATCTCTGTGTGTTGGTTTTGTAACCTCTCTCCTAGTCACAGTGAAAATCTCAGTGGTGGAAACCCTCCAGTCTCTCATCTCCCACGTCCAGGTCACCTTTTCCTTCCTTCACTCTGGTCCTTACCCTGTTCCCTCCCCTCAGTGACTGGTGACCACGCCTTCCAGACTCTACTGCATGTCACCTGCAGAGCAGCGTCCCTGGCATCTGAGTGCAGTTCACAGATTTTAAACCCATCGAAACGCTTTCCCTTCCTGCAAGGTCAGATACCAGTGAGTGTTCAGAGATGTCTATATCCAGACCCGGCTCTAGACTTCCACGCTGTCTTATTTTAAGCTTGTTAAAACTGTCTGAATACCATTCCCATAAATTCTAAGAGGCATTCCACGTCTAGAGATCTTGATCTGTGATTGGCTTGGATTGGTCATCAGGCCGGCCAGTAAGGGATCCCGTTCGTTGATTCGGTAATAATCAGTTGAATTCGTTAAAAGCTCTTCTGTCTTTCTTTTCTATCCTTTACCCATCTTTGTCAGCGTAGATCAGGTCGGCACAGAATGTCTCTGAAGGTCAACGCACATTAGATGAGTCTCTAAAATGTGTGGGCTGGGTTTCCTAACAAGACAGCTTCTTAGCAGTATGGGTCTCAGTGTAGTTACATAGGGTTTTTGTAAAGTTATTACGATTTCTAGAGGTTACTAATGTGTAAAAATATGTGCTCACTGGCAAAATAGAACCAGCTGTGACTGTCCCACTTTTCTATTTTTCAGAGTGGAAGAGGGGCTTACGATTAAAAAGTTATCCGAGGAGTGAAGTCCCAGTGGATGGGCCTCGTCTGGCGGGACCTGGGGCCCAGCCCACCTCCCTGAGACTTCCTATTGTTGAGCCCCGGGCTTTGGAATTGTGACACAGCATCATAGACTTTCAGAGGACAAAGTTGCATTAGGAATTATACGATGGTGTAACCTTTACAGTATTTTTCTTCCAAACACTTAGAATTCTTTTTTCAGGATCCAAAAATCCACATTGAGATTTCAGGGTCCCCAGATACACATAATTGGAGCTCTCCAATTGCTTTCCTGCAAGCAAGCACTTCTGTCACAGAGGCTGCGGCGTGATCAGCTCCAAGACCTTGACTAACTACAATACCTTTGTTTTGCCCTCTTGTGTGATTAATACTGGGATAGATGTTGACTTAGAGGTTCAAGATCCTTCCCCTACAGATTTCATGCTGATGTTTTTGTTCTCAGATGTCTAAGGATCCCTTGTTATTGATTCATACTCATGAATAAATGAATGTAATTAGGAGAGGTTGCTGGTATGGTCTCTCCACAAGCCTCTTCTGTAAATAAGAGAGGACAAGTCCGAGGGTGGTGTTCCTGTCAGGCATCAGGTGGGCTGGGACCCCGCAGGTTGCCAGGTAAGGATGCTTCACTGGAAGAAGTGCTCCAGGCAGCCCTCGCCTGCAGGGCGGCCTGCCTGCTCTCCCCTCTCCTCCCCCCGCCCCTCCGTGCCTCTCTCTTTTATCCCCCGGGGTCTGATTGGGACAGGCATTAATTAACTCAAGTTCTGACTGGCTTCTTTGCATGTATCTTGCGCTGTAGTAGGTAGAGTGGTCGGAAACCTTGCCTCTGGGTCCTGGCCTCAGACTCCACTTGCTAGTCAGGGGAGGAGCTCGTCAGTTACTTTGTCTCCCTTGTGTAAAGCAAGGTTAACAAGCAGGGCCTAACTCAAAGCTCGTGTTAATCCGTTAGCGCACATGGCGCTCTGAGGACAGGGCCTGGCACGTGGTAGCCACTAAGGGTCAGCGGTCACTGTCAGTGTGCGCAGTGCCCACGCCAGGCCCCTTCTTTCCCTGGAGAGCTGTCCTCTGGTTTCAGCTGGAGACAACACCCAGCTGATGCGCTGGAGGCCGGCTCTTCCCGGTTCAGTGGCTCGTCAGTTACCCTATTGATTTCCTCGTGACTCCCACCTACTGTTTATAGTTTTTGACCCTGCAGTTCCCTTGAGAAATAGTACCCTTTCTGCTGGTTTGTAACATCAGTTTCCTCTTTCCCACCTTTCAGGCTTTCTGCAAACTTTCCCAGCCATTGCTGCATCCTGACAGGTTGTCCAGCAAGGTTGTAGGGTGATTTTTTTATTATTATTAAGTAAATCTTCCATCATTTTCTCATTTTCCAAGCTCTGATCAAGTTCTCTGTCACAGATGTTCTCTGTTCCTTGAAGGTACGAAAGAGTCATCAGTCCTTTGGGTTGGGGTTGGTTCAGGTTTGGTTGCTGTTATTATAAAATTTGTGATACTGATTTTGCACAGTGTAGGCAAACTCGGAAGGGGTCATGGTGGGTCACCGCGGGCCGTTGGTGTCCTGGTGATGGTTTAGGAAAAGTCGCGGTGCTGGCTACATGCTGGGTTCATTTCCTGTGGTTGTCAGAACAGACTACCACAAACTGGTGGGCGCATCAACAGAAATCCATGTTCTCACAGCTCTGGAGCCCAGAAGTCTGAAGTCAAAGTGTGAGTAGGGCTGTGGCTGTGCTCTCTTCAAGCCCCTCGGGGTGGTGGTGGTGGGGGGTCCTGCCTGCCTTCTCCAGCTTCTGGTGGCTCCAGGTGCTCCTTGGCTTGGAGATGTGTCACTCTAACCTCTGCCGTCACCTGGCTCTCCTCCGTGTGTCTGTCTTCACGCGGCCTTCTTACAAGGACAGACTACATTAGGCCACCCTACTACAGCCTGACCTCGTCTTAACTAAGTACCTTTGCAGTGACCCTATTTCCAGGTGAGGGCACATGCTCAGGGACTGGGGGCTAGGACTTCAACATATATTTTTGGAGGAGACACAATTCAACCCATAACACATGCCAGTGACCATTTTCACCAGAGCAGCCCTACCACTGCCCGTCTAAAAACATGCTGCTAATGCCACAGGGAAGTTTTCCATCGCCCAGCTTTTAGCTTTGTTCCCGTATCTTGACGTCACTCAGATACGCTTTCAGTACTTTCTGGAAGAAGACGGCCCGGTCGGTATCTTTGCTGAGCCCTTGAGATCGGCTCTGTTTCCATCCCCTGCATCTATTAAAAATGAAAGCAGTCCGTCTCAGGTGCTCCGTGCCCTGAAATAGGATCTTCTCTCTCCCAAATCTGAGGGAGATCGGAGGTCACCTCCGGTAATCTGTAAATTAAGTTTAAGTTGATGTTGTATCTGCCAGACCCTAGTGCCTCTCATACCTCCCAGATCTTGGGGCGTCCTTGCTCCTCTTGGCCTGTTGATGTGGAAACTAGTAACTTGCTATTCTGATCTTATTTCCGACTATTTCCAAGTTTTATGTAAAAAGTAAAAAACAAAACAAAACAATGGCAGACGTAGTCTCTATTGTTCGAATGGCGCCAGCACCAGCCCCTGTGTCTTTCACTTGGGCTGCTTTGTCCCTCCTGGAACGCCCTGCCCCACCATAATCTTCAGTCCCTCCCGGAAGCGGGCCCCAGCCACACCAGCCCGTCCCCGCTCCTGTGACCTCTCCTGCTGTCATCTGTCGTGCATCTCACGTTGCATGTCCATGACCTTGGACGCCTGTGTTTGGGGATAGATGATCTGCCTCTCCAGTTAGATTACAAGTTTCTCTCCATTCTGTTCATTTTACCAGAGTTCACTTTGTATTGTATACAAAGTAAGGGAGTTAGACATTTTGAAAATGTTTCTAACAGTTACCACGTTGGGCCTGAATAGTCCATGAGATTCTTTTTATGAGACTGACATTGCACGCCCTGTTTTAATGAAAAGCTGTGTCTCTAAAACGCAGCCCTACTCTGCACTGCATTTCCTCTAGAAATCGGCATTGAAGCGAAGCTGCAAGTCCAGAGGTCCCGGTCTCCTAATCCGCTTTTTGAGCTGGGTTAGAAGTTCTTATTAATAAAATGGAATGGAAGGAAAAAAATAAAATAAGGATAAAACAGAAGACCTAAGGGCAGAATGGCATCGTGAGTGCAGTTTTTCTACAAATCATGGCTCATTTCTACTGATTTCCGGTTGGAAGTCACGGCGCCTCCTGCCAGGAGGAGAATGGATTCTGATCACGGGGGCAAGGTCGTTGGGCCAGTGAGTCAGGCTGGCTCACCCTCCAGTTCCAGGGTGGATTGTAAGGGTGGTAATTCGGAACATGTGTTTGCAAAACCTCCCACTTAGTCCAGTAGTTCTGCAGACGAATTCCGCCCGTCCCTTTTCTTTCTTCCCGTGAAAGTGAGCAGAGATCTCCACGAGGGCTTCCGGCTTCTGCGGGAGGTAGGAGGCGACCGGCCCCATGGCCAGTGTTTTCGTTTTCAACCTGACCATCTGTTTCCGGAACGTGTGAGCTCTTTTATAAAGCACTTAATTTTTGAAAGAGGGGCGACACCCCGATGTCCTTGGGAGGCACGTTACTAATTTCAGTCGTGATTCATCAAAGGCTGAGAGCTTTTGCCTCCTGTTCTGCAGCGGGCCGACCCTGGCCAGCCACCTCCTAGATTCCCTGACCCACTCACTCCTCCTCACCCATTCGCACATAAGCCCTGCGGGAGCGACCCCACCCCTTCCACAGCCGGAGGGGTGGCACCCGGGACTCTGTGCGGAGTCTCCTGGTCCTGCGGACACGGAACACGGGCGTGTGTCTGGCCCTGGGCTGAACGTGCAGCAGCGTTTTCCTGGGCGCTGCCACCTCTCCTGTTCTCTCGGGGCCCCGGGCCTCCAGGAACCCCTGGGTCCATCCTCAGGGCCACAGTAGAAACCCCGGGCTGCAGTGTTCCTCAGTCACCCCAGCCACCAAGTCGACAACTGTAGGAACTGCGGTCAGGATCCACGCTGCCTCTGATGGTTTTCCTGTAGGAATATGAACCATGCTCGTGCAGAGCTAAAATCAGCACTGGAAACCGCTCTCAGGCTAAGTGCCATCAGCCTGGCCTGGGTGAGGGGTGGAGGCTGCAGAACTTCCCGGCCCTGTGCTGGCTTGGCCCTCCCTGGAGAGAAGGCAATGAGGTGCGTCTGTGCCAGCAACGGGGAGGCGTCCCCTGAGACCCGGAGTCCCAGCAGCCACGTGCCCTGGGTCCATGCGCACCTGAGTGCCCTGCTCACCCACCCAGCAGAGACTTACTCCTTCCCCTCCTGAAAATAGTGACTCATTTTTTTGGAGCAACTTCCGTGTGGCAAGCCTTATAAATGGTGCTTTGAATATTTCTTTAAAACTTTCAATTTTTTATCTGATCCTCAGAACGATCTTACTGTAAATAGTATCTTCCACATCGTCCTGATGAGGAAGAAAGTAGGTTCGTGGAGGGTAACAAAGGTCCACGGCTGTTAAATGGTGGAGGTGATGGAGTTTAGCTCAGATTCATTTGATCCAAAGAGCGGTGCACACACACGCATACACATGCACTCACATGCATGCACACACACACATACTATGTCCGTGAAAGCATTTGATGATGCTGCCCGCATCCCCTCTGAATGTGGAGCAGACTGCTTGGAGGTCTCTGACCCTCTTTTCAAACCTCACGCCAAAAGCAGCCGAGGGTGGAGGCTGAGTGGGGTTGGGGGGGGCTGAGTTCCCACCTTCTCCTTGGGCACACCTGGGTTACTTCAGATCTCGACTTAGGCTTTTAAATTGGGGAGCAAAATGGAGGAACCTCCTGTTTCTTTGGGAGAAGTCCAGGTTTAGTTCCTGGTCCTAAAATTCTTGAACTGTCACCAGTGGTGGGGAGCCCACATCTATGCAGGGCAGGGGGCCAGGCCCTCCCAACGCTACAGGGAAACGAGTGTTAGTGAAATCGTGCCGTGTGCCACACTGTCACCACCGTGAGAGCCAGGAGGAAGTCACACTGCTGAAAATTTCAGCAAGACCAAACCTTTGGTTTGATCATCTCAAGATGTATTTTTTTCAGAGATTCAGGCTTTCCATCTTATGCTTCCAAATTTGTTTATATATCATGTTTATTTTAGGATGGCTTGCTTTCTTGATCTTTTACTACAGAAGCACAAACTTTTTCAAGGAAGGTATTGTGTCACCGTATCAGATATTCACGAGTCATCATCATAATGTCTCATGACAAGTAGTATTTTTTTTTTTTTTTTTTTTTTTTTTTTTGCGGTATGCGGGCCTCTCACTGTTGTGGCCTCCCCCGTTGCGGAGCACAGGCTCCGGACGCGCAGACTCCGGACGCACAGGCTCAGCGGCCATGGCTCACGGGCCCAGCCGCTCCGCGGCATATGGGATCCTCCCAGACCGGGGCACGAACCCGTATCCCCTGCATCGGCAGGCGGACTCTCAACCACTTGCGCCACCAGGGAGGCCCGACAAGTAGTATTTTGAGGGCCTACCATGTGCCAGGTATTGTGACGAGTGTTTTGCATAGGTTACCTCATTTATTTCTCACTTCAGCCAATCAAGGTAGGATCGTCCCATTCGGCGGAGAAGCGGACGGAAATAAAGAGTAAGGTGCCTGCCTAGAATGACAGTGACTGGAACTGGCTTGGGTGAGCGGCTTCCCAGCTTGTGCTCATTTATTCTCCAGTCACTTCGTCCTTACCCACAGTGTGTGAGCTTAGAAGACGTCCGCTAACCCAGCATTTCTCGGGCTGCAGAGTCACGCGGGGGCTCTGGACTTTGCTGCTGTTTTGGTGCCGTGCCCTGTGTGATACTGCAGTGAGGTAACAAAAGCAAGATTCGTTTCTTGCTCAAGTATCAGCCAAATGTCAGTGTTCCTGGTCGGTGGGCAGTTTTCTTCTGCACCAAGTTAGGGCTTCAGGCTCCTTCATCTTACAGCTCCACCCCTCCCAGGGCCTGGAAGGCTCTGCATTCCCAGGAGAGGGGGGAGACTGAAGGAGAAGGCAGCTGCTTCTGAAAGGTCCACCCCTGCTCCCCTTCCATTGGCCAGAGCTTTGTCACGTGACCACACCTGGCCGCAAGGAGGGCTGGGAAATGTAGTTCGGGCTGGGAGGCCCTCATCGTGCAGCCCACCTATGAGAGGAGAAGGTGGATTGCAGTTGACGGTGGTATTCAGGACATGGGACTCCACGTGTAACTGATTTACACTGTCTGTCACTACTTCAGAATAAACCTTGGTAATTCTATGGAGCAGTTCCTAAGCATTATTAAAAAATCTTTTGACAGCATGTTTGAGTTTTTCCCTTTAATGTTATAAAATCATCCTGGGCAATTGCGCACAGTTATAAATAAATTTCAAAATTAGGTCTGTACTTAGATCGACAACCAGCCATAATGGAGAACTGTTAACTAATCAATACAAATATGTAAGCACACCTCAGTTCCTCACTTCCCAAAGGGAAAGACTTATAATTCAGAAGCTGTAGTTGAACATGTGAGAATGAAATGATACCCCAGTGGGGTGTCTTGATTTCCCAACCCTTGTACTCACTACCATCTACACGTAGCCAGTGTCATATCTACTTGTATCTATTTTGGGACATTCTGGGGGGAAAGGAAAATATGGAGAGAACCTAGGCTTCCAGAGCCCCCATCCTTGCAGACACTTGTCTGTGCGCACGCGGCCTCCAGAGGGGCAGAGACGCCGAGAAGGTGCAGGTCCCTGCATCAGTTGCCATAGTAGAAATCTGCCGTGTGTTTCTCAGACACTCTGACGTGCCACCGCCTCCGATGACGTTAAAATATCCCCCGGTGAATCTTTAGTCGCTGTTGTTCGTGTAAACCCCCTGCGTTCTGCCAAATGTTCCTGAGTTTCTGGACCAGTATCTCATTGCAAATAGATCATTCAAGATCTGCTCAATGGGAGATGATTCCTTTTGGAATGATCTTTGTGTCCACAGCTCTTCCCTGAATTTATTGACTTAAAACTTGGCATGGCAGCCTAACTGCTTTGTCTCATTAAACTTTCAGTTGGACCCACTGTAAATTAAGGTTGAAAAAGTGACAGATGTGATCACAATCACAGATAAAAATGAGCCAATGGGTGCGCTATATGACTCAGTATGTTGCATGCTGTAGGGCTGTGTGCTAGGCATAGAGTGCCTAAGCATTTTTCATTTATTGACAGTATTTCATGGCATAACTGCATGGTATATCCTGCCCATAAAATAGATTTTAAGATGTAAACTTTTATTGGCCCTTAATTGGAGTGTCTCTCTCACCACTGGGTGAGCTTATGAAATTGCTCTAAATAGATGTATTGACTGTTGTGCTGTTAGCTATGTCACCATTAAATAGACCCTGTAGTGCCTTTATGGAAATAAAATGCTGTAGAAAAATATGAGAACCAGCGAACGTGCACATTTCTTTTTGAACAGATTCATTTTTCAGTTTGTACAGTGCTTCCTTGGGTGGAGATGAACCTAAACAGAGACATCCATGACCCCTGAGAGTGGGGAGCCAGGAATCTGATGACAGTTGTCAGTTCTTTGGGCTTTTAATAAACATCCAAAAGGAGTTTAACGGGCTTGGCCTAAGTTTCCTATGTCATACTGTCAGATGCAAACCTTCCGCAGGGGTGTGAGGTGGAGAGTCACAAAGGTGTGGGGCGAGCAGAATCAAGGGAGTCATTCCCACAGGTCAGAGGGGACAGTGTGATGGTCCTGCCAGGACGCGGTCATTTAGACCCTGGTCACTGACACTGGACATCTCACAGATGAGGGCCATGTGCTTTCTTTCTTTTTTTTTTTAACATCTTTATTGGAGTATAATTGCTTTACAATGGTGTGTTAGTTTCTGCTTTATAACAAAGTGAATCAGTTATACATATACATATGTTCCCATATCTCTTCCCTCTTGCATCTCCCTCCCTCCCACCCTCCCTATCCCACCCCTCTAGGTGGTCACAAAGCACCGAGCTGATCTCCCTGTGCTATGCAGCTGCTTCCCACTAGCTATCTATTTTACATTTGGTAGTGTATAGATGTCCATGCCACTCTCTTACTTCGTCCCAGCATACCCTTCCCCCTCCCTGTGTCCTCAAGTCCATTCTCTACATCTGTGTCTTTATTCCTGTCTTGCCCCTAGGTTCTTCAGAACCTTTTTTTTTAAATTTTAAATTTAAAAGATTTAAGATTCCATATATATGTGTTAGCATATGGTATTTGCTTTTCTCTTTCTGACTTACTTCATTCTGTATGACAGTCTCTAGGTCCATCCACCTCACTACAGATAACTCAATTTTGTTTCTTTTGATGGCTGAGTAATATTCCATTGTATATATGTGCCACATCTTCTTTATCCATTCATCTGTTGATGGACACTTAGGTTGCTTCTATGCCCTGGCTATTGTAAATAGTGCTGCAATGAACATTGGGGTCCACGTGTCTTTTTGAATTACGGTTTTTTCAGGGTATATGCCCAGTAGTGGGATTGCTGGGTCGTATGGTAGTTCTATTTTTAGTTTTTTAAGGAACCTCCATACTGTTCTCCATAGTGGCTGTATCAATTTACATTCCCACCAACAGTGCAAGAGTGTTCCCTTTTCTCCACACCCTCTCCAGCATTTACTGTTTGTAGATTTTTTGATGATGGCCATTCTGACCGGTGTGAGGTGATATCTCATTGTAGTTTTGATTTGCATTTCTCTAATGATTAGTGACGTTGAGCATCCTTTCATGTGTTTGTTGGCAATCTGTATATCTTTTTTTGAGAAATGTCTATTTAGATCTTCTGCCCATTTTTGGATTGGCCATGTGCTTTCTAAACAAGCACAAATTCAGTGCTTTTAGCTCATAAATAGTAATTTGGTAGTTTCCAGGAACTAATTTATGTGTAATATGATACTTTGATAAAAACACCCAAAGTTAGAGTAAAACTTATCAATTGAAAGAGAAATAAAGAAAACCATCCCACTTACAGTGGCACCAGAAAGAATAAAATACCCATAAATAAATTTAACCACGGAAGTGAAAGACCTATATACTGGAAACTGTAAGACATTAGTGAAAGAAATTGAAGACACAAATAAATGGAAAGATAGTCTGTGCTCATAGATTGCAAGACAAGCTCACAGACACAGAGAACAGACGGGTGGTTGCCAACAGCAGAGGGTGGGGGTGGGAGAAATGGATTTTAAAATTGCTATATCTTTTTTTTTTATTTTTTTTTTAATTATTAACAGTCTTTGTTTTTTGTGGGGTTTTTTTTGCGTTACACGGGCCTCTCACTGCTGTGGCCTCTCCCATTGCAGAGCACAGGCTTCGGACGCGCAGGCTCAGCAGCCATGGCTCGCGGGCCCAGCCGCTCCGCGGCATGTGGGATCTTCCCAGACTTGGGCACGAACCCGCGTCCCCTGCATCGGCAGGCGGACTCTCAACCACTTCGCCACCAGGGAAGCCCTAAAATTGCTATCTCTTAATTAGAATTGATGCTGGAATATCTATTTTGTTTTCCAAGTTCAGTATTTATATGTGCTTTAATTCTATTTTCTGCAAATGATATTTTCGTGCATAAACAAAATTAAATTGAATGTATTTGAAAGTAGGTTCTGAGAAAGCATGGAGGATAAAAATATACTGAGGTGTTTTTCCTTCAAAATACTGTCCACATCAAATTACAAAAAATATTTTAGCTTTTACTGTTCAACGTTTTTTTTTTTCCCTTGGTAAATGGGATGCATAATAATGTTCCTTACATAAAACTCTAAACGTTTCTTTCAGAGTATTCTGGCTTTTTCAGTTAAGATGGAAATCACAACTAGCATTTTTAATAGTGGAAATTTTATTACTGTCTGTTTATTTTTTGGCACTTTTTCCATAGAGAAAATAAATGCCTATTAAATTTTGTATGCATTTCTGTTATGCTATGGATTTGGTAAAAATTAATTGCTACTATAAAACTTGTGATTAAAAAAAGAACTCTCACAGTTCCGTGACACATTTGAGTTGTGAAATATAATTTGTGCTTCTAAGGTTACTGCACGTTCATGGACACCAGTTAAAGAGGTCACTGGTGCCAGGCCACTGGGCATGATCCATGCGATGGGTTAGTAATGGTCATTTAAACGTCTTTCACTTTGCCTAGGAGTTTGGTTTTATTTATTTAAATACAAAGGCTTTATTTCAAAGAGTTCATGTCCCTAGAAGCCAGCCTAGCAGATCCAAATAACACTTGATGACCCATAGTTGAGATGGGCCCTGGTCTGCATTCTCCCGGGTCCTTTGTCTGTGCCCCCTACCCCGGCTGCACCTGCTCAGCCAAGGTGAGATGCAAGTGATGATTTCTAAGGGCTTTTCAAGTCATGTGTCTGGGCCCACATCCACGTAATTCAACGTGAAGGGTACAGCGGAGGAGAGGTTCTCAATGACACCAGCCACCCAACCAGCTAGAAGCTGACCCCTCATCTATGGCCTGACCTTCTGCTCAGGCCTCTCCCTGGGCTCGTGGGAAATAACTGAATCCCTTCTCGGGGGAGGAAAAACTGCCGAGAGGGGACATCACCTCCCTCGCTGTGGTTGGGCGGGGGTCAAGGCGGACCTAGGCACCCAGGTGGGGGTGGGCCTGTGGCGGGTCTGGTGGAGAAGGCCTGGCGGTCAGAGAGGCCCAGCGGCCATCGGGATGGGCACCTAGGCACGCTCGGCCTCCTGTGTCCGTGTTCCTGGCACATGTGTCCCAGGGAAAGTGTTTGTAGTGGGAAAAGTAGACGATATCAAAGGTGGACTGGATATTTGAGTGAATTTTCAAGCAGAGAATTATAGGCAATATGGATATGCAGTGGGGATGATTTAATTGCTGTGTTTTGTGTCTTTCTCCATATAAAGGTTTAACATCCCCACTCATTCTCCCTCCATCAGACCCAACATCCAGTCCTCCCCCAGCGGCTTTGGTCTCCCCCAGGGGCAGGCAGCCCCAGGAGGAAGGGGGCTGGGCTGAACTCTCACCCCGGGTGGGAAGTTCCCCCGGCAAGTGTGACCTTGACCTGTACTACCCTTGGTGGGAATTGTCCACGGAAGTAATCAATAAACAATCTATAAAAGGAATAGAAAAGAGTTTTACTTGAGCCACACGGCATGAGACTCCTGGTGGAAGTTCGCGTAGCTGAACCAGAGGTCTCATTCAGCAGGCGGGCCGGCACCCTGCACTTCAGCACCCCTACAGGCTCAGATGCCATCTGTCCCGGAGGACCAGTTTTGCAAACCCTCACCTCTACATTTGAGCCAAGAGGGAGTGTTTTTTTTTTTTTTTTTTTTTGCATTACGCGGGCCTCTCACTGTTGTGGCCTCTCCCGTTGCGGAGCACAGGCTCTGGACACGCAGGCCCAGCGGCCATGGCTCACGGGCCCAGCCGCTCCGCGGCATGTGGGATCCTCCCGGACAGGGGCACGAACCCGCGTCCCCTGCATCGGCAGGCGGACTCTCAACCACTGCGCCACCAGGGAAGCCCCAAGAGGGAGTGTTTAAGCCAGGAAAGAAGCAAGCAGTGAGTTACAGTGGGAGCCAAGATTCCTCACATGCTCGCTTTGCTCTGAATAATGTAACGTGCTTAGACTTCACTGGTGAAGCCCCCGTCTCTGCTTTGAGAAGAGAGAAGTGAGTAAGGTGCAGAACGGCCACGGTACTTGCCGGGGTCACACGGCTCACGATACTGGTGCCAGGACCTGGGCCCAGGCAGCCCCCAACACCAGCATCCTCCAGGCTCAGGGCTCGTGCTCTCCTAAGGTGTATCTTTCAGACTCACTGTTTCAGAAGCCTTGTATTTCCTAAGATTTCCGAGTGTAAGCTCATTTTACAGAACGTCTGTACATGTGTGTGTGTGGCAGCCACGTATTCGGGGCAGGGATGAAGGGCCACGGCAGGTGCTTCCCGATAGAAGGAGCGCTAGGTGAGTGTTGGGGTCACAGGACACTGGGTTCCAGGCCTGCCTTGTGCTGTTAGTGACTTCAAGTCATTTCACTCTCGACTTAAGAATCATTTCTTCATCTGAAATGATGGATGTCCTGACGAGTTCCCTTTTGCCTGAAAATTTTATTCTTCCAACTCAATCCATGGAGGGATTTCTGTTTTAAAAAGACATGGTGGGGCTTCCCTGGTGGCGCAGTGGTTGAGAGTCCGCCTGCCGATGCAGGGGACACGGGTTCGTGCCCCGGTCCGGGAAGATCCCACATGCCACGGAGCGGCTGGGCCCGTGAGCCATGGCCGCTGAGCCTGCGCGTCCGGAGCCTGTGCTCCGCAACGGGAGAGGCCACAGCAGTGAGAGGCCCGCGTACCGAAAAAGAAAGAAAGAAAGAAAGAAAGACATGGTGGTCCTTACTGGTAAAAAGACAACAACCCATCAGGTTTTTTTTTTTTTGTTCTTTGTTTTTCGGTTCATCTAGGGGGTGGGTGTTGTTCTGAGCTCTTAACTCTCTTCAGATAAACTGTTTAGTAACAAAGAACCTGCAAAAGCAGTTAAGTGGTGAGATATTTCCAGATGTAGAGAGAATAAACAAAAAGTAACACCAAACTGTTGGCAAATCAGTGCATCATCAATAAAAACAGAAATTGCCTTTTTTTCTCTGAAAAGCTCCACTTCTCACATAAACTAAACAGGAAATGAGCACTCTTGCTCCTGTGAAGTGCTTTTTGTCTTGGCAAATAAGGTACCCACTCTTGCTGGATTTGGCAAGTCCGGACTCCACGCCGAAGCCAGTGCTGGAAATAGCCCTTCTCAGTACGTTTGGGAGAGCCCTTACCTGCTTCCCCAACCCCGATCAGGCATGTAATCTGGGGTCACGTTTCTGACTTTTTAATGTAAAGACAAAAAATTCACAGAAGCCATTATAATTCTTCACAGTTTAACTTCACCCTTTTATATTTTAAAAAATCTTCCCTCCACTGTGGTATGAGAAGTTGTAAAGCTTTTACCAACGTGCAACTTGTAGAAGCAGAAGCTGTGCACAAGGAGCTTGGTGATTTATGTTTATAGTTTTGGCTGCGGCAATAACTCTGGTTGTTGGGAAGTGAGCAATGTTAGTGTAGAAACTGTGGGTTTTTAAGTATTTGCTACATCTTGGTTTGTTAGTTTAAAGTCATTCTTGTCTGTTGGTAAAAATGGGACCCCCTCGGAACTCTTCCTGATTGTCTTAATAAGATTATTATATTTTAAAGTAATAAAAGCTTTCTTTTTATGAAGGCCATTACTCAGATATTTTACTACTTCAGAAAGTCCTGCTTTTCAAGCTGCCTGCTGAATTAACAGGGTTTTCGTGCAGTTATTTGTATGGTTCCTGTTTCCGTTTTACCGTCATACTGATGTACACTTACCTCTGACGTACTCTTGTGGGCCGCCGTGAGTCCGTGCATCAGGACGTATGGATGGAAAGCGTGTGGAGTCCGTGTGTTACCTGTCTGTGGGATAGAGAGATGTATAATTACCTGTGATGTTGGCTAACTGCACCTTGATCAGACTGAATAGAAATGGATTAGAGTTTATTAGAACTGAAAATCTTTTGCCTTTGAACTCTTTAAGGTTTTTTTTGAGATATCTATAACGTTATTTCAAAGTTGGCAAAATCCCAGACCACTTGACGACCCAGCTTATCGATTCTAGGTTGGACTCCCTCCCTCTCCAGCTCTAATGGCCGTGGGAATCTCAGGAAGAACTTATCCCAGGACAGTCGATACAATAAGCCCCTGTGACCTTTACGGCGAAGAATCCCTCTGTAAACAGAGGGATTGCTCTGGATGCTCCCGGGGCGGGGTGCACGGAGACACCTGGCCACCTCCCCGGCAGGTGTCTGTCGCTCCACCCTCTGGGTGAGAAGCAGCAGCCCGCTGGTGGACATGCACACGGCGTGCTGTCCTTGACCCCAAGAAGGACGGATGCACCCTGCAAGCCTCGCCCTTCTCCTCCGCAGCAGATCACAGGGTGATGTCTGCGTCCGTGCGCACAGAGCATGCAGTTCAAGGGCACTAACCAGAGGTCAGGGCGGCTTCTCCGGGGCGTGTAAGGCCCGGAACTGGTGAGGCGCAGCTGGGCTTCGCGGGGCTGGCCTTGTCTCTGAAACAGCCTTTCCGCGTCTGGTGCAGCTTCACGGATCGAGGATAAGGCAGGAGGCTGCCCCCGCCAGAGAGGGAGGGCCACTTCCCAGTGGTTCCTGACAGCCCCGGGCACCCGTGGGCGCTCGCCGGCACCGCTGTCCTCTGGTGGGGGAGGGGTCTCCCCACCCCACGGCCTCTGTGCCCGAGCCCGAGGGGCTCCTCTCCCAGACTGTAGGGACCCTGGGGCCCTGGGAGCTCTGGTCTCGCATCCTCCGTGTAGGGGGCACCCATGGTGTCCTTAGTGATCGGTCCAGGTGTGGGTCCTGCTGCCCCTCGGGACCTGGGCAGCCGGAGGGACAGGAGCGCTGGCAGGTCTGGCTCCACACCCAGCGTCCCAGGTACGAACCCCTGCCCAGGGGGCCCGGGGGCTCAGCCGGGAGCCTTTGAGGAGGGGACCGGCCACCGGGAGAGCCGATCAGGGACTTGTTTCATTCGTGACCCGTAGAAAGCATCTCAGTCCTCTAGGGAGCTGCTCCCAGCACAGAGCTGGTAGGGGTCCTTCCCGTGAAACCTGAGGAGTGGGCATCCCTCCACGCTCAGGAGCGCCAGGCGACGGCCACTGCCACCGGCTGCTACCAGGGGGATGGTCCTCTTACACTGATCAGTTCTTAATTAATTTAGTTTTACAAGAGGTTTTTGTTCTTTTCCTAATGTAAAATGAGTAATTGCGTATGCTTATGTCAGAAATTGGAAACACTTTCCTTCTTTTTACTAATATTTATTAGCTACTATATGGAAGACACTACACCAGCATGCAGAAAATGATCACAAAAGTTAGAATCCTCCTAAATCCCACCACTCAGACCTAAATATATGACATTTGGGGACGTTTTCATTCTTTCTGAAGTGCATGCCTGCATAATTTTGCTATAATTCTGAACACAGAATTTTGTATCCCTTAAAATAACTGAATATTATAGTATGTTTCCATGTCATTAAATATCATAAATGAATTTTATTTTATATGTAAAGATCTGTTGTATGTCTTTAATTTATTTCAACAACACAGAATATTAAGTGCTTTTCTTTTCCCTCATGTGTTTCACTGTGATTAATGCTAAGATGGCGTCCTTACACGTAAGTATTTGTCCCTCCCTCTGATTATTTCCAAAGATTTTGAAAGTGAAATCACTTGTTTCAAGATTAAGGTTTTTGGTACAAAGGTGCCGACTTGCTTTCCAGAACAAGTGTTGAATCTCAGTTTGCCCTGACAGTTGCCAGCAGGTGATCACTACAGTTTGGCAAACACTGGATATTTTTATTTTCAGCATCTTGGCTATTAGCTAGGTAGACAGAAAAGTCTCATTTATTTAATTGTATAGGGAGTCCAACCTAGAATCTGGGATAACTGGTGAGGTACTTTAAAAAATAATTTTCTTGGATATTTAATTTCCTTACATGTAAACCCTCTCCTCTTTCCATTGACCACTTCTCCATTTGTAGTGCCGGCACCTGCACGCAGACACACACACACATCACATCACAGACATACACACACATCACACCATAGACACAAACCACACAAATCATGCCACAGACACACACATCACACATACACACACACACACATACACACACATTAACTGTTGCTTTGGTTCCAGGTATTTTTCCCTGTTTGACACTGGCCTTTTAAGTGTTGTTTATGGGCTCTTAACACCTAGAACTTTTTCCGTAGTCACATCTCTTTCTGCTTTGCCCCTGCCTCTACCTGCTGTCCTCCCATCCTGAGAGCAGGATGCCTTCATGTCTGCATTTCCTAGTTTTCCACGGTGTGTGTGCCTTGACCTTAAACCAGCTGGAAGGTGTTTTGGTAGCTGATGTTGGCTGGAGAGGGGCTGGGTTCCCCCGATACCAGGCTGTTCTCCCGGTTTGCTTGCGGGTTGAGTGGGGCGTCCCCGTCACCGAGCGCTGGCTCTCCACCCCAGGTCGGCCTCTGTGTCCAGCGGGTCTGCCCACCAAGCTGGCAGCTCCTGCAGCTGCTCCACACTTGGTACCTGTTCCAGACTTACAATATAGGTCAGCGCCTGACAGGGCACACTCCCCTGGAATGCTTTCCATTTCCCCCAGATTTTTGTCCTACTCTTTATTATTTCATGTAAAATCTAGAGAAATCATATCTTTAAAAAATCTCTAAAGAAGCCCCTTAAAATTTGAATTTAAGCAGCGTTATAAATATGTGAAGTGGTGGATGTTAATTACCTCGACGGGGGGTACATCCTTTCACGATGTACACGCAGATCAAACCACCACGATGTACTCTTAAAATATCTTACACTTTTATTTGTCAATTATACCTGAATTAAGCTGAAACTTTAGAAAATTTAAAATAACAGAAAAACTGAGCTAAACCTCCATTACATTGGAAAGGATTAACAACATCCAGGCTTCCCAGCATTTCCTGCTACTCATTCAAATCCACTTTTGTGTCTCTGTAATGTTTTGGTCTACTTTTCTATATACCATTTAGTTGTTATTTTTAGTATTTTATTACTCCTTTGAATGTTATCTGGTTTCCCTGTTGCATTCACTATCGTGATAATTTTGAGTTATAAGGATGGAATTGAGTTTTGTATTTTGTTTTGCATCCAAACCTTCTATTATTAGATCTAATATATTTATTTTGGTTTATGCTCTTAGTATATGCTAAACATACTCGCTACTGCCTTTGACTTACATTTGTACTTCTTATTTCTATTTCTGTGCTTATTGCATTTTCTAGAATTTCCAAGAGACTGTTAAATAATGATGGTAATTATGTGTGTTTTTGTAAGCCCTGTAGTTTGCCGGGGGTTGTTTCTGTTTTTGCAGATGAAATACGAGAAAGAAAGATTAAAGCGTTGTCATTGCCGACATTAATTTCTGACTGTGGAACGGTTATAGCTGTCCAAGTAACTTCCGATCAGGTCGGTGGGCAGAAGGCAGCTGAGACCAGATTGCATGACCCCTTTGTGTTCTTGGATGGCTCTCGGGAATTCTGGGCATTCTGTGACACGTGTCCTGCGTGTGTGCACTTGTGTGATTTTCTGGGAAGAAGAGGCCAAGGATTCTGTCACATTCTCAAGGATTTCTGTCACCCCAGGAAAGTTGAAATCTGCTGCATGCAACGAAGTTCCTTTTGGTGGTTACAGGGGACGGGGAGCGGCAGACGGGGGACAGGGTGGTTCCTGGACCCGCAGGTGAGGGCGCTCTGGGCAGTGGGCGTCTGTCCTCATCCTCCAGACCAGAGATGAGACCCAGCCCTTGGGTTTCCCAGGAACAGGGCTGCTCTGGCGTGGATGCTGCAGGAATTCCACTTCGGTGCTGCTCTTTCCCCAGTTGAGTTGGCTTTTAGATTAAGACAAAGGAGATGGGTTTCTCTGGGCCATTTTCGAGCAGACCCTTGGTGAATTTAAGCTGATCCTGGATTACCTGAGAGAGGTGTACGCTCCTGTGTTCCGCTGGTCTGAGCAGGTCTCCCTGTCGCATTGCAGCACCTGGGTTTCCTCCGAGCAGACCTTCCAGTGCAGACGGGCTGGGTCTCATCCCAGCTCCATTTCAGCGATGCAGTGAGTTGCACATCCTGTTACAATCACCTGCTGATGTGGCTCTCTCTGCTTGGAGCTATTAGCCTCCTGGTCAAGAATTATTTTCTTGCATACCTAGTACTGTTAACACGTCAGCATTTCTGTGGAGTTAATCTGTCCAAGTCTACACTCTTGTATTAAATTGGAGCCCTGGGAAATGGACCAAAATTAGTTCTCTTTTTCTTATTTCCCCTTTGGGTGTTGCTCACCTCTTACTGTCTCTCTAACTCGGCTGTCCATTTTTCGTTCTGGTTTTTGAGTCACTGCTTTGAATCTTCTGGCTGCAGCTTCTGTTAATCACTCATGCCCAGCGCCACGTATGGAAAACATATACCAAGATCAGGTCCAGGTTTGCAGGCCAGCAGCCAAGGACCCGGGCCGTCACTAGCAAGTCCCTGGAGCACCACTTCTCAAGTCATGGTTAACCTGTAGTCAACCCAATTTAAGAGTCTGTTTTTAGCGAAAAAGGTATTTGCAGAAGAGTGTTAAGAGGACCCCTGATGTTTTAATGTCTTCCTAATTTACCTCAATAGCTCATCATGGATCTCTTTATCCATTAATTCATCTGACCCTGTTCTAGAAGCTGTTTTCTGCATACTCCTAACTCTTTGGGCCTTCACTTTACATTTGCCGTCTGCTGTGTAAATAGGGCTTTTCTTTTGTGAGTCAGTAGAATCTTTTTTTTTTTGCTCAGTTCACCCTCTGTGACATGATGGCCTGTGCTCCTCTGGCCCTAGGCCTCTGGGCAGCTGCTGTGTGACCTTGAGCCATCCTTGAGCCTCTCTGGGCCCAGGTGGGTGCAGGTGTGAGGAGGAAGCGCCGTCCCTCCAGCCTCTCAGCAGGTGGAGCCCCTCGCCCAGAGGCCTGAGGGCCAGAAGTGAACAGAAAGGCTTGGGGAGACTCCAGGCCAGCGCTGGGTGATGCTCAGAAACTGAGGGGACCCGACGCAGGGGAGGCCTTGGGGCAGACGACAGGGTTTTGCACAAACGCCCCTGTCCCCACCTGGTGAGTTCTACCCACCGGGACCCCCAGGGCCCATGCGTCCGAGTCATCCAGAGACGAACCTCTCGCCATACCTGGGGGCAGAAGCTTCACACCCACAGGGACGTTGTCAATCAAGGCAACAGGATAGGCAGCACGGTTCCCCCCTCAGGAGGCTGGGCAGGGGAGCAGGGGGAGCGGGGGCTGGGCACACTCGTCGGGCTGGGACCTGGCACGAGAGAGGGTCCCTTTGCAGATGCTGAGAAACAGCCGGTGGGCGCTTTCAAGGGGGAACATTCAGAAACGACACTGATGTAGGCCCCTCCTACAGAGGAAGGTAGCCTCGTCCTACAGTGACGGCAGTGAGAGGGCCTAGGACATTGGGTTCGGGGATGGAAGAATCTCGTGCCCACCTGATGGTAAGTGGTCACGTATTCAGACGTCACTTACAGGCGAAGCCCTGAATTCTAGTCTCTGGGTTGATGTGAAGACCTTCCATTCTTTATCCCTTCCCGGGTTCCCGGTGTCTCTCTTGAGAGGCAGTTATCAGAGCGCCATGGCAGCTTTACACCCAGACAGGTGGCCTTCCTCCTGGCATCCTGGCTGCAGAATTCACGGACAGTGTCTCCTGAGATGGCCTGAGGTGACTCTGGACCCACTTGGGATCCTGTGTGCCTGCACGCGGCTCAGAGCTTGCCGTCTCCAGGGATGCTGTCTGGGGGCTGGAGTCCACCCTGGTCCGTGCTGGCTCTCCACAGGCTGCACACCACCTGTCCAGGCTGGCGCTGGGCTCCCGCGGCTGGTAATGCACGGGCTCAGGGCATCCACTGCTGATTACGGTCTAAACCATCTGGGCCTGGCTCTGCTCTGCTGCCAGGTCCCGGCGCAGCTGAGGGACAGAGAGCTCACAGCACGTGGGGACCAGCCAGGCCCACTTGGGGAGCAGCTACTGGGCCACATGGGCAGCTGAGGGGCCGAGCACACTCAGGGAAGCCCTTCCGGGCTGGCGGCGGGGCAGGACCACCGAGACCCTGACCGTCGCCGACGTCGCCCAGGGTCACCGCCAGCTCAGGCATTTGGACCCCGGGGCCTGGTGAGCCAGAATAAAACACACATCGAGAGCCTCCTGGGGGGCGCTGGAGAAAAGACAAGCACAGGATGTGAAAGAGAGAATCCAGGACTTTGATTTTTAAGATTCCTTCTCATTGACATGGCTGTCTTTCAGCTTAAAGAGTGGACCTGTCCCCTGAGTGTAAGGATTTGGAATTGGTTGTAAATTAAATTATTCGGATGGGAGAGAGGCAGGGGAGCCAGAACCCCTCAGCAGGTGGCCGAGCAGCGTGTCATCCTAACCCAGCTCTCGTGTCACAGGCCAGCATGAGCGGGACCAGTCTTAGGATTGTTCAGCTTTTATAAAAGCCCCGTGCGAGCCGTTAACCTAGATTCACTGACAGATTCATTTTAGTGGTTGAATAAAATTGGCTTCTCTGAAGCACATCTGCATCGTTTAAAACAATTTTATACCGTAGGACACGAAGTGTGGCTTTGGGCGAGATTTTTGTAGAAGACCCATTTTCCTTTTCTCTTTTAAGTGTTAGGGATTTACTTCCCGAGCCTCTGAGAGAGGAGACAAGCTGATTCCTTGTTACACAAGGGGCTGCTGCTATTTCTTAAAACCCCGTGGTGTGGAAGTCCCGTTGGATGAGGGGGTCTTCTCGCTCACATGAACGTCAAGCAGGAAACACCCTTCCCACCTCATCCAGCGGCCGCTGGTCGTCCGCTCTGCTCGCTGCCGCAGCCTCTTGGGGGTAATTAGGTCAAAGCCGCTCAGTTAGCACTGCCAGGTCACGGCCCCAGGTGGACGGCTCCGGCACGGGGCATCCCGTATCCTAAGGCCTCCGTCCCCTCCTGGACACCCGGCTCTGCTGAGACGAGGCCTGACCACTCGGGGTCGCTGAGGAAAGGCTGTCCTCCACCACAGTGAACGGACACCCTAGTGGTGACCAGGATCAGGTGACCTCGAGGAGAGCATGTATGCACACCCCAACCTGGAGGAAGGTCCATTTAAATGATTGTTACTACTACTGAAAATAATAGCCCTGGGTTTCTTTTCTTTTTGAAATGGTCGGTAGGTTGAACACACTTCCCTCAGGGTGGTAGCGAGGGCTTGAACCCCAGGTGCACACGCTGGTGAGAGGCCAGGACCCCCGGGGGAAGAAACACCACGTTGGGCTGAGAAACGCTCCCAAAGGACCACAGGACAGGCCACCTGCATGGGAATGAGTGGCCACTGGTGGCATTTCTTGGGACCTACGCTCGGGGGAGGGTCAGGGAAGAAGAAAAGATAAAAATAAGACAATTCTAAGGATGACACAGGCTCGGACCAGGAAGCCGGTCTTTCCCTTTGCGGGGGAGCTATGTGGGGGGAGGTGCACCCGAGCCCGTCTCCCCTGCAGCACTTGGTCCCCTGTGCCCAGCGCCCCGGATGTTGGTGACAACTCCATTCTCTTCGTCTGCTACTACTTACCTGTCCCTGTGGACGTGGGTTTTGTGCCCCTACCCAATGACACATCCCCTCTGGGCATGTCAAGACCCTGAACCCCATCTGAATTCTGATCACACATCTCAAGGGACGGGCATGGAAGGCAGCACTGTTCATTACGCTGCCCTGTGACACGTGCCTTAGGAGAGTCATTTCTTCAGGAAGACAAAGCAGATAATGTGTTAACTTTGTATCTTCCTTCGTTGTGCTTGGTTACTATTTATTGTAAGGTACTTGTTAAGACCTTTAAAGAGATGCTGAGACTAGTTTTTCTTTGAAATAAAAATCTATTTCATTGAAGCACATTGAAATATGTGCTTACAGTCCCAGGAACTGGACAGTAGATCCAGATCCATAAGGTAGGAAGGTGTGGGTCGCGGTGTGCGTCGGTGTCCTGGCTGATGGCCTGTGTCCAGGTGTGGCAGGGGGTGTGCAGTCTGAACGGAGCACACGTCCGTGTAAATAGCTTTGCTCTGCATCTTGCAGCACAAGTGACCAGGAAGCTTCCCGTGGTGTGACTCCGTGTCAGCTCACACCCGCATCTTCTCCAGTGTCTTCCCAAACACCATGAGAAGAAATGATTGATAGTTCTTGGAAAATATGGGCCATTGGTCCTAGCATAGATTTCCTCTTTTTGGTAACATTTAAGAGAACACGATGACCATTTTTACTCAGACATGTTACTGAACCTCAGCAAAGTCTATTAGTGGTATTTTAGACCTAGGATGTCAATATTGACTACAGTGTAATTATTAACTAGTGTTTAATAAGAAAAGTGTTCATCACTTAGCACAGTGCTTTCCCACCCATTCTGACTGAAGGTTTCAGTGTTCAGAAATTGTCTGAGGACGTGCATATTTGGCTGATGGATGCACGTTTGGGAAATGAGGTGGTGCCGGTAAAACTCAGACGTCATAGACTCCTGCCCCAGTATTTCCTCCTAAGTTCTATACTTGCAGCTTTCTGTGTGTTGAAAAAGAAAACACAAGCTGTCCGGAACCCCTGCTCTCTGCACTCCACGCATCAGGAGATGGCGGTGCCTGGAGGGTCACACTCCAGTCCCAAAGGCCTCCAGCTCCAACCAAGTCTAATCCTCTTGTGAGGGTTTGGATATCCTCACACTATTCATTTTTGAACATCAGGATCCTATGTTCCCTCATTCTAAATGGCAAACGTTATAATATGTCCCCAGCTCCACCAACTCAAAAGCATAATCCTTTTCCCCGAATATCGCTAAAACTCTCTGAAACTCCAACAGGATAATCACCCCAGGATTCCTGCCAGACACAGAGCACGGGAGACCCAGGCCGGCTGTCCCCGTGTTCACGGTGGGGTCCGTCTCGGACGAGCCACGGCTGACATCCAGCTGCACAAGCTCACCTCTCGAGCGTCCTGACTTTGAACTTCCTCCCGCTGGGCAGGCTTCTCGGCCCCTTAGACTCACCCACTTCCTTCATGGGGTTTTCTATCATCTTAGAGGACATTTCCATTCCCCAGGTGGGGCAGACGACAGTGACACCCCACACCTATAGCACCTTGGGCACGGCCCCCATCCTGTGGGAGGAGAGCAGCCTCTCCCGCCTTCTCATCGGTCCTGAGGGCTGTCACTGGGGCACACGTGTGGTCCAGGCTGTCCCAGGCTTCCTGCATGGGGGGTGAACTGGGGGGAATACGTCCTGCAAGTCATTATAGGGAACATTAGGAAAGTGAGGGTTCAGAGACAGGGATCCCGTATATAAATTAAGAGCCCAGAATGATTTCAAGTTTTATTTTGATCTCTTGATACTTGCCTGGGAGTAACTTGACTGTCTTGTAATTTATCTCTATTACTTCCTTACGTTATAGAAAACACTAGTTGTTTTAGTACGTGGCATTATATCTTCATTAACACTTTATTTATTTATTTATTTATTTGTGGTACGTGGGCCTCTCACTGCTGTGGCCTCTCCCGCTGTGGAGCACAGGTTCCGGATGCGCAGGCTCAGCAGCCATGGCTCACGGGCCCAGCCGCTCCGCGGCATGTGGGATCTTCCCGGACCGGGGCATGAACCCGTGTCCCCTGCATCGGCAGGCGGACTCTCAACCACTGCGCCACCAGGGAAGCCCAACACTTTTTTTTTTGCTAACACACAGCCATGCAAACCCAAATCCAATTTTTCTCCTTTCAGCTTGGGTGACAGAAAAACTCTCTCAGTTGGGATGTTGAGTAGAGGAGATGTTGGCGTAATTCAGTCCGTTCATTTTCCCCAAGCTCCACAACAGAACTTCAAGTGAACTTGAACTGAGTCACAGCCAGGTGCGATGAGACACCACTCAGTGTGAGAACAGTCCAGTTCCGGGGTGACCCGAGCTGCCCACTGTCGAAAGTCTACAGGGGCTTGGTTACCAGGACCCCATTTATGTTGGTCAGAGAGGCTTCAGGGCTTCATCTCCGCAGGCGAGCCTGGGAAGGATGACCTGCAGCCAGGCACGTGTCCCTGTGCACTCAGGCCTCCCTTGTGTCTGCTGCTGTGTGTCGGGGGAGGGAGCTACCCAGCTCACTGCGCAGACAGGATGAGGGCATACTCACCATGGGCTCTGCCCCGTGCACAGTCAGCGCCATTGGACGACCAGAAAAGACAGCATATTTGGTAAAGCAGGGTATGATCCGTAGGCACTGGTTAGTGCCCCTGGCATCTGGGTGTTGGCATTTGGCTTCTTGGCACTGGTCTAACTGGGAAGGTGTGGAGTTGTTGGGACAACGGACACCAGTTATACACCCAGTTCATGCCCATCACCCCAAGCCTCCAACAGGCTCTTAAGGTGGCCTCGGTAAGAGGATGGAACACGTTTCTTAGAGCAGTGTACTCTTATCAAGAGTACCCAGACAAGCCTTTGGGTTTGGTTTGGTGTCTGGTAGAACTTTTTGGAAGACTACAGGTCCTTTACCTGGAATAATGATGCTCAATTCAGACAATTGGATGCAAAAGTGTTATGTTCTGCATGAAAACAGCAACTTCAGATTCCCTCTTGATAATGTTCTTCTGTGTAAAGGAAGGTGTGTGTTGCTTCCTGGTTCATCTGGCCTCATCAAGTGCCACCTGCCCACACGTGAGTCTGTTCCAGGCCATTCCCGACAGTGTTCCTTCCTGGGGGTGGGAGTCTCCTGCCCTCTAAGTACTAAGTGATCTTCAACCGCAGCTCTTATGGAAGTTCACGTTTCTTCTAAGATGAAGGACCAGTTTGCTGAAAAGACCCATTGATTCAGAGGGGAGATGAGCATATTTAGGTACTTTTCAATGGGTGTAGGAATGGTCTTTTCCATAATGTCAAGTATTAAGAGGAAAGCCTTCAGGGGCTCACAGGTCAAGAAAAATGAAAATGTGATGATAGTGACACAGAGGAACCCATTCGGGTGGATTGAGCACCTAGTGTGCAGGGCCAGGTCCCTCACACAGCCATTCCTGTCACGCCAGGCAGGCGACACAGCTGCTCGGGAGCGGAGTGGGGTCTCCTGTGGAGGGGAGGCTTCCTGATGACCTGGAACTTGGGAGAAGGAGCGCAGAACAGCCCGGGAACAGACTGCTTGCTGAGTCCCCAGGAGATTAGCTCTGGGTGAAGGACGTGCTGATCATTCCTGGCTCGTCAGAGACAGAGACTCAGAAGTCGCCTCTTTTCCCCCCAGGTTTCCAGATGTGGCCCCTCCGTGCGGCACTCACTGTCCCCAACGATCTGCCCCCTCAAGAGCCTCACATACGTGCTTTCATGCTTGTCGTGGTCCATTCAGGCTCCTGTTACACAATTCCACAGACCGAGTGGCTGACGTACAGCAGAAATTTATTGATTGAGGTCCTGGAGGCTCAACGTCTCATTCAGTGTCGGGTGAGGACCCGCTTCCTGGTTCATAGATGCCGTCTTCTTGCTGCGTCCTCACGTGGCAGAGGGGCGGGGAAGCTCTCTGGGTCTCTTCTGTAAGGGCAGTAATCCCATTCCTGAGGGCTCCACCCTCCTGACCAATCACCTCCCAAAGGCCCAGCTCCTGTTACCATCACATTGGGGTTAGGGCTTCAGTCTTTGAATCTCGAGGGACACATTCAGTTCAAGGCAGTGTCCTGGGACGTCTCTGTCACCTTCACCCTTAGTGGTCCCTTGTCTAGAGGCCAGCGTCCCTCAATCCCTTTCCTTTCCTCAAAAAGGACACTCTCAATCGATGATGACTCTGTGTCCTCTGTCAGAATGAACAAATCTCAGATATTGGAGCTGATGGGAGCGTCTCAGAAAGAGAGGTGTGAAAAACCATGATGTGGAGAAGGACCCTGTCTTGTCCGTTGTGTAGATCCTACCACATCCCTGCGAGGAAAGCAGGTTTGTTTGCTTAGGCGCAGCGTTCCTGGTTCAAGCTGTTTCAGTACATCTGAGTCCAAATTGCTGAAGAAATGGGTCATTTTTACATGGTGTTTATTGAATGGATGTTTTCTGTCATCACTTGGACTGTATTCTAGCTACACAGGGAAAAGGTCAAGGAATGAAAAATCCCTGAACTCATTTCAAAATCAGGTTTTTAAAATGACCGATTAATTTATCTTTGTAAACCCCGTCACTGCCTTTCGTTTGCTGGGCCCTGAGTGTACGTGTGCAATGTGAGTATTTTTAAGACTTTCGATAGAGTTGCTGCTGGTGTCGTCCAGAGTGTCTCCTCAGCTTTACCCGGGGTGGAAGGTCACACTGTTTTCTCAAAAAACCAAAAAAAGAAACCCGCCACGCCTTCCGGCAACGCGTTGGTTTGCTTGCTTGGTCTCATGTCTGATGGGCCAGTGTGTGTCCTTTGGGGACCGTGGCCAAGGGACACCGTGTCCTTACTACCACCAGCACATCTGCCTCTGTCTTCTCGTCCAGTGAAGGCTTGAGACTCAGGCTTTATTCCTGCGCCTCTCTGTCCACCTCCTCTAAACAGCGTGCACATTCGGAGTCAGGGAGAAGAGGGCACGGAAGCTCCCCTGGGCTTTGTATTCAGTCAGCAGCTCCCAGTCCAGTTCTTAATTCTTTGTGTCCAGTTTTCACAACAAAAGAGACAGGTTACGCTTTGTCTCACATCCACCTTAGAAAGCGGGCCTGGCGATCTGGGAATATTGTAGTCACGAGGCTTGAGACAGAATTGAGATGTGCACAAACTAGTGAAAATTTGCAGAGCTCGCACTTAAGGAAAGGGGTAGGAGTAATTTCCCAGGGAATCATTATTTGAGAAGTTCGAAGGATAATGAGAAAACGACGTCACTCTGTGGGAAGAAGTAGCTGAAAGCTGAACTTATGAACTGTCAGCTGCTTCACCAATCATCCCAAGAGCTGCCTGAGATCATTCCCTGGAGTCCCCCTGCGCGCGCACACACACACACACACACGCACACGGAGGGCTGGGTGCAATTTCAGCCACCACTTTGGGGCAGCCTGCTGGCGAGAGCCCCTTCCTAGACACAGATGCTCTTTTCCCATGAACAGTCTCTGACCTAAACCTGTGATTTTCCCAGTGGGGCTCAGTTCTGGGTAAGATCCAAGAGGACGATGGAAATCCCAGTGGGATCTGCACTGGTGCTCCAGAGCCATCATTCTGGGAAAGAAGAGCAACTGGGAGACATTCAACAACAGACGATAGTCGGCTGGTTGTCCTCCTTCAGTCTATCAGTGTGTAACTGCCGACAGAAAACAGCCAAGTCCATTTAAAGCCGTGCCACGTTTGGCTCAGGAATAAAGTCATTGACAGGGAGATGCGCCACACGTGTGATACTGGGACAGCTGAGTCAGGGCAGGACACAGCGGGGAGAGAGAGGAGAGGGCACTGGGACGGAGGGTCCCTGCTGCTCTGCCCAGGAGGCCTGCCACTCACAACTCCACCAGTGGGTGCCCGTCTGTTTAAATGAATCCTGGTCCTTGTAAGCATTGCTTGTATCAAGGAGTTTAACCAAAAAAATAGAAAACATAGTGTGAAAACACATGAGTAAGTGGCCAAGGTACTTGATACCTACAGCGTATGAGCTCAGCCTACCATGAGAATTTTAAATCCAGCAGTATTATACGAGTGCGCTCATAGGTTAGTGAGTATGAAACCATTCAGACTGAACACTGTTGACCTAGCCTGGTAGATGGCACGTTACAGCTTGACCGCAGAAGTGACACGGCACCTGCAGCTGTCGCCAGGCTCCCAGCCTGCACCCGAGGTTCAGGGCTTAGGTGTGATGGTTGGTTCATCACTGCTGTATCACCAAGTAAAGAACTAGTTGTCTTTGTCGGAAATGATGGAACTTTTACTCAGCAGTTTGGAGTAATAGCCTCAGCTGAAGGGGTTTTCTACACAAATTTTCAAATCACTTGTTCGGGTATAAATAGTTAATTTTTGACATACTACTACCAGAGTCTCATGAAAGTCTTGGGATTTTCTCCATCATCACTTAAGCCTGTTGTAGACAAAGTGTGTGATCTTGAAGTACAGCAAGATACCTGGAATTGCTGGATGGGGCTGAAGCATTTTGGCAAAACCCAAGCTAAGATAGACTTTTACAAACTTTTATAATATGATTTCTTTGAATTTCAAAATCGTATATAATGCAGATCATGACTCCACGCATGTGGGAAGTTCCCAAGCCCATGTCTTACGCCATGAATCAGATTGCATCTCAGCAGGTTGGCTCGGTTGTGCTGCAGGCCTGGTTCTGCAGACGTACTCTGGACCGAGCATCCCATGGATAACAGACATGAGGGCGTTCAGTGCACCTTGTTTAAAGCACCCACAAGGTCTTCATTTATTCCTGTACAAACACGTATTGAGTAAATGCTGTGTGCTGGGCGCTTTGAGATAGGAGGGTACCACCGAGGACAAAACAGGTATTTGCACAGAGGGGCCAGGCCGATGGGGGATTCAACTGATGATGACAGTGATGTTGTATGTACCCTGTGTGTAATCTCTGATTTCTCCAAGAAGTGTTTGCAGGTCAGCTGCTTCTCTCAAACAGCCTCACAGGTCATTGCGTAACAATCAGCTTGAGTCAGATGAAACCCATCTACTGTGGAGTAAAATTTTAATTGTCCAGATTCCTCGGTGGCCCTGCAGGCGTCCTTGGATTCTCAGTCTCTGGTGCTTTGGGAACCGTGGCCATGCTGGTCGCTGCATGGCAACAAGGCCACTGTACCCTGTAAACCAAATCAGTTTGTCACCTCACTTGACATACTTCATCTGTGCTCATGCCTGTTTGGAAATCTGCAACTTTGGCTTTTAGGGGCAAAAGCTAACCTACGTGTGGAGTTCACCAGTTAGCTTCATTCCATTTGAGGGGTCACTTGGGGCCGAGTTCTCGCAGCTCTGACAGCTCCACCCTTGGGGGTGGAGGGCAGTGTGATGTGGATGGGCTGATGGGGGCATTTGAAAACTTTAACACATATCTGATTTTTTTATCAGAATGTTTTATAATTTTTTTAAATGTCAACTAAGTTGGTTTTAAAAAGAGGAAGAGGGATGGTTATTCAGCTAACTTCTTTGAATGAGGTTTTTGGCCAAAAGTTTCATCTTTTCAAAACTTTGGAAACCTGATAAAAGCACATTATCACTGAAATTGTTTAAGCTTAATTCTGAAGGTCATGACTGTTTTCTGTCTGGATTCTGTTTGTAAAAATCTTCGGGATAAGAAAGGGGATACAGCCAGGGCTAGCTCCATGTCATGTGTGTTCTGAGACTCTGATGGCCAACCTGGCAGTCTTCTCTAAGGATATTTGGGACGATCTACTTTCAGCAGGAAAAAATGGCTGGGACCCGAGTGTTCACAGAAGTTCTCATCTGCTGCCCTAAGCATCGCCCTCATGCATTGGCCTTGTATGGGGGATGCCACTCACCTGGAAACTCCCCTCGAAGATTTAGGGATTATTAATCCAACACACATACACATTACAAAAGTGACTACAGTTGATTTTGCTTAGATTACTACTCACGACTGTTGAAGAAAAAAAATTTAAACCCTTTTATATTTATATCTATGAAACTATTTAAGAGATAGAAATTTATCACACAAGTCATTTTGTCTAATACGCCATAGCAGACAGTCATCTCTAATTTCACTTTTAAACTTTTTTTCCCTCATTTTTCAGTTTCCAGTAAATTCATACCACCCACCTCCCAGGAAAAAATTCTATTAACTCCCTGGCCGCCTGCCAGGCTGGGAAGTTTGTGTTGGTCTCTGCGTTGCACATTCTTGTGTTTACCATCTGTGCCCTGATTGCAAATACTGTATTCATCCACAAGATGAACTTTGCATGTTGAGTTTAAAATTTTTAATAGCTTTAAAAATATCGAGCCTTTCTTTTTCACCAAATGGTAGGTTTATTCTTCGCATCCAAAAAAAGGTATCCAAATTCTTTCATGTTGGCTTCCATCTTTTTGTATTCTTGCAGCAAGTTATTTGATCTTATCTGCTTTTCAAAACTCACAGTTCATTTTGCATAAACTTTCCATTGTATTTCAGTTTAGCTGGGTATGATAGCAGTGGGTGAATATAGGAATCCCACATCGATGGTTAACAAGGTGACTTTATTGACTTAAATTTTCTTATATGGAAGCCTGAGTCTTCTTGCTCACATTTACATTTCTATGTAAAAGATTTAGAGAACAAAGGAAAGAAAATTAATCACTTACACGTCTCTAATACTGTCATTGCGAACTTCTTGATGTGTTTGCCACTGATGTTTTTCCAACAGCTCTTTTAAAGTCAACATAGTCATCATATACATAAAATTTATTTACTGCCTTCTTTAATTTAAACTCTTATAACAAGGCTCTTTCAACATTGCAAGTAGACTTTAAAATCACTTTTTAAAAATATTTTATTTTGAAATAATTGTAAAATAGCAGAAAGTTATAGAAACTAGTACAGAGGTCCTATCTGCCCTTCCCCCAATTCCTCCACTGGTAATATCTTGTATAACCACAGTACAGTATAAAAACTAGGAGTTTGGGGCCTCCCTGGTGGCGCAAGTGGTTGGGAGTCCGCCTGCCGATGCAGGGGATACGGGTTCGTGCCCCGGTCTGGGAGGATCCCATATGCCGCGGAGCGGCTGGGCCCGTGAGCCATGGCCGCGGAGCCTGCGCATCCGGAGCCTGTGCTCCGCAACGGGGGAGGCCACAACAGTGAGAGGCCCGCATACCGCAGGAAAAAAAAAAAAAAAAAATTGGAGTTTGGGCTTCCCTGGTGGCGCAGTGGTTGAGAGTCCGCCTGCCGATGCAGGGGACACGGGTTTGTGCCCCAGTCCGGGAAGATCCCACATGCCGCAGAGCGGCTGGGCCCGTGAGCCATGGCCTCTGAGCCTGCGCGTCTGGAGCCTGTGCTCCGCAACGGGAGAGGCCACAACGGTGAGAGGCCCACGTACCGCAAACAAACAAACAAAACAAAACTTGGAGTTTGACACTTGATGCAATCAACAGAATTTATACAGATTTCACCAGTTTTTCATATACTTTTGTGTGTGTGTGTGTGTGGTTCTATGCAGTTTCATCACACGTGTAGATTCGTGTAACCTGCACCACAATCAAGACAGAACTTTTCCATCTCCACAGAGACCCCTCCTGTTACTCTTTTATGCAAAACACACACATGCACACATGCACACGGGCACACAATCCCTTACCTCTGGCAACCACTAATCTCTTCTTTTTCTCTAAGATTTTGTCATTTCAAGACGTTATAGGGCTTCCTGGTGGCACAGTGGTTGAGAGTCCGCCTGCCGATGCAGGGGACTTGGGTTCGAGCCCTGGTCCGGGAAGATCTCACATGCCGCGGAGCGGCTGGGCCCGTGAGCCATGGCCGCTGAGCCTGCGTGTCTGGAGCCTGTACTCCGCAATGGGAGAGGCCACAACAGTGAGAGGCCCACACACCGCGATGAAGAGTGGCCCCCACTCCCCGCAACTGGAGAAAGCCCTCGTGCAGAAGCGAAGACCCAACACAGCCAAAAATAAATAAATAAATAAATAATTTTAAAAAAAGAAAAAGATGTTATAAAGGGCTTCCCTGGTGGCATAGTGGTTAAGAATCCGCCTGCCAATGCAGGGCACATGGGTTCGAGCCCTGGTCCAGGAAGATCCCACATGCCAAGGAGCAACTAAGCCTGTGCGCCACAACTACTGAGCCTGCACTCTAGAGCCCGCGAGCCACAACTACTGAAGCCCGTGCGCCTGGAGCCCGTGCTCTGCAGCAAGAGAAGCCACCGCAGTGAGAAGCCCGTGCACCACAATGAAGAGTAGCCCACAGCAACTAGAGAAAAGCCCGCGCTCAGCAACAAAGACCCAAGACAGCCAAAAAAAAAAAAAAAAGATGTTATACAAATGGGAATCATATTGTTGATGAAAAGTTAATCAATAGTCAATCTAAGAAAGAAATAGAAATTTTAATTTGAGCCAATCTGAGCATTATAAGCCTAGAGACAGTCTCTTAGAGAGCTCTGAGGACTGAAGAGGTAAGGGGGAGTATATACTCCCCAGTATATACGTGATTTTCACAAAGGGGGTACATGCAATCAAGCACACTTTTTTTTTTTTTTTTTTTTTTTTTTTTGCGGTACACGGGCCTTTCACTGTTGTGGCCTCTCACATTGCAGAGCACAGGCTCCGGACACGCAGGCTCAGCAGCCATGGCTCACGGGCCCAGCCGCTCCGCGGCACGTGGGATCCTCCCGGACCGGGGCACAAACCCGTGTTCCCTGCATCGGCAGGCAGACTCTCAACCACTGCGCCACCAGGGAAGCCCAAGCACACATCTTGATAGAAGGTTACTGCTAAGTACAAGGAAAAGACATCTTAGTTAATGGTTTCAGTGCTTTGGTAAGTATGGGAAGGTGCAAGAATCCAGGTTCGTAAAAGCTTCTCAGAATATCTAACTCTGAGGGCCGGTTCTGCCCGTTTTCCCAGAGCACAGAGTGCCTCATCCTTATCTTTGTTCTGAATTCCATTCAGGGTGTGTTGTATGTCAGCAACTGCAGTGGCTAATGATTTGATTCTTGTAGAACTGGATGGTAAGCAACAGTCTTTATTTTGCAATCCCTTCCCTTTCAATCTTAGTTTTGACCAAGGTTTGAGAGGCATTTCCTGACCAATTTGCTCCAAGGCGCTAGGAACGCTTATCCCCAGGTCAGGGTAGGATTTTGTCGAGAGGTCACTCCAAGTGCTGTTACTGGACTAGGTCCTGTTAACAGCAGCCAAAAGCCTGTGGACCACCTGTCTTACTGGTCTGTTATGGTCCAGGAAACAGTGCCCTCTTGTTGCTTCTTCCCAAATCTAGAGTTAACACTGTTACAGTCATTCATCTTGTAGGACTATATTTTTGATTAATCCTTTCAAGTCACCTAATCATTGTTATTTTTATCTGACACTCAGTCACACATTTGGTAATGCAATCTTGTAAAAGAGGCGAAATACAAGTAACATAACTGGTAACATTAATAAGGTCATAAGCAGGTATTTAAGCTAAGAACTTCCCTTAGGTGTGGCTCAGTATCTCCTCAGGTTGTTTTACCAGACTGCTCAGCACCAATCACTGTATTTAAAGGAATCGATGTCTTGGCATTGGACATAAGGCTTGTCTGCACGTACAAGGCTAGTGGTGGGTGATCGTGACCCCTCACGGTATTGAGGAAGGAATGCTATCTTCTAAGGAGTTGTACGGCTGACACAGAAGGAGTAAATTTGATCTTCATGGCTGAGCTGGCATTACTACCATTGGGGAGGTCTGGTTAATGTAAAATGCAGATGCACAGAGCAAACTAGAGGGGAGGGAGGAGGCCCAAACAGGCAGAGAAAACGTTTTATGTTTACAGTTTTCTTGTCTTGCCTCAAAATAGGAATTTTTATTTCATCAGTGTAAATATAATCTTTTGAGATTGGCTTTCTTCACTCAGCATCATTCTGCGGAGACTCACTCATGTCGTGTGTATCCGTAGTTTGTCCCTTTTTTATTGTTGCCGGATGATGTGTCCCAGTTCGCTTAAGCATTTAAGTTAGAGGACATCTGGGTTGTTTCCTGTTTGGGTGTAAGGCTGCTGTGAACTATCACATTCAGGTTTTTGTGTGAACGTACGCTTCATTTCTCTGGGATGAATGTGCGAGAATGCAATTACCGGGTTGTACGGTAAGTTCGTGTTTCGTTTTGTAAGAAGCTACCTGACTGTTTTCCAGCAGCTGATCCATTTTCCATTCCCACCAGCAATGGATGAGAGATCCAGTTTCCCTGCATCCTCACCAGCATTTGATGTTATCACTATATTTTCTATTTTAGCCACTGATATGTGTGTAGTGATATCTTACGGTGGTTTTGCCTTTCTCTCATGGCTAATGATGTTGAATATATTTTCAGGTGCTTGTTTGCCATTTGTATATCTTCTTTGGTGAAATGACTGTTTATCTCTTTTACCCATTTTCTAATTGGATTATTTGTTTTATTGTTGAGTTTTGAGAATTTTTATTTGTTATAGCTACAAGACCTTTGTTGCATAAGTGGTTTGCAGGTATTTTCTTCCAGGCTATAGCTTCTCTTTTCATCTTCTTAGCAGAGTCTTTGTAGAACAAAAGTTTTAAATTTTGATTAAGTTCAATTTACTGATTTTTCCTTCTATGGATCATGCTTTGGAGATCATATCTAACAATTTTCCCCTTATTCCTAGGTCCTGAAGCTTTTCTCCTAAAAGTTTTATAGTTTGATGTTTTACATTTAAGTCTGTGATCCATTTTTGGTTCATTGTATAAAACGGGATTTAGGTCTGTTTTGTTTTGTTTGGGTTTTTTTGCCTTGAAGGTCCAGTGCTCCAACACCATTTGTTGAAAAGACTTTCTTTCCTCCATTGAATTTCTTCTTCAACGCTCTCAAAAATCAGTTGGGTGTATTTGAATGGGATGGGTTCATGCCCAGGCTCTCTGTTCTGTTCCATTAGTCTGTGTGTCTGTCCTTCCACCAGTACCTCACCGTCTTGATTACTGTAGCCACGTTGTAAGCCTTAACATCAGTAGAGTGATTCCTCCCACTTTATTATTCTTTTTGAAAATTGTTTTTAGGGTTTCTAGGTCATTTGCATTTCCATATAAATTTTATTTTTATTTTTTTATACATCTTTATTGGAGTATAATTGTTTCACAATGCTGTGTTAGTTTCTGTTGTACAACAAAGTGAATCAGCCATATGCATACATATATCCTATGGAGGTTCCTTAAAAAAACTAAAATAGAACTACCATATGACCCAGCAATCCCACTACTGGGCATATACCCTGAGAAAACCATAATTCAAAAAGAGACATGTACCAATGTTCATTACAGGACTATTTACAATAGCCAGGACATGGAAGCAACCTAAATGTCCATCAACAGATGAATGGATAAAGAAGATGTGGCACATATATACAATGGAATATTACTCAACCATAAAGGGGAACAAAATTGAGTTTTTTGTAGTGAGGTGGATGGACCTAGAGACTGTCATACAGAGTGAAGTAAGTCAGAAAGAGAAAAACAAATACTGTATACGAATACATACATATGTAATCCATATAAATTTTAGAGTAAGCTTATCTATATCTACAAAAAGCCTTGTTCAGATTTTGATGGGAATTGCATTATACCTACAGATCAATGTTTGGAGAATTATACTCTTTACTGAGTCTTCCAATCTGTCAACATGAATGTCCCTTCATTTTTTTACCTCTTCTCTGATTTTGTTCAGTCGCGTTCAGTAATTTTCAGCACACAGATACTGTACGTGTTTTGTTAGTTTTCTCCTAAGTATTTCATTATTCTGGGAGCAACTGTAAATAGTGTAATCACTTTTAATGCCTTTGTAAAATTTCATTTGGTGGATGTCATCATTTACTCAATTCTTCCACTGTTTGCTGGACATTTAAATTGTTTCTCATTTCTTCACTCTTATTTAAAAAAACATTGTAACAAACAGCTTTCCATATTCAGATTCTTTTGATAAAGTCTGAGGAGTGAGATCCCTGGGTCAGGCGGTGTGAACGTGTGTGCCTCTTGGTGACCGTGGGATTTGTGTGTGAATAAAAGCAGGCTTCCTGCTCAGTGCCCACCAGTCTGCCCAGTTGTCCAGTAAGACCGATGGCTTTCTGTGCATCATGGCATATATTTTTCCAAGACGTGGACTCAGTGGTTTTTAGATCCTTTCCTGCCTTGTGACTGATTACTCTCTGTCAAAATATAAAATTCTTTGTAGGGCACAGTCATTGTTTTCCCAAACACGTGACCTCGTCCTGCACACGTGCCCACGTGGTAAAGTGTGCCGCCATCATTCCACTCACCCAAGTGGCCGCTTATGAGCCTTTTGCAAATTATTCCCATTTGCTAAGATGTTACCAGTTTGAATAATTCATCCTTATCTACACCCCACAGATTCTGCTTTGTCCGCCCTCATGAAGATCACAAACATGCCTACTAATGAGAGGGGCACCAACATCACTTTTTTAAAAATAAATTTATTTATTTTTATTTTTGGCTGTGTTGGGTCTTCATTGCTGCATGCGGGCTTTCTCTAGTTGCAGCAAGCAGGGGCTACTCTTGGTTGTGGTGTGTGGGCTTCTCATTGCAGTGGCTTCTCTTGTTGCAGAGCACAGACTCTAGGCGCACAGGCTTCAGTAGTTGTGGCATACGGGCCCAGTAGTTGTGGCTCACAGGCTCTAGAGCGCAGGCTCAGTAGTTGTGGTGCACGGGCTCTAGAGCACAGGCTCAGTAGTTGTGGCGCTCGGGCTTAGATGGTCCATGGCATGTGGGATCTTCCTGGACCAGGGCTCGAACCCGTGTCCCCTGCATTGGCAGGCAGATTCTTTGAGGAAGAAGTGATCTCTACTTTGAGGAAGGGCTATAAATATAGACATTCCAGCATAAGACGTTCCCAATCATAGCGATCAGTTTTAGTAACTGTTGCTGTGTGTTTTTTGCACCATTGAAAAAAGCTTGTTACTTTAGCAGTGTTTTCTTTGCAGAAACCAAATGGCCCTTCTCCACATAAGTGTTGCTTAGAGATGCCCAATCAGTGCCTGCTCACTGGACAGGAGGGTGCAGTGTACTGGTCTGTGGTACCCGAGTCAGGTGTCTTCAGAGGATGTCTGAGTGATTGGATGGATACAGCCCAGAGCTTTTGCTATAGTTTGGTGTTTACCCTTGAGTCACTGTTTATGTCTAGTGTGCCAGTGGGTGATGGAGGATCTGTACTTTAGTTACAATTTGTACCTTTGACTTAAATGTTCCCATGCACAAATTTACAGTGATGCTCTTCCCAGTAGAGCAAGAAAAACACAAACAATCCACTAGACTTTGAATTTTCACATTATCTTTGAGAATATTCTTGCTCTTTTGAACATTCCAACCTACCATCTGACGACCAGCTTCGAATGCAAAGAAATTCTTACGGATGGTTCTGGAGGACCTTTCGTTTCATACCTGAAGAGGAAAATAAATGGAACCTTTGTAATGATGCTGGTAGATGTTCTGCCGCTAATTACGTGTCCCTATGAGTCCGTCACCTTTTACTAGAGAAAGAGCACGAGCTGGCCTCATGGAATAGTGAGAATTGACATCCAGCTGTCTGTACGGGTGGCTCAGCCTGTTTTTGTTGTGGAGAGAGCACAGTTGTGACCGGGGAATGCTGGGCCTTCCGTTGACAATAGATACAGAGACTTGGAACAGAAAACAGCCTGGCAGGAGGGACACATCCCACGGGCACAGAGTCCCTGACACCAGCTGACTCAGCATGTCCTTACCTCTATCAGAAACATCACAGTTATCAACAACTTGTTCTGATAGAGATATTTACCGAAATGTTGATTTTGAAAACAAAAATTGGATATCAGGTCAGAAATATGTAAATAATTAAGTCTTGGAGATGATGATATTCAGATAAGTGAAATTTTCCCTTTTCTGGAAAAAAACGTGAAGCTGTCCCAGTCGATCTCACTGGGATGAGACTATAGTTACACGGATAGTGGGTGATCGTCGCGGAGGATTTTCGTTTGGGAATTTCAAGCCCACGTTGTCAGCTTTTCTCAGCTCTCAGTGCAGCCTCTCTCGCTTTCACACCACGCATCTCAGATCCGAAGTGACAATGCTCTGAGTATGAGGATGGATGGGAAACGGTGATAATTGCCTGTTCGGTGCACGGCAGGCAGGCAGCCTGGTATCATTTTATCACCCACTTTACTCAGCACTATTTTTAAAGTTGTACTAAAGAATAAAGACTCAGCCCCGTCAGCACACATCCCACTGCCCCAGGACGGACCCTGTCCCCATACGGAGCTGTGTGTTCCGTAAGGAAACTCCTCTGTTTTGGGACCTCGCGACATACGTCTCCATCCACAGTTTTGAGGCTCTTTGGCGATTCCTCAGTGCCTCTTGACAAATGCAGATAACGACTTCCTCATCCGTGTGCCAAGTGACTCTTTACAAAGCACATCCTTGAAGGTGGCTTTCCGGGTGAGATGGAAATTGTCCATGGCCACATCTAGAGCCTGCGCCTGAAACACCACACCCAGGTACCAGCACCTCTGTCACTTCACAGCTCATGTTCCACAGAACGTTGATTTCTCCGGGGGCTCAAGGATTGATGGAACTTACTAGAACTAACCCACCTGAGGGACGTCGAGGTGTCGGAACCTGGGAGCCTGCAGCCCGTGTGCTGTGGGCGCCTGTGCCCTCCTCTCTCTGTGCAGGAACGCTGCTCGTCTGCCCATCACCGCTCTAATCACAGCTTCCAGGGCGTCCAATTTGCATAGACTGTGATTTATAAAAATACCAGCAGACCGAGAGGCTTTCAGAAGGATGGAAGGGAAGATAATTTGAGGGAACGACAGGCAATGAGGGTGAAGGAAGAAGCCGTGAGGGGGGGCACTTTCCTTTAAAAACAGAGGGAAAAGCCCACCTTGCCTTTAATAACAAAATTAATAAAAGGGAGGTAGAGGGCAAAAGTCTGGATGGGAAGGAGAAGGCAGAGAATAAAAATGAGACGTGTCTTGGTTGTTTCTCCTCCCCTCTTCTCTGAGTTTCTTCCCTTCCCCCTGCTGTGATGTCTGAGTCCCAAGTTCGGCCCAGTTCAGACCCTGAGGGGCCTCAGGAGCGGCTCAAGGTTTCTTTCTGAAGGTGGACACACCTGGCCGGTTGTCCCTGCGTGTGAGTTACTGCCGTGACTGCCCTGGGGGCTGGGTCACTTTCTTTGGTTAAAAAAAAGGGAAAACGCCATTCCAAGATGCATAAGAAAAGAGTGTCCTGCGTGCCCTGCACGATCTGTCCCTCAGGGAGTTGCAGCATCCAGGCGGGCGTTGCACCAGGTGGGTCTGAGGTTCAGGCCCTGGACCCCACCCGGTGGACCCCAGGCAGGGGCCACCGCTCCGTGCATCGTCCTTCTCCTGAACCTCAGAGCCGCTGCCTCCGGCCAATGGTTTCCTCCAGCGTTTTCCTTTTTCGTTCCCTTGCTCCTGTGCCTTCACGCAGGGTTTGTTCTTCTTCAGTGGGCTGTCTTTGTTCTGTCTAGAGGCCAGCAAGTGCCCGTAGAACCAGCTGGAGTCCCACTCTCGTTGGGGAAGTGTCACCATCCTAAATGCCTTAGCTTATATTTAGCCCTTTGGAAACGGAGTGGAAACTTTCAGTAGAAATAGTTTCCCGAGGAACCGATTGGACCAGTGCAGCTGGTCCTGTAATTTCATCTCACATTTGCTCACGCCAGCGGGAGCAGACACATTGGCGGAGACGTGTGAAGGGCAATTTAAAGAGCAGAGAAGAGTCTGCAATGCATGAGCCACGGCATCTCAGAAGCTTCCTCGGGCGGGTGGGAGAGGAAGCCGCGCTGCCCGGAGCCCGCATCCCATCCGGGCCCCGGGAGGTCGGGATCCGCTTGTGGCTCGGCCCCTGGGTTCCCTTGGAGAAGCCACCGGACCTGCCCAGAAGGAGGAGGTTCCTTCTGGCTCTGAGTCTGAGGCTCATGCCTGGTCTTTCTACCTGGTGTTATAACGTGTGCACAGCCATCTCCTCGGGGGTCTTTGTAGTGAATGGCCTGTGTCGTTGATTCTGGACGCTTTACTGGGGTGGGGTGCGCCTCCCCGAGGGACTTTTCAAGGGTCCCCTGTCTTCACTCCCTGGAAGAGACTGATGAGCTACTTGGTGACTTCTCTCCACTTTCAAAGCATTTCTGAACTTTGTTCCTAGCAGTATGGTGGGCTAGGTGTGGTGAGCCCTCTTGCTAAAAACAGTTGAAAGTATGGATAAAATATCTCTTTTAAACAGTTAAATGCATTGATGAGCTGGGAAGTGGTAGGAGATACTCAGAGGCCTTGCCCCGGGTCAGAGCAGCTGACAGGGCAGAGGACCAGCAACAAATGCCAGGCTTGCCCCGCATCCCTTTCCCCTGCCCGCGTAGAGCGGAGGCCCTGGGAGGCTCCCAGCCCCTACAGTCTCCCCGACTACACGCGCGCTCAGGACCTCACCTGGGATGAGCCTCACGTCTGGAGTTCTGGGGGCAGGTCCAGACCTGAGAGCTGTCGGTGTTCAGACGGTAACACAAAGCCCCGAGACAGGACTAGGTCCCGGGGGGGTGATGACGGGGAAGAAGAGCCGGGGTCCAGGGGATGTTGGGAGACGGAGATGAGGAGACGGGAGAGAGGGGGTGTCGGGAGACCCGGGGGGCGTGGTGTCCCGGAATCCAAGTGAGGGAAGTGTTTCGAGGAAGATGGGGTGATGGATGGTGCCCAGTGCGGCGGACTCTGAGGTCTGACCCCTGGGTTGAGCACCGTGGAGGGTTGTTTTTTTTTTGTTTGTTTGTTTTTTGTTTTTTGTGGTACACGGGCCTCTCACTGTTGTGGCCTCTCCCTTTGCGGAGCACAGGCTCCGGACATGCAGGCTCAGCGGCCATGGCTCACGGGCCCAGCCGCTCTGCGGCATGTGGGATCTTCCCGGCCCGGGGCACGAACCCGTGTCCCCTGCCTCGGCAGGCGGACTCTCAACCACTGCGCCACCAGGGAAGGCCCCGTGGAGGGTTTTGATGACTTGATGAGGTGAAGAGAGTGGGTGGCAGTGGGTGTGAGAGAGGAGAGCAGGGAAGTGGGGCAGCAAGTGTGGAAATCCCTTCGGAGAGCTGGCGTGCGGCGGTGGGACCACACAGTCTGTGTTTCCTGAGCAGGATGCGGACAGGACAGCCTGTGTGTGTGCCGCAGGGAACCGCCCTGCAGGACGGGGAGTGGGGCTCGAGGTGAAGTCCCGTCCTTCGCAGAGATTCCAGGCTCCGTAGTCCCGCCCGGGGCCTGAAATCTGCATTTTTAACGAGTTCCCTGGTGGTTCTGATGCAGGGGTACCACGGCCACAGCCTCTGGAACAAGATGTCATTCCCGGGCGAGGACGTCCTGTTTTGGGGTCTAGAAGAGGGAGCCGGGGTGCCCTGATGGGAGATGCCTCCGGCCGTTTCCATCACTGTCCCTGTGTCTCTAATACCTGCACAGGAATTTCCTCCATCTGTCAGAATTTCAACAGGGAGTCTAAAATTCACTGTCATAAATTATTTTGTCCTATGTTGATGTCATTTCAGCAGTTCATTTCTCTAGTTTTTCTCTCTTGCATTAGAACATTTTTGAAATCCTTGCTTACAGAGCAAGTGCCTGACCACGACACCAGGTTCTCCCCACAGATTTCTCAGTTTATTAAAAAAAATACTCTTTCATAGGAGTTATGCTACAAACCAAATTTTTAGTGCTATATGTAGAGGGAACAGACTTTATTTTCTTAAGGGAATGGCATTAAAATCCACATCGAATTCTAGAAAAAATGACCTGCCTCATAAAAGGGAAAAGGCATTTGTTTCAAAATGAAGCATAGACACTATTTTATGTCTGGTTGCCCTTTAAGGCAATAGTCACAAAATGATTCAGAAAATATCACTGTCCACTCTGGAAACAGAAGCAGACAGGCCCAGGCATGTTCCCCGTGCTCCCATCTGGGTGTTTCCTGTGCACACAGCCATCAGCATTGGATTCCAGACCTTTTCTCTTTTTTTTCTTTCTTTTTTTTTTTTTTTTTAAATTCTTGGGAAAGAGGAAAACAAAATATCTCAAGCAAGTTCAAGCCAAAATGTCACTATGAACGCAGAACTCTGAAATCTAAAATGTGAAACTCTTGGTTCCTTTTTCTGTGGGTAGTTGAGAGTCTTTGCTGCTCAAGACCTTACTGATTTTAAATGAGACATCAGCTGCCTTGCAGCCTTATCTGGGAGCAGCCTGAGGTTTTAACACCTTTCCCGAGGAGGAGGTTAGGTATGTGCTTTGAGTGCGTTTGCTGTAAATACTTGGACAGCAAGAATCTACACAAAGTGAAAGGTTAGGAGAGATCTGCTTCTAAGCCTTTGAGTCGAAACGTTCGGGCAGTGATGACTCGGGAAGGTGAATACTGACGTGTTGGTGGGATGCGCTGGGCTGGGGAGACCTGGTGGCCTGGGTGCTGGACTGCTTGTTCACAGCAGGGGTGAAGCGGGGCCCTGGGCGGGGATCCTGGGGTCCGGGGCACGGACCCCTCCGGGGATGCTGCACTGCAGGATCTGGGTCACCTGCCTGCCAAGGGGGTCACAGCAGGTTGAGTGACCTCATGCACCTCCCCACAGAAAAACACCTACTTTACAGTTTTTCCATGTCAAATAGCTGGTGGTGGGTAGGTGGCAATGACCCCTTACAGGTGAAGTAATATGTCTCTGGGGACAGGTAGTTCTCTGATGAGAATTTGTAGTGATTTCTGCCAGTGTTTTAATTTAAATATCAAGGGCCTTTTTTTTCCTACTGGGAAGGCTTCTGGACTGGCAGAAAATCCTATCTGACTGCTTCTTCTGAAATACAAGCTTTGGGATGGCAATGAATCATTCTTCGCATTAGCTCTGGCAAAAATATAAGGGAGAGTAGAATGATAAGAAGGAGGAGAAAAAAAATCTGCGTTTCACAGACGACTTCTGCCTGTGGATCCTATTGGTGACCTTTTTTTTTTTTTGGTTTTTTTTTTTTTTTTTGCGGTACGCGGGCCTCTCACCGTTGTGGCCTCTCCCGTTGCGGCTCCAGACGCGCAGCCTCAGCGGCCATGACTTGCGGGCCCAGCCGCTCCACGGCATATGGGATCCTCCCGGACCGGGGCACGAACCCATGTCCCCTGCATCGGCAGGCGGACTCTCAACCACTGCGCCACCAGGGAAGCCCCTGATAACCTTTTTGACCACAGCAGTGTAGACGTTAAGACAGATTCTCAGAGGTTCGTTTTGTTCCATGGTTCCCACATTCCTCCCTGTCCAAAATTTTGCCCAAACTGTTAAGAAGCAGAATGGATTTCACTGAGATATTGGTAAGACCACATGACACAACTCCATGGGGTAAAGAAACAGTTAAAGGCTCACAAACGGAATCATTGGTATAAATAAGCAAGTTGATTTTGTAAAGCTCTGTGGTGTCACAGCTTTAAACTCCTATCCTGAAGATCCATAACGTACCCGACTTGTTGTAACTTCAGAGGACGAATCCAGAGGAACCCCTTGATTTGTATTTTTGTCATTTTTCTCTTGCAGGAAGAAGGCATCGTGAAGGAGATTGACATCAGTCATCATGTGAAAGCAGGCTTTGAAAAGGCCGACCCTTCCCAGTTTGAACTGTTAAAAGTTTTGGGACAAGGGTCCTATGGAAAGGTAAGTTAGGTCCATGGTTCCCTCCAAGTGGGTCTCATTCCCCTGGGGCTTGTCCCGCACGTCAGGGTGAAGCACTTGAATGTCTGGTGAAGGAGACGGCAGAGGTACCTCCTGAGCCCAAGGGAGAGGTGGCCCCAAGCTGGGGGAATGAAAAGTACGTGCAGCACCCACATGGTGGGTCCCGTGGTGGCTGGAGCTGGGGCCTCAGTTTGCCTGAAGCCCGTGACCGTGGAGCTGAGCTTAGGGACACCACACACCTTCCGTCTCCTGTAGCTTCCGTGGGCCTTTAGTGTATCACCGTGCTGGCTAGGTCACTTGAGCCATGCATCTTTGGAAGTGCATACCCCACAAGTATTTCTCAAAAAGAAAGAAAAAGTAGGAGAACAAGGAAGAAAGGAACAGAGAAGGCAGTGCCCTTTGGGACCGGTTCATGTGACCGTCACCAAGGAGTCAAGGAGGCTGGGATTGCAGGCTGGCTCCCCTCACCCTACGTGTAAACTGTGCAGATATTTTGCCTGTCCAAGCCTCAGTTTCCCCATCTATGAAAGGGACATAATGTGAACTACTTTCTATAATTATTCTATGGATTAAATAAGACATGACTCCTAGACGTCTAGCAATCGTCTACGATGAATCTGTGCACTAGGATTTTTCGTTTCCTTTCTTTTTCACCTTCAAATTAAAATGAAAACTGATTTCTCTCAGGAAATGAGAAATAGTTGTCTCTTTATATAGGGCCACATCCATATACAGCACGATGTCAATACATCTTTCACAAGGATAAGTGAATTATTGCAGGGCAGTGCTAATATCTCTACGTCCTTGGTGTAACTGTTAGAAAGTATACAGACTTAGGATTTCTAGAACACGAGGGCCTGAGGTAGACAATGAAGCCAGCCTTTCCTAGAGTTTAAGCAGAACAGAGTCCTGGCTTTTTAAAGTAACTATTTTTGTATGGTATGTGGACATTCACCAAATTTCCCCATTCTTCATAGGACTTTGTGCCAAGATGAAATCTGGCACATGTCAATTTCACGTAGGATTAATAGTTTGTTAGTGATGTTCTAGATAATCTCTTACAGACCACGAAAATTGATTGTGAAATCTCTCTTTCGGCCTCTTAAAAGGTAGAATGTCTTTTTATTTTATTTTTTCTTTTCCACACAATGTGGTATAGAACATGTGTTTATACTAATGTATCTACAGACATGTTCATTTGAATCATATGAAATTATCAGTGTTCAAAATGTTGTGGCCTCCAAAAATGGCTACTTCATATGGTTTATAAGGCATTTATGAAAGTAGGGAAATGAAGGTTTCAGGCTCTCAGGGTAAAAAGCTGTTACTAAAACATAGAGGCAGGCCTATTTATGTGGTAATGGACTATCTTCCCATTAATTAGAAATGTTGGAAAAAGATGAAGCGGTGTAAGTCTTTCTCTAAGAACCATGACGTGGAAATAGGGACAAGCAAGGTGCCCCTTGCTCCCTTTCAGAGACGCTGCCCATGAGTTGTTTCTTGAGGACACGCGGGACCAGTGCAGCTGAATCACCTCTGCCCCCAGTGATGGAGATCGGGACCCACCTCGCAGGCGAGGCCCAGGGTTGCTGGCTGGGTGCTGGCTGATGCCCTGGCCTATTGCAGGACCCTGATTTCACTGAGCGCCGTCCCCCCAGGGTGTCTGGAAGCAGCAGAGATGGAAAATGCCTTCTGAGCTCAAGGAAAATGGATCTGAGCCTGTCCGTTCAAAACTCAACTGAACAAAAGCTACGTTGACGATGCCCTGCTCAGAGATCTGGGTGTTAAAAATGAAAGGAGAAAAGACTTTTTCCAACTCCTTGCAAATTTTGAATTTCAATTTTAATTAAAAAAAAAAAATCTTTGGGAAACAAGTGAAATCCTGGTGTTGGGTGGAATCCCCTTGGAATGACAAGCTTCGTAACACTCCACACTTTTCCTTCCCAGCCATCATTGTATGAGGCATAAGAAAGTAAAGTTTAAAAGATTAATATCTTCTGATATTAATAAATAAAGAGATTAATTAAGAGATTAAAAGTAAACTAAGTAAGTGAAGGGAAATAAAAGGAAGAGGCAGTGGCTACGCCTACAGATGTTCAACCTCCATTAACTACTGACTCACGAGCTCAACCGCTGCCTGTGTGTTGGGCCTGGTCACCGGATCAGGACCGTCGCGGACACTGGAGGTGAGGCTCAGGATTCCCGGTGGACGAGGCTGACGCAACAGGGCTCTGGAAAGCTCCACCCAGAGGTCCCCTGGGAACGGTGGGCACTAGAGAACTACAATCACAAATCTTATGTGTCCACACAGCAGTATTTGTTATGAATGTTTTATAAAAGCCAAACTAACGACGAGAGGGAGAAATCCATATGTCCTACCACCCATGTTATTTTATTCTTCATCCCTAAATGGAAATCACATGTCCTTATGCAGGAGTATCTTCATTTTGCTCTCGGTAAGAGAGAAGAATGGCACAACTACGTGTTTCCATCCTGCAGGAAGCTCCTGTTAAACGGACGTCTCTTGCAGAGACCCCAAAGAGTGGGGAGCTGGCGTGAACCTGGGCTCCGGGGTCACGTTCACCCCCCACCAGGTCCCTGTGTTCTTTCTCTCACCCCTTCAGTGACTGCAGCTGTTGGAGACGCGGAAATGGATAAAATGCCACCAAGACCTCCTCGCTCATGCCTGCTGCTGACCCCACACTGCTCCTGGGAATCGCCCAAGTGACCTTATCCTCCGCCCTCACTCGTCAGTCCCCTTTCCTCAGCCCCCGCTCTCCCCTTGTGCAGCTGGCAGGTCGTTCCTGGAAGGGAGCAGCGCTCAACCCCAAGGGGCGGCCCCGGCTTAGGGTTAGGGTCTCTCACAGGGATGTTTGAGGCTGGCAGCCTCAAGATTGTCCCCAGACGGGACCACACAAAGGGCAGCATGCGCTGCCATCCCCACGCTCTGCCCTGCAGAGCCCAGGGAGCCAAGTAGCCCGTTTACTGAAGGAATTTGCTGGGAATCATGGGGACAGTTTCTGGACATAAGTAATTTGGTCAAACCATGATTATTTCAGTGATGGCCGGAGAGCAGGGGGTCGTAGTGCTTGGGACCAGAGGAAGACAGCCTGTCCTTAACGGCCAAGCAGGCAGTGGGAAAGCAGCGAAACACTTTGAGGAATGGGGCAGAGGGTGTCTGAGTGTTAAAATGTATGGTGCTGCCCAGATGTTCCCCGAAACCTTCAAGGAAGGTGGAAACAAAGCTTTTGCCCCCTCCCTGGCTCATCACCTGCCCCTTGGTCTCCCCAGGTAGATAAGGACCGGCTTGGAATCCCATGTTCTGAGGTGGGACCAAACCCCAGTGAGAAGCGTCCTCGCTCCCCCGTGACTAAGCAGTGGGGTTGGTAAGAGCAGGTCTGTAAATATCTCCCTCTGGGGGGAAGGTTGGTGCCCTGGCGTCCTCTGGAAACGCACGGCTTCCATCCACTTGGGTCGTGCGCTGGGAGGACACTGCAGACCAGTTGCCAGGCTCGTGTGTTGAGGGGACGCTGCAGACCAGTTGCCAGGCTCGAGTGTTGAGGGGACGCTGCAGACCAGTTGCCAGGCTCGTGTGTTGAGGGGACGCTGCAGACCAGTTGCCAGGCTCGAGTGTTGAGGGGACGCTGCAGACCAGTTGCCAGGCTCGTGTGTTGAGGGGACGCTGCAGACCAGTTGCCAGGCTCGAGTGTTGAGGGAACACTGCAGACCAGTTGCCAGGTTCCGGTTCTGAGACAGGGTTGAAAATCTTGCTCAGAGAATGAGGTAGTGATTTGGCTGATCGCGGTGATACGTGGAGACTAGGGCAGCTTCAGGTGGCACGGCATCTGTCTCCACGTGTGCTCTCGGAAGCGCTTTGCAGAGTCTCAGCTGAGCTTCTGAAGAAGCAGCTCTAAAAATAAAACGCGGGAGTGCATGAACAGTCCCCTGGGTTAAGTGTTAGAGATTCGGCAGCTGTCTTTGTTGAAATTGTCCAGTCGTTTGGGAACTTATCTCACTACATTAGAATGTGTTCCTGAATCACGTAAGGATGAAGAGGCAAGAGGTACGGGATGCCTCGGACCGGAGGGCTCTCCCGGGGCAGACAGAGACAACCTCTTCACTCGTATTAAATCCACTTTTAAGTCGATTGTTACCGTACTTTGGTGTTTCTCTCGAAATGCGTTTGTCTCCTTTTGGATGCTCTGCTTGCTGTAGGGCTGTTCCTGCTGCGTTTCTTGCAGGACCTGGCGTGTGGCAGGAGCCTGACAAATATTGGTAGTGTGGAGATTTTTCCCCTGTTCTTTTGAAAATAAAAATAGAACTCCTTTGTAAAACAGATGAATATAAGTAGCCATTATTATCCATCATCTCATTTTTACTAATAAAACCTGAGTTGCAATAAAAGAAAAAAGGTTCATGTGAAGCGATCCATGCAAGATTTGCATCCTTGAAACTAAACCATCATGTGGTCAGATGCCATGTGAACATGGCCTTCCGTGTGGACTTGAGTGGACAGTCTTCCCTACTTCTGAACCCACGCATGTACCTCATATACATATTCACGTGTGAGCTCCTACGGACCCCCTTATATTGTAGGGAAGAGGCGGAGAAAGGAATGAAAAGGGGGACAGAAAAGACGACTCTGGATATTCCAGAGGCTCGACCTTCCGGACACACATCCTTCATACACCTGTCCTCATTTTTCTCCGTCGTCCCCTCGTTTTGAAAGAGGGGTCTTACTCTTGTCACTAGCGTTCCGATGACGAATGCCTCATCTTGGGGCTAACGAGTCACCTTCACTGCAGTACGGTGGGTAGATCACCCTGTCCCACAGCCCCTGTGGGTTTGAACACGATCCGTGGCGACTGCACGCAGTGAAGCTCCAAGCACACACGCGGGCAGCACCTGTGCCTTCTGGACACACACGTCTGCACCCGCGTCTCTGTCATGACAGCAGATTTTTGCATCTATTGGTAAATACTGTTAGGAAAAGCCAATACTGTTGTTTCATCTGCGTGGAAGGTGTTCTGTTCGTAACGGATACCCCAGGTTGGTTGGTTTGTTTTTTACTAATTTTGTTCAACAACTATGAATGTGACTTTTAAGCTCAGCCTCTCAAACAATTGTCTTTTCCTCCATGATACACGTCAAAATGTATCCCAGCAGATGTTGTGTCCACATAAGATGATGTAAGAGCCATTTAGAAACCAACTCCAACTATAAACTTGAGCTACTCAAAGCTGAAATTTGGGTGAAGAAAGCTCAAAATAAGAGAGCCTAGCTCATCTTGAGAGTCAGAGAGTGTCCTGTGTGGTTCACAGTGACTCTCAGGGTGGCCTTCGCCTTGGGGATTTACAGGGCATATTCACAATAAACCAAATGACCCCCCTGAAAACTTCGGAATAGTGTCTGTTTTTCTAAACAACTGGTCTTTTTTTAAAAGGAGGGTGCTATTCCCTCTGATATAAAATGTTTCATAGAAAGTGAGTGGTGCCGAAAACAAACGCGATTCTTCATATGAACACGTAACACAGCTCCTCACAGGGTGGTAATAAATTAGATGAACTTTTCCTGACATCCCAGATGTTGGAGAAGATTTTACATTTAGGTTTTTCCTACAGTGTATTTATTTTCTTGGAGTTTCCTAAACTCCCTGTGTATCCCCATGTCAAATCAAATAAGGAAAATGAATTTACAGTCATATCAACTGCAGGTGTTCTGTGTTCTCTTTCTCAGGTGTTCCTGGTGAGGAAGGTCAAGGGGTCGGATGCTGGGCAGCTCTACGCAATGAAGGTTCTGAAGAAGGCCACCTTGAAAGGTGAGAGGTCACAGAGGGGGAGACACGTAACTGTGGTTTATCCTCTGCTTGTTATTGGGGGAAATAGACATTCTGTTTAGTGTTGCATGATTTCTGTATGTTGACATGTTACTCTCTGATTGATAATACACATTAAAAGCATGTCCCTGAGTATCTAACATAGCCCTGCAAAATTTCCACAGTCTTCAGAGGGAAAGCCATATTGTGTAAATACCATCCTCCACATATGCTCTGCTGTAACGTGCCATTTGGGGAAAAGAGCATTGAGGAGGAAAGCAAAAGCAGGTTGTTTTGGCTGTATTGGGCAACAAATCAGCCTAAATTCATCCTTCAGGCTGGATTGCTCAGTTTTAAACAAAATGTGATTCACGGCTGTATTATTTCCCTTTCTTCCCCCGGACTGGGTTTTAGAAATTCAGTCCAACACCTGATTCCCTGCTTCTATACTCCTCCCCTCCAGAAAAGTATACGCACATAATGCAGGTCAAGGTAAGCTATTATCTAAAATCTCTATTCTAAGCTCAGGGTCATTTAACCAGCAGTACGTACAGCTGAGCACCAACTACATCTACTCTGATCACCTCCTATTCACTCATTGGTGAGGGAGGGATCCATGTCCTAAATAGTGCTAGAGGCTGGGCACACAACACCTGGCCTGGGCAGGTGAGACGACAGAGTTTATCAGTCACCTACACTTCTCACTGGGGGCGGAGGGCACTGCACAGCATGCTGGGCCACGAGGGGCTGCACAGGAGCAGAGTGAGTTGCAGGGACTGTGAGATGCAGGCTTTGTAGTAACAAGAGGGTGGGGTGGCCCCTGGTTCCAGGGAAGATGTGATGGGCTTATTTGAATAGTTCTGTGGGCTGGCAGGGAACTGAACATGTTAGGTTAAAGACCAGATGGGGTACAGCTGGTCTGGCTTATAGGGAACCAACAGAGTGGGGAGCCTTTCCTGCTAGGCGGGGGGCATATCTGTCAAGGGCAGGGGAACTCGTGGTTAAGCCTTTCGGGCCCATGAAGCTCAGAGGTGTCAAGGCAGCTCTTGAATTTTTAGGTCTTATATCACAATGTCCTCAGCACCTACATGCAGGGGACAGTATAAAAATATGTCATTCTCTGCCTTCAAGTCACTTCCTGTCTAGCTGGTAAATAAGATATATTTTGAACCACACAGAACCAATAATATAGAACACTAAATGCATAGACCAAATATATATAGACCTAAACATTTTAGATACAAAGGAAGAAAGAGTTCTTCCACATGAGGCCATTCAAAAAGGATTTAGAAGGTGAGCGAGACAGTTCTTAAAGGATGGGTAAATACTTCTATAGAAAACAGCAATCAAGTTGACACTGTCAGCACAACCCATGAAAGAAAATACAAAAACTGCCACTTTGGCCAGACTGGAGCCTGCATCAGAATCACCTATGTGTGTTTGGGGAAAGTTGTTAAAAATAGATCCCAAGGCCCCACTTCTGGCCTCCTGGATTGTAATCTCTTGGGGCAGAGCCTAGAATTGGAGTTTTCTAACAAACTGTCCCAGTAATTCTTCTGTACACAAGAGTTTAGGGTTCTATGATATAGTTTTGGTTTTATAGTTTATTGTTGACACTGGAGTTTTTAATTCAACAACATAATTTAAACCGTGCTATTTACAGTGAACATTTTTTTATTGTAGCTATAATAATATTTCTAAAATAGTTTGTCGATTGATCGTGGCCAAATAGTCCAAGATCCTCATAATAATATAATTTTAAAGAATGTTTGTTAAAAGACCTATAGGAAACAAAGCAGGTTTTGGCTTTCTATCCCCAACTTTGAATAAAATGATCTCTTCACTAAACGGTAGTTCCATAGAAATAGAAAATCAAATTAAACATATGTTAGTTCAAGATCATCGGACTGTCTAAAAGAGTGAACAGCTTCTCTGGCACTGCCTCAAAAGTTAAATAGAGTTACCGTATGACCCAACTATTCCAGCCTAGGTGTATAACCAAGAGAAGCGAAAACATACATCTACACAAAAACTTGTGTACATGAATGTTCGTAGCAGCACTAGCTAATTCACAGTAGCCAAAAAGTGGAAAAACCCCAAATATCCATGGACTCATGGATAAAGTTTGGTACATCCACACAGCGGAATATTATTTGGCAATAAAAAAAATGAAACACTGACGCATGTGCCTTAGCCTGGAGGAACCTTGAAAACATTATGCTGGGTGAAAAGAAGCCAGTCACAAAGTTTCCCACATCGTAGGACTCCATTTATGTGAAAATCCAGAAGAGGTAGCTTCCACAGAGACAGGAAGTAGATTAGTGGTTGCCGGGGCCTGGGGCGTTAGGGAGACAGGGTGTGGCTTAATGACTATGGGGTTTCTTTTGGGGTTGATGACAGTGTTTTCTAATTGACTGTGGTGATGGTTGCACAACTCTGAATATTCCAAAAACCATCGAATTGTGCACGTTGGGTGGATTGAGTGGTACATGAATTATATCTCGGTAAAGCTGTTTTTATTTTTATTTTTTGCATTACGCGGGCCTCTCACTGTTGTGGCCTCTCCCGTTGCGGAGCACAGGCTCCAGACGCGCAGGCTCAGCGGCCATGGCTCACGGGCCCAGCCGCTCCGCGGCATGTGGGATCTTCCCGGACTGGGGCACGAACCCGCGTCCCCTGCATTGGCAGGCAGACTCTCAACCACTGCGCCACCAGGGAAGCCCATAAAGCTGTTATTTTTAAAATGAACAGCTGGTACGTAACATGGCCATTTGCTAAAACCCACTCTCTCATCCTCAAAGCATGGAGGTTTACTCTCTCAGACACCGAGCGGGCAGCTCCCTGTGGTTGAAGATGAGGGCAGGTCGAAGCAGAAGCCATGTCAGCTCATCCTCTGACCAGACTGTTGCTGGTGAGATCCGCCGCCCGTCTCACCTTCCATCAGCACGTCTGATAACCTCACCAGCACGTGCTCAGTGCCCTTCAATTGTTCCCTTTCTCCTCAAGTTGTAACTGTTCCTTCTTTCCCATCAAATACCATCTCACCCTCTCCTGCCCCCAAAGGAGGAAGAGGGAGAAGTGGGAGGGAAATTGGAACCGTGGGGGAACTTGTGTGTTCACCCTGATCTGGAGGCGTGAGAGAGAAGCAGCCCGTCCATCAGCCCCAGCCTTGACCTCTTAGCGCGTGTGCAAACGCTCATCTCGGTGATCTCAGCTTCCACGGGAACGCAAGTCTCCACGTGTGTTTATGATCCGATCCAGTGTCCTTGAGAAAGCGCTCCTGATACAAGGTTACATGGATTAGGCAGGATATGAAACTGTGTTACAGAACGATAGAGATGTTGTTAAATGCATGCGTGCCTCCACGTGTATAGGTAGGTGCCTGTGTGTGTACGAATATTGAATATATGTCGTGCTCGTCGGAAATATGCCAAAACGAAAACACTCATAGGATTACTGGGAGCTTTTATTTTCTTCTCTGTGTTCTATATTTCAACTTTTCAACAAACATAGAACATGTTTGACTTTGTATAATATAAAGTTTTTTGTGTAATATTCCAGAACAATGCGCTTGACTATGTAAAATCATTTTTACATTGTGAGAATGAGCCATATAAGCGTAAAACATACAAGCAGGAAGTCACAAAAATTTCCCACTTCCTAGTGCTCCTTTAAAAGCCAGCTCTTGAACCAAACGTTATATCATCTACTATTTTAGCTTTTCAAAATGGTCCATCACTAAAGAATAGATTTTTTCCCCAGAAGTGCAATCAAAACTTATTTCCCTAGGAGAAGATATAGAAGTTTTACAAAGCAGTCCTTTGTGTGAGGTGGTGCTTGGACCCATGATAGGAGGACCAAGTATGTCCAGCACGGAGGCCAGGTCTCTGAGCCACCGAGGGACCTTCTGAGCTTTCTAGGCATTCCTTTCTCCTCCCGTGTGAAAGAAGCCGGTTGTTTAGATTTGTTTTGGCTCCAACACCTCTGCATTCTGTTAGCCTGAGAGATTCGAATATTCGTAAGCCATTCTCCATCCGCAAATCATCACCAGTTTGCAGGCTCATTAGTGAATCAGAAGAACGGGTTAGAAAAGAAATGTGGGTGAGAGCAGCGCCCTCCAGGAGTGCAGACCAGGAACTTCAATAGTGAAATTATTTTGAAAAGGGGAAAACAGAGAGGCGGGCGGAGGACTCATGGCAATGACTGCAAACTTCCGGATGGTTTCTCAGAAACGCGGATGGCTGTCCCGTGTACAGAAGGGAGTGTCGTCGTCATTTGGATTCCAAATAACTTGGCAAACGGATAATAGTCTCTGACAGCTCTGTTTCTCCTTTAAATGGGTTTGGAGGGGTCAGGCGCCTGCCTCCGCCTTTCTTTAAAGAGGTGGCACGCCATTTCTAAGGAAAATGTCAACGGCTGAAGCAGCTGACAGTGTGACGAGCAGGCAGGCGTGAGCCACCCCCAGCCTAACCCGCAGCCCCCCTCGCGAGCAGGGATGGTGCTGCTTTTCCCCCCGTCGCTTAAGGACCCTTTCAAAGTGTTCAATGTCTCTGATTGACAAAGTTTCTGTATTCGTGACTCAACACTGAATTATCGCAGGTGACAGTTCTATGTAAGGAATTCCAAACATAATGAATTCCAAAGGGTGACGCCCCACTTTGTGTTGTAGAGGAATTTGGTTTAAAAGACTGTCAGTGTATTCCCAAGCATGAGACCACAAGTGAAGCAAGCCTGGTCTCCATCCCCCATTTAGTGAGCTGGCAAGTGGGGACTGTCACCCACGTTAATAAGGTGGTTCCCAGCCTTGGCCACAAGCTGGAATGGCCTGCAGGACTTTCACAAAATGCTGAGGTCACTTCAGGTCAACTCCTCGAATCCCTGGTCTGGATGTGGTCTGGGTATGAGGATCCGGGTGTCTCTAGGGTACTGCCAGCAAGAGGACCCCGATGCAGCGGCTGGGAGCACAGACACTGGACCCTGGGACCCCATCCGGCTTAGACTCCACTGGCTGTGTCACCCTGGGGAACCTCTCCTGGCCTCTGTTTCCTCCTACTTAAATGAGATGATGTCAGTAATAGTATCTACCTCACAGCGTTGTTGATGTGAGGATTAAATCCGTCAATGCACGTGAGGTGCTGCTGCTGGCACAAGGTTCACCGTCACCTGTATTCATTTCTGGTCCTTTTCTCCATGAAAACTGGCATTGGAGGTGTGTTAGGACTCTTCTGGTCTAGGTTTGGCTTAGGTCTGATTAAGTGGGGGGCGGGGGGGCGGTGAGGAGGAGGGTTGAGCGTTAATTACCATCTGGTTAGAAAGACTTACGTCTCTGTTCAGCCCCGGTTCCTCCAGCTACGTGAAGAGCCTGTGATGGTGTTAGTTACCAAGGGTGCCTGGCACCTGCTGGGGACCACAAACATCCACCCCAGGAGGGCTCCTCTTGTAGAATTCCGGTGAGGATTGAAACACCTCTCCACAGTGTGGAGAGCTTCTATGTGAAATATGTCTTTGCAATGAAAATTTTCTGGTAGGACTTCATCTATGTTCTCATGCCTAACTAATTTTTCAGCCGTTTTCCTTATAAGTCAACTTTCTAAGCCCAAAGGTAATACATGCTTCTTTCTTTGAAGGAAGGAAGTTGTGTCCTGTTGATTCTAAAGGAAGAAAATATTATTCTGGCAAATCTCTGTTTAGTAAGTAACTAATAGACCGTTACGGTCACTTCATGGGTGTTTCTGGCCAGCTGTGTGTGTGGGTTACTGCCAGAGCCTGGCTGGGAGACAAGATGGAAATGGTTCCGAACGGTGCTTTCTGAGCCTGTCGGATTGTCCTTTGGAGCCCAGTTTCTGTCACTCCTCTATCCTTTCTTTAAGTAGAGCTCTGATTCCATCCCTCGAATGTCAGCAGATACAGGAGGGAATGCGGGAGTGTGCGGGGTGACCAGGACAGAAATTCATGGATTACATTCACGCTGATTACAACATTTTGAAATAGCCCCTGGTCAGAGTTAGCCTGGTTGGTTTCAAACCTCAGAATGTGGTTTCCAGCACCATTTTATTTCCTTTTCTCTTACACCAAGATGCTTTGTTTTAAAAACACTGACTTAGAAACTAAGCTTTAATCGGTGCCTTAGTTTGAACAGCTGTTATTTCCATGCTAATTCATTTATGTCATTTGATTCACATTTGGATGATTACAGATTCCTAGGGGGGAAGGTAAGGCAAGTTCCAAGCACATGTTTTAAGTGCCCTTATTGGTATTGTAGGAAACTGAGTCACAATGCAGTGAAGCCACACACTCAGAATCACATGATTTGGAGGTGGCGGGGTCTCTATCCCGTGTTCCTCCCCTCCCAGGAAGGGGGCACCTGGGACCAGCCGTGCCCCCCACCCCCAGGGCATCATTTCCTCATCAGGAAGCCTCATCCAGCTATCCCTGGGGTATTTACTAAACAGGGGAGCTGTTTTCCCAGTAGATGATCTAAGACAAAAAGTAACATGTAAACATCATCCTTAAGTAATAGGTCTCCTGTTTGTTGTAATACACCCGGCTGTGTGCCTTGGCATCGTTTATATGTTAATTTCTACCAGAATTGCATTTCTTACATTGTAGAGAAAAAGTAGGAAAGAGATTTTTTTTTCACTACTTGCATCTTTAATGCCTGTAAATATGAAAACATAATGGGCTGAAGATTTACCCACAGGATTCTCTGGTAAAGAAGTTAGTTAAGTAACCATGTCAGTCTTGGTTTAAATAATCTAGCATAGAGACAAATCTTGGGGAATTGTACCCGATAGAATCATCAGCGTGGCTAACGTTTTAATTTTCATCATGCGTGGTTTTCTTCCTTTTCTCTCTGAGGTGATGAGCAGTACAAAGTTTTGGTCACCAAACGTTTAGCAACACAGCTTCCCACGGGAGGCCCCTCTTTGCTATGAATTAGACCTTTGAAGGTTAAAAGATATTGTGTGAAGGTGGATTTTTATTCTGCATCCAGGAGACCGCTCGGGATATAACTGCAGACCTGGCAGGTTTTTGTGGACAGAGGCAGGAGGCAGTAAGTGTGGTCACTCAGCTGGGCAGAGCCTGAGTTCTTCACCAGCCTGGTGTCCGGCTCCAGTTAAAAGGCTCAGGCCTCCCCGTGACCGCGGCCGCCTGCAGATGCATGGCTGCATGCAGCACGTGCAGTCCCGCGCCCCGCAGTCCCTGAGGGATGTCGCAGCCCCGTCCACAGCAACCCTGGGCTTTTCTAAGGTGTACCTCCTACCTGGCCATCTCTCATCTTCACCGTGACCGATAGGACTTGTTTTTATCTCACGTTTCATTTTCTTTTCAAATACAGTCTCTATATAGTAGAATATAATGTAACATAATGTAACATGATATGACATGGTATATAATGTAGCGTAAAAGTAATGTGTATTGAGGGAGGTCATTTAAAAACAGGCAAATACAGGCAATGGTGTCCAACTCTAACAAGAGGATTTCGGTCCCAGCCTCGTTGCAGATGGAGCTCTCCTAAGTAAATCCATCCTCCAAAGTAGGTTAATGATTCTTACCAGGGGTTCTTATGCAGCTTGCAGTTGCCATGTACTTCAAGATCAGTTTCATGAGCATTTCCCAACTGGCTCTAGGAGATCGTATGGACCATTTTTCAGAGAGTTGTGGTGACTCACAGAGGGTGGGGATGCAGGAAATCCCAGGAGGCTTCAAGGCTCAAATCCGCTCAGGGCGCCAAGCCGTCGGCTGGCTGGCAAAAGGGACCTGCGTGTATTGTGGTTTGTCACTTGCCAGAGACTTCAAAGGACTACGGATGTTGAGACCTTTTTTTTGTTAGGGCACAAGGGGCATTAGCCAACTTTTTAACTCCAGAAGTCCAGAACAGGCCAAGTGGTTGAGGAAAGAAAATCAACAGGGTAGCATGACCTGCACCTTCAGTTCCACAGGAGCACCTGGGAGCAGGTGCCCCTGAAGTTGTCTGATGGAGAGGGGGGCGTGGAAGTCTTGGGGACGTGGGCCCAATCCGAAAAATGTGTGTGGGGGGGGTCCAGAAAGCAGCTATGGTTTTGTGTTGTGTGTCACGTCCAGCAGGGTAATCCCACAGTGTGCTTCATCCTCTACTTTCCTGGGAAGGAAACTGTGCCTTTCAGGTAGGACGAGTTTACAGGCGCTCCCGCCTTCATGGCAGCCCCAGGGGCAGCCCTGGGCCCAGAAGGCTGAAGGACGCAGGAAGGTCACAGCCAGCGCCTGGAGCTGCAGGTTACCGTACAGAGCAAAGCACATCACTGTAATCCTTCGCATGGCGGGTCAGCCACAAGTACAGGGTTGATGTGAAGTGTAAAAGATTTTAATTTATCACCGATGTCTACGGTTTATTAGTGAATCTCAAAATAGTCTAGGACATTTGGGTTTTTCCATCTATACGGTCAAGCCCCGCTCGATTCCAGACTCACATGTCTCATGCCAGAGAGTAAATATCACAGGGAGTGGCCTGGCTCCAGACCCCGCGCCGGTCCAGAACACCCAGCGGGAGATTACTGGGGACGTTTCGCCTCAGGCTGGCGTGTCTCACCATTTCTGTAACTCGTTGGCACGGTAGCAATGGAAGGATGAAGGAAACATCTCTCTGGGCTTTTTTTTTTTTTTTTAATGCATCTGAGTCTTGGAACTCAAAATCCCTTGGAATCCTTAGCCTCCAGGGGCAGCTTGAACTGCTCAGCATCAGAAATGAAGCACTTGGGCTTCCCTGGTGGCGCAGTGGTTGGGAGTCCGCCTGCCGATGCAGGGGACGCGGGTTCGTGCCCCGATCCTGGAGGATCCCACGTGCCGCGGAGCGGCTGGGCCCGCGAGCCATGGCCGCGGAGCCTGTGTGTCCGGAGCCTGTGCTCCGCAACGGGAGAGGCCACAGCAGTGAGAGGCCCGCGTACAGAAAAAAAAAAAAAAAAAAAAAAAAAAAAAAGAAATGAAGCACTTGCTCTCATGTCGGTTTTCTTTCTTGGTGGAGGGACCACTCTGCAGCTGCCCGTCAGATGGCTGAGGCACCGTTCAGGGCCTTTCCCTCCATCCCTGGTGGCCCGAGTGACTGCCACCACCCAGAGAGGGCGGTGGTGAGGTCTGGTGCCGGTTCAGCCCGGCAAAGCCAGGACTTGCAGACCCGGAGATGCCCAGTCACCTTTGCAGAGCTGGCCTCACACCTGCTGTTTCACATCTGAAGGGCATTGCCTGTGTGACAGCTGTCCTTGCGCATCGTGTTAGCTTGGCCCCGGGCAGTTCCCCCGTTGGCCGTCTGCAGTGATAAAATCCTGCGCCTCCATGTACACAGCCTTTCCCTTTTCCTGCCACCTTGGACCCAATATGCTTGTGTTTCAGCAGTTTATGCCCCGGGGGTCAGCCTTACCAAACATGTTTGTGAAGGCATCTTCCCCAAAGCGATGTGTCTTATCTGTGCTCCATTAGGTTCACTGTTGGGGCTGGAGTCTTGGTTTCTCCTCTGTTACTTTAGACAGAATAAGAGTATTTAGATAGTGTGTGTATTTAGGCTCCTGGCCCTTTTTCTGTTTGTTTCAGATAATCGCTGAATTTTTTGTCTGCCTTTTAATTTTATGACCTTTTGGATGGGAAATCTGTTTGGTAACTCAATCTACCACTCTCTCCTAGGTTATTTCTTCCATTGCTTTTATTTAAAACAAAATAAAATGTCCCACCCAGACATCAGATGAGTATTCATCTTTGTTACCATTTTTACAGCTTGTTTTTTTTTTTTAACACTTACCTCTTTAATCGATCTTGGATTTATTGTTGTGTAAAATGTAGGGAAGAAATATGTATTTATTTTACCCCTATAACCGGACAGCCCCTTGGAAATTTGAATGTAAGCATCTTTTTCTAATTTTGTCACCAGGCTTATTGTGGCCTTTGCTTTCCATGACAAATACTATCTTCAGATACGTAAGTAACACTAAGCAGTGTTCCTCATTCCAAAGAGGTCTGAACCCAAGATAATAACATCAGTCCCATTTAGAGGATTTTTAGATTTTCTTAACCAAAGTCAAAGAGTGAGCTTTGCAAGGAGATGGCAGGACGGGGGTGGGAACACAGTGTCCCGGTCCCCTGCCACCTGCTTCACCAGATCATGTCATGGGGGTGGGAGTGGACCAGGGCTTCTCCCCAGAGGAGGACGTGCCTGGGGGTGGCAGTACATGGGGGTGACAGAAGACTGTCTCCCGCGGGCCCTTCTCAGCCGTCTCCGCTCCCTGAGGCAAAGGACGCAGGAGCCTGAGGCAAAGGACGCAGGAGCCTGTGATGCATCGGATGAGGTTCCCACCATGAAGAGCCCGTGGGTTCGCACAGCAGCTGCTCAGAGAGGCGTCTTGTTGGCCAGGGTTGGGAGGGGCGGCCCCAGGCCTCCTGTCACTGACGCATCCCCCCTTCCTTCCTGTGATCCTGTCCCACCCAAGGTCTCCTTCTCAGCCTGCGCACGTGTTTGGAGAGACGTCTTTCGGATCCCACTGCTTACGTGGGATCCCGTTCTCCCTTCAGGGTCTTTAGCTGGCATCCTCTGCGTCTTTTATTGAATGAATGGGTCTCAGCTTTTGCTTCTGTTGACCCTCCTGAAACCCTTTCTCTGCTGTTCTCCGTGGCAGAGCCACTGGAACCTGTAACTCAGGATAGACAGGAAATGGAGCGACTCCTTGTGCCGTCTGCCTGGGAACTGTCTGCTTCTGCCCCCCTTGTTCATTCTCCTAAGTGGTGGCTGTGCCGGGGTGTCCACAGCAAGAACTACCACGGGATGAGCTTGTGTTGGGGACGTGTCCTGATGGAGCCGCACAGATGCTGCCGTAAAACCTTCTCTCTGGTGTAGCTGCAGTCGTGTTCAGTAACAGACCCTCTTATTTTTACCTCTACCATAAACTACTTTTTTAAAGAATGAATAGATGAAATGTGTTTTAATGAAGAAGCATATCAAAACTTCTTAAAACGACACCAAAAAAAGCCACCCAGAGACACCGACCTCTCCTCGGGTCTTGCTCACCAACGCCATCACACACCCGGTGTCTCGCCTCCCTCCAGGGGTGAAAGCAGTCATGGCTGCGTCCCCAGCGGAGGAGTGCTGCCCTCCCGGGGCCCCTGAAGGTGGCACCCATGGAGACTCCCCCGGGCGCCTGGCCCCCGCTGCCCCGGGCGCACAGCCCTCGGGAGGCTCTCCTGCTTCCCTCTTCACACTGTGGCCCCCAGACTCCCGCTTGCCGGGGCAGCTCTGCGTCCTGTGTGCCGGCGCTCGGCCCTTCCAGCGCCTCGGGGATTCGGGGCCACTGTAGTCATAGGGGTCTGTATCGGACCGGGAACAGCCAAGCATCAGAGCAGAGAGAAAGATCAGGGAAAAGCCCTTGACTTTTATCATGCAGTGAAGCTGACTCCACTTACTAGGCAGTAAAGTGACCCCAGCGCAGGCGTGGCCTTGGCTGTGGGACCAGCACCATCGTGCTCACACGCTACCCGTTGTTCTCGTCATGACCCCGTGAGGCAGGTACCATCTTCACCCCAGATTACAGAGGAGGAAGCTGAGCAGGGAGCCACCTGTGCGCTGGGAGAGACAGAGCCTGGGTGTGTGTGCTCCAGGCTGCGGGCCCTGGGCTCTCAGCCACAGACCCACCGGGAAGGTGAGCGGCCAGGGCACCAAAGCAGAGGTGGACCCCAGGGAGCCTGAGCACCCGAGTGTGAAAGAGGAAGCCAGTCATGGAGCAAAATGCAGGAGACTGTCCTGGGGCCCAGGGACAGGAAGGACTTCTGTTCTCTTTAATTGTGATAAAATATACATAATAGTACCAAAGGTAAGGTAGATAGCTAGTGGGAAGCAGCTGCATAGCACAGGGAGATCAGCTCGGTGCTTTGTGACCGCCTGGAGGGGTGGGATAGGGAGGGTGGGAGGGAGACGCAAAAGGGAGGGGATATGGGAACGTATGTATATGTATAACTGATTAAATTTGTTATAAAGCAAAAAAAATAAAATAAAATAAAATAATATATATACATAATAGGATATCCATCATTTTAACCATTTGTAAGTGGTGTTAGTAAATACATTTGCAATATTGTATAACCATCACAGCTATCTATACCCCAGACTTTCTCATCATCCCTAGCAGAAGCTCTGTCCCCATTAGAACAATTCCCCACTTCCCTCCTCCAGCCCCTGGCACCTACCCTTCTACTTTCTGTCTCTATGAATTTGACTTCTCCAGGGACCTCATATAAGTAGAATTATATGGTATTTGTCTTTTTATGTCTGGCTTACTTTGCTTGGTGTAGTGTTCTTAAGGTTTATCCCTGCTGTAGTGTGTGTCAGAGTTTTATTTTTTAGGGCTGAGTGATAGTCCATTGCGTGGACAAACTCCCTTTTGCTTATTCAGGCATCCATCAGTGGACCCTTGGGTTGCTGCCATATTTTTGCTATGGTGAATAATACTGCTGTGAATGTCGGTGTCCAGTATCTGTTGGAATTCCTGTTTTCAGTTCTTTGGGGAATGGAATTGCTGGGTCACATGGTATTTCTGTGTTTAACTTTGTGAGGAACTGCCAAACTGTTTTCTACAGTGGCTGCACCATTTTACATTCCCACCAACTTCTCCACATCCTCACCTACGCTTGTTATTTTCCATTATTTCTGGGTGTTTTTTTTATTATAGCCATCCTTTGGGAAGGACTTTTTAAATAAAACTTTAAAAGTACATATCATAAGACCAAAGTATGAACGACTTAAATACTTGGTCCATAAGGTGGTATTCATCATACTTGTCACACTTAGGAATATTTGAGGAAAGTTTCTGCCTTCACACACGTGGGGCCATAGGACGTCACTCGGACATTGCCCTGGGTGCACCAATTTGCTTGTGGAATCTTGGAGTTGTTCTTATTCTCAAGTGGTGATTTTGTTTGTTTTTTTGTTCCTCAAAACTAATCCCATCTGTATTCCCAGATGGCTAAACTTTAGGCAATGTCAGCACTGAAAAGAATAATATTGTAATTGGTTATAACACACTCATTTTTTTAAAGAAATCCATAATCCATAGTTATCCTCAGGAAGAGGAAGAGAAGGGATTTTCCTCTTGATTTCTAGTCCCATCAGAAATGAGAACATTGCCATTTTGTAACCCTAAATGACTCACGCATCCTTGATCCGTATAAGCAAGGATCGTATATGTAAGCTAACGGATGAAGGATTGTAAGGGAACCCACAGGTCATTCCATACCAAAATATCACCCCTCACGTTATTTGTTACTTACAAGGGGATGTACACATCTTTGCAGTGAGAGGCTGATGACTTGCCACCTGACCCAGTGGAATTTAGCATCACTGAGCAAGGGTAATGCGGCACCCCTCCCCACATCTGTTGCACCTTGAGGTCTGCAGCATCACCCAGGAGGTATTTTTGCCAAAAATGTTTAGGCTTGGGGCTTCCCTGGTGGCGCAGTGGTTGAGAGTCCGCCTGCTGATGCAGGGGACGCGGGTTCATGCCCCGGTCCAGGAAGATCCCACATGCCTCAGAGCGGCTGGGCCCGTGAGCCATGGCCGCTGAGCCTGCACATCCGGAGCCTGTGCTCCACAATGGGAGAGGCCACAACAGTGAGAGGCCCGCGTACCGCCAAAAAAAATATATATATATATATATAATATATATATATATATATATATATATAGCCTCAACCTTATAAAGCCTCCAGACCTAACCTCGGTTTATAAGAAATATAGGAGTTAGAGCAACCAGTAAAGAAACAATCAGACACACGTAGGAACAATCTACAAGAAAACTGACCTGGACTTAACCAAAAAGCCCACAAAAAGCACAGGGGAAAAAAATATGCGGGACCATTGTATTCTAGAAGCAAAAGGAATAAGGAAATATAACAACCAGATCTAACATGTGAACCTTGACCGAATCTGAGGTTGGAAAAAATAACAGCTATAAATGACATGGCAGGATGGGCAGGATTGGAATATGTACCAGATATTAGATGATATTATGGAATGCTGGTGAATGTTCTTCAGGGCGACAGTCGCGTTAGGGTTATGTAAGAGATTACCCTGTTCTTAGGGAATGCTGCATGTAAATGCACCTAGGCGTCAAGTGTCACAGCGTCGACAATATATTGTCAGATTTGTGGCTAAAATGTGTGTATGTGTGCGGAAAGAGAGGGAGATAGAGAGGGGGGAGAGAACATGTATCGAAATGTAAGCAGTTGTTGAGTCTATAGGTGGAGGACTCGGGGGGGCCATTCCACCTACTCTTTCAACTTTTGTGTATGTTTGAAAAGTTTGTACAAAAAGTTGGGGGAAATTATTTATATCTAATGTCTTGTGTTTCACATCCTACCTTTGAAAGCCTTCGATTTTTCTGTCTTGCAGTTCGGGACCGAGTCAGATCGAAGATGGAGAGAGACATTTTGGCAGAAGTGAATCACCCTTTCATCGTAAAGCTTCATTACGGTAAAGGGAGGGAAAAAAATTCCCGGCTGTTGAGAGGACCTAGACCAACCCTCCCCCAAATCAGAGGAAATCGGCATCGATTCCTTGTCTCAGCGTCCGGCCCTGTCTGGGGTGGAGTTTCTCACCCCGGGTTCCTGAGCCTCAGATTCTTCTTCTCTGGGGGAGGAAGATGCCCTGTTTCATCTCAAAAAACCGAATCTGAGGGAGCGAGAGGTTACCCTTAATTAAATTATCAAAATGGAGAAAGTGGTTTTAAAAAAAGGTCTCAACCTAGATGGGGTGAATGTATGACATATTTTTGTGTTGTTTCAGAGTAAAGTGCCTATGACCCCATAGTTTCTTTAAACCAGAATGGTAACATCTCGTGCATTTTAAGTAAAGACTATATTTTAGACATTTGAAGGATGGTAGAGCCCTCAAAACTGCCTTTCAAGGTAGACTATTGTTTCCATTTCTCAGAAGAGAAAACTGAGACTCAGATGGAATAATTCTGATTTCTGAGGCCACATATCTGCGATGCCACACAAGGCTTCTTCTTCGTTTGCTTTCTGCCATTTTACCTCCTCGGAGAAGCAATAAGTGAAATCTTCAAATTAAAAGTAATGAGATGGCGGCTCCAGAGTCATGGCAGACTGCATTACAGCTTTGTGCCCTAATGGAGTAATTAATGTGGGCGAAGCGCTGGGCACAACAAGGACAAGTCCCGTACCTTGTTGGTACAGGGTTCAGGGGTGGGCACAGTTGGAGGAGGCTGCCCATGACTTTCACCCACGTCGGGAGTGAAGGCATGAACACACGCAAAGGCGGGAGGACAGAGCTCTTTGCTCGTGAACTTCTGATATTCCTAAGAAGACAGTGTAGAAAGTCCTGTTTGGAAAGCACGGGGCCTCTCCTTTCAGAAATAATAAGCGCCAACGTGGATGTGACCTTGCGGGCAGCCGCGTGGTGGCCGGATCCCTCGGGCCACGGGCAGGTGCCCTTAGATCCCACCGGTGGCGGCAGGCTGACCCCCCCATCCCACGGCCGCCTCAGTGCTGCTGATTTGCTGGTGTCAGAGCCGATCCAGGTGTCGTTGCGGTTGGTTTCCCGGGTGTTTTTCTGAAGCAGTGGAGAACTGGGGTCTCGCAGAGTTTTTTTTTTTTTTTTTTTTTTCTTTTTGCGGTACGCGGGCCTCTCACTGTTGTGGCCTCTCCCGTTGCGGAGCACAGGCTCCGGATGCGCAGGCCCAGCGGCCATGGCTCACGGGCCCAGCCGCTCCGCGGCATATGGGATCCTCCCAGACCGGGGCACGAACCCGTATCCCCTGCATCGGCAGGCGGACTCTTAACCACTGCGCCACCAGGGAGGCCCTCGCAGAGATTTTTAAAGGCATCCTCCACGTGACCTCTGTGATGGATCACAAGCTACTTGTCCTCCGTCTGCCTGTCAAGCCCTAGGACGGAGCATTCATCCACACTGCAGTTTACACAATTCTGACAAAGGGGTTTCTAGTTAGAGGCTTTATGTTTCTAAAACCCCAACAGTTATAATGCTTCTGGCATTGACTTTTAGAAACTGAAAAGTTCCCAAGTGTGTGGGGATGTCAACACCACTTCCAGCCATACTTCCTTTGTGTGTAAAATAGATGCCACGTGCCAGACCAGCGGGAACATTGAACTGACCATCCAGTAGCCACGGTGGTTCGTTTCTCTTGAGCCTCACACGCATGCACCGTGCCCCCCTTTGACCAAGGCGTGCCCGTGCTGGTGGCGGGCGGGGCCTGACCCGTGAGCTCCATGCCCATGACTGTGGCCCTCAGGGGCCAAAGGGAGAGCACGAGCTCTGCTGCCGCCAGGTACAGGCAGCTGGGCCGACCCGTCCCCGGCACAGCCGTAAAAGAAGGAACAGGTGGTGGATATCCTTGAGCCCTGAGCTGTACCGAGCACAGTTCCATAGGCGGGGGAGGGGACTCGTCCCAGACGTCACGGCAATCGCCCTGCTGCTCACCAGCCACCTTCCAGCAAAGCCAAGTCTCTAACAAGACACGGTTGTGCCCAAAGCCCCGTGTCGGTAGTGGTGATGAGAGCAAGTGGAACCTACACATACTTTTCTCCGTGTGTCTTTCAATCCCTTTGTGATTAAAAAAAGGCAGGAAGAAGGAGAGGGAGGGAAGGAAGAAGGAAGGAAAGAGGAAGGAGGCGGGGAAGGGGCGGGGAGAGGAGGAGAAATAACCTCCAGACCATGAAGAAAAGTGAGAGAGACAGAACTCCTCACCGTCCACTCCCTTCCCCAAGTCCTGCCCTCACTCTGCTGTGCGGTCTCCAGCCCGGCCCCAGTCCTGTTTCTGAAATGACCCAGGGTTACAGGCTACACGGTATTGTTTGAGCCAACAAGAGACGGGCTTTTTGCACTCAGAGCCTGGACCCAGGGGATTGATGTCCACCACAGGGGACCATGACACCGAAATGCTCTCAACTCTCTCCTTCCGCAGCCTTCCAGACGGAGGGAAAACTCTATCTGATTCTGGACTTCCTGCGCGGAGGAGACCTCTTCACCAGGCTCTCCAAAGAGGTACACGGAGTGCGGGCTGTGGGTTTCTGCCTAGAATTCGAGGGACAGGAGAGCACGGGGCAGGGTGGGGTGTGTGTGCGTGCGTGTGTGTGTGGTGTGTGTGCAAGAGAATGTATGAAAGTGCGTGTACATGCACGCACATTGTGTGGTGGGTGGCGTGTGTATGTGTAAGTGTGTGTGTGGTGTGTGTATGTATTTGGTGTGAGGGCGTATGGTGTGTGGTGTGTGCGTGTGTTTTAAAGATGTCTCACAAGTCACACAGGGAAGAAATCTGTTGTCCTGGAAAGATCTTAAGAAAACGGACTCTTCCCAAGACCCCCGTGGAGCTCTAGAACCTTCCCTGTGTAGAGCAGATGGAAACTTGATTTATGTTACATAGGGAAGACTTTATGTCACAACGTTTCACTTTCCACCGTAGGAAGACGCTATTAACACGCTGACCACACATCCTGGGAGGGGCGTCGGGAGCGTCTAATTAGGGCTTCACCCATGAGCGCTCCGTGACCCCCAGGGCTTGTCCTTGACCCCCACTACCTGACTTCGGAACATTCCAGGATGTCTTGCAGCGCAACGTGAAAGCTCTCTGGCCCCTGCTTCATGGGATGGAAAACCCAGCATCCTGCTCGAGGCAGTGATCATGCCAGGCTTTTAATCCTGTTGATTCTGTATCACGTTTCCTTTATACAGAAGAGAGCATGATGAAGGTGACAGCGTGTTGACACGATGCACAGAACAGGTTCCCGGCCCTGCTGACGCAACCTCAGCCGGCACCGGGGTTCTTACTGGGCTGTGATGGGGTTCGGGCTGCCCTCCCCCTTTCCTCACCGCCCACTTTTTCAGCAGGAGGTCCCTCCATCCTGTGTGAAACTCCAAAGTGCAGTCAATCAAGGTGGAGCGTCAGTGGGGTCCCCAAGACCTCGAGCCGCTCTCTCCCTGTTTCCTGATGGTCCCTCGGGCAATGGCACAATTGATGTATTGGACTCTTGGCGATAGAGGTTGAAAGCACGGGCTGGAGGATTCAGATCCAAGTTCTCCAAAAGCCCTTTTGGATCAGGTCTCTGGTCCCTTAACCTGCCTCACAGCTGAGCTCACGTTTCCAAAGATGGCGAATCATTGACCTCGGCCAGTTTCTCATCTGATGCCTATTGATTTGCTTCCTTCCCACCCCTGCCAAAGGAAGTCAGGCCACTGGGGGTTGGTCTGTCCAGCATCCAGTGTGACACACCCTGTTGTTGGGCTTCTTGACCAAAAAGGCAACACGCAAGGTACCCATAGGACCCTTTATTTCAGAGTAGAAGTGAAGTTGTCCAGCCTGGGCTCAACAGGGTCTCAGAGTTCACAGAAACACAGGAAATGAATGATACCCTAACCCTAACCCTAACCCTGTGTAAAAAAGTATTTCCCTTCCATCGTCTTCACCGAGCCCACTAGACAGCATCCTTGTGTGTGTCGGTCTCCGTACTGACTGCCTTCAGGAACTCACATCCATGGGTGTTTCATTCCCATAGAGAAACCCTTTGCATTTGCACTTGGTGGCCACGCAGATCTGTGCCCTAAGAGCAGCCAAGGAGAGTAATATGGCCGCCCCTGAGCACTAAGCTGTAGACGTGCCTGTGTGGTTATACACAGAGATGGAGAAAGTTGGGCCAAAGAGAATTCGACAGCCAGCAGGATTTCCTACAGGGAAATCCTTCTCACAGGGAAGCCCACTGAGTATGCTAACCAATTTAGAAAAGAAATACCCAGCCAGGAAACGTGCCGGTCAAGTGTGGAAGACAGAACAGGAGATTCCAGAGGCCAGAGGGGCAGCGAGGGTTGGTGGCACCCAAGTGTCATCCAGGACTTGGGGTGCATGTCCTCCCCACTGGGAGGCATCCCTTTTGTGAAATGGATGTGCTCCACCTTCATTAGCCTGATGTATTCACTGTTCAGTTCCCCAAATTGCCCTTATTCTGATTCTGAGCTTCCCAGGCAACCTTCTGATCATGTATTGATTTTTCACGCGTCTGCCTTCAGAGAGAATTCAGTCATGACGTGGATTTCTAGTCTCTGTGACATTCATTTCTCATGGGGCGGGTAAAGAATGGTTTCTGATATCATCTGGCTTGCTGGTAAGGTGACTACAAAATTACATGCTGGTTCTCACAACCGCAGGGACAGGGAAACAGTAGGAGACAATGACCTTGAGGTCTGCTGGGCACCATGGCCTCGTGTGTGTTTTAGCTAAACCAGGGTCCCTCTCCCGCCAGCCTCTCCGGCAAGGGGCACCCACCGATGCTACACGGGTGGGTTGTATTTGGTAAGACTCGTCCCGCTCTGGGGAGATGTCAGTTCCTAGTTTGCATAAACCCAAGGGGTGAAGAGGTGAACTTGAAGGAGGAGGGATGACATTTGAGACGTATTTTCGGTAAATCCTTCAGGCCTGTTTATGTCAGACCTTCACAGTGTGGTTTAGTTTTTTGTATTAAAGTGTTATATCAGAAGCACGCATATTAAAACATAAACCCAGAAATACACTCCAGAGCTGCATGGTTTGTGGGGCAAGAAAGCTCGGGGGAGGGAACTCTGCCCAGGGCTCCGCCCACAAGGCCTAGTCGCTGTGTGAGGAGTGCCCCCTCCCCTTCACGGGTCCTAAAACTTTGCTGACAGCTCACGTTTCCATTGTAGCAGTTGGAAGAGCCTTGTCTGGGGGCCGCGGTCTGCAGAGCGGAGTGCAGTCTTGGTGGGGCTGAGTGCCTCTCTGTCTTTAACGCCAGCAGCCGCAGCGCAGGCTGAGGTCTTGTCCCCTCTCCCGCCAGGTGATGTTCACGGAGGAGGACGTCAAGTTCTACCTGGCCGAGCTGGCCCTGGCGCTAGACCACCTGCACAGCCTGGGGATCATCTACAGAGACCTGAAGCCGGAAAAGTGAGTGCGGACGAGGCGGGGCGGGGCCCTCTTGCTGCCCACGTCGCCTTGTCCCTGTACTTAATTCCCCAGTGAGGCCGTAGCCTGGGGACTTTCCGGTGCTGGCACCCCACAGGCAGGGATTCCACATGCCCGCCCCTGGAAAGGTGCCCAGACATAGGTGTGGCTTGTGCTGATTTGTGTGGGATGGTTCCAGACTATTCTCACCTGACCCTCATAACACCCCCCAAGGGAGGCTGGGCAGGTGGAGGAGGCTGGGCAGGTAGAGGAGGCTGGGCAGGTAGAGGAGGCTGGGCAGGTGGAGAGGGCCGGGCACGTGGGGAGGCTGGGCAGGTAGAGGAGGCTGGGCAGGTAGGGGAGGCTGGGAGGTGGCAGAGGCTGGGCAGGTAGCGGAGGCTGGGCAGGTAGGCAGCCCACCATTCCTCCTCCCACACCCCCTGCCCTCCCTCCTAGGTGGGCCCCATCCTGCACTGGGAATGTCTCACACGCCATGTCCTCGCTAGTTTGCATCTTCTGTGCCAGTCTCTTCCCCACCTCCACCTCCACCTTGGAAAGCCCTTTCAGCTGTCTTGACAGACCCATTTCTAGGTGACGAGTCAGATGAGCCTTTCTGACCTTTTCTAAAAGACAGTGGCAGCCGATACCCAGCCCAAATTCCAATAAGGTCTGTGTGTCGTTGGCTGTGATCACCTGTGATGTCATCTCCAGGACGTTCGGCTAAAGTCCCTCCAAATAATAGTGTTCTTATTTCAGGTTTTCCTCCTGCTGTTTTCTGTGTCGAGCTGCCACAGACTAGGAGGGGCCCGCTGAGGAGGAAGGACCTAGAGGATCTAGAGGAGGATCTAGAGGATCTAGAGGAGGACCTAGAGGAGGACCTAGAGGATCTAGAGGATATTCTGCTTTCAGTTCATTTGGTTGACCTGACAGTGGTCCCTGCAGCGAAGTTGATGATTTTCTCCCTCTGGCCTGTGACGTGGTCATTAACGGCCCCCTGTCCCCCTATACACTGAGGTCCTTGCCTGCCCCTGCATATGTGGGGCCTGGTGGGACCCCAAGGCTTGGAGCACAAGGCAGCCCAGGCCCTGAGGGCACAGGAAGTAGATCCCAGCCCTTGTTCCTGGTCCCTTAACTTCTCCACCTGCAGGGAACTGAGAAAAATGCGAACTCTGCTCTGAGAAGTGTCAGTCGTTTAAGGGAAACGCCTGGGTTTGCCTAGAGACCAGGAACGTTGCGTATGTCCCTGATGCAAAGCGTATTTGCCTGTGACCAGAGGGAAGTGCTCCCCACGCACGGCTTCAGCTTAACCACCAGCTGGGTAGAGAGAGCGTCACTGGCTGCACGTGTAAATGATGTTTAAATAACCATGAGAGGCCCTCTCCTGAGTATCCCCATACTAAGAGCCACGTCCCGCAAACTCAGCATCGCCTTCAGAAAACAGGCGCTGAGGCCACTGTCACAGCCAGCTCGGCTGACCTGCTCACCCCTGCTGTGAGTTCTGCCCCATGAAGGCAGCACCCCGATTCTCCCTCTAGTTAAAGGTCAAAGGGATCTTTATAGTTAAAAATAGTAATATGTAATTGCAGGATTGAAGAAAAAGGATTTTGTTGTCCATTAGAATTAAAAGGGAATTAATCTTGGAAGTTGCTCACTTCTGGGCAAAGATTAAGTATAACTGAAAAGCAGAGATAAGAACATTTGCTTCTTTCATTATAAATTGTCATCTTAATTATACACTGTAACTTTTTCCTTCCCATTTCCATAAAATAATAGGTATGATTTTTATTCCCATGGCAGATTTTTTTAAATTGTGGTAAGATAAACATGACATAAAATTTACCACCTTGACTGTTTTCAAGTGCACAGTTCCGTCGTGTTCAGAGCATTCACACCATTTGTGCAATCGTCTCCACCATCCATCTCCCAGACTTCTTTCATCCTGCAAAATTGACACCCTGTCCCATGAAACACTAACTCCCCACCACCCTCCCCCAGCCCCTGGCACCCTCCCTTCTATTTTCTGTCTCTGTGGATCTGACTGCTCTAGGGACCACATGTAAGTAGGATCACACCGTGTTTGTCCTTTTGTGGCTGGCTTATTGCACTTGGCGTGGTGTCCTCGAGGTCCATCCACGTGGTAGCCTGTGTCAGAACTTCCTTCCTTTCCCAGATGTGTCTAAGGTACCACATATTAATCCTCACAGCCCACGTCCTGGTCTCTTTAGATCCGGGCTGGTGCCTCCCAGGAGCTGGTGGAACAGAGTTTAATTACAGCAAAGAAAGAAACAGGGCAAGCCAGGAGCCCCGGGGACCTGTGGGCTGATGGGCTGGAGAAGGGCCTCGTGGAAGGCTCGCCTGCGTCCATCCCCTCAGACTCTCCCTCCGCCCTCCCGTGGGCGTCAGCCTCGCCGTACTCCAGAGAGCTGGGAGGAACAGGGCAGTGCTCCCCGTGGGGCATCTGAACGTCAGACGCCTGCACGCCGAGGTCGTGGCCCAGGGCACCAGGAGGGACCCCGTGGGACCGGCTCCCACAACATGGCTCCCGGGGGCTGAGGCCTGAGGTGCCACAGACTCCCCCGGAGGTCGCAGTGGTCCCCAGGGCCAGGCGGGGCTCGTGGATGGGTCTGGCCAGAAGAGCGGGCTCTAGCCGTTGCGGGCCCGCCTGGGTTCAGGAAGTCCCCTCTGAGCAGCTCTGCGTCTGCACAGGCCAGGGCACTCGCGGACCCTCTCAGGCCCATTCATGCAGGACAGACAGCCTGGGGGGGTCCCCAGACCTTTCCCTGGGCTTGAGAGGGTCTCACACCTGCCGTCCCCAGTGTGAGCCTGCTGAGCCAGGCACAAGAACATGGGGGTGCCCTTTGCACCCCACACACCGCGGATGTGCCTATGCTCCTGACCCAGCAGAAGCTGCTGACTAGGGAAGCAGTGGTCTGAAGGACACGTCTGCGAACAGCAGGTGACCTGCCGCCCCCCAGCCAGCGTGGAGACTGCTGCCCAAGGGCCTGGGCGGCTCCCCTGGGGTCTCCGTGCCCTTCCGTGTGTCTCGTCTCTTTTAAAGCATCCGTTTTCCTCCTCTTTCTTTCAGCATCCTCCTGGACGAAGAGGGACACATTAAGATCACAGGTTTGTAAAATTCCACCCGCTACCGACCGATGACTTCACCCCGGCGGCCCTGGTACCTGGGGCCCGACTCAGAGCTAAAGCCCTCTCTCTTATCACACCAGCATGTGCAGACAGGGCTGCCTTCCCCGTGGCCGTGGCTTAGTTCTGTTGGTGTGTGTCTTCCCGGGGACACTCACGCTTCCCAGGTCGGCCCTCCTTCCTTCTCTCCCTCTGACTTAAGACCCTTCTAGTGCCTTTCCTGCTGACTCTCAGCGTCACTGGATGTTTTGGTCAAGAATCTCATCTTAGCATGTCTGCGGGGCCGACCTCCCCACTGAAACCTCAAACCCCTCCCACTGCCATCGGTTCAGGCAGAACGAGCACCACCCCCCCTTGTTCCGTGACACCCACTTGTGCTAATTTCCTCTTGCTGTGTCACAATTACCAACCTCGGTGGCTCAAAACAGCATCAGCTCATCATCTTAACAGCTCTGGTGGCCAGAAATCCAAAACAGCTCTCACAGGGCTAAGATCAAAAGGGGTGCACTCCTTTGTGGAGGCTCCAGGGGAGGATGGTCCTGTCGCCTCTCCGGCTGCCCACTTCCCTGGGCTCACGGCCCCATCCTCCTCCTTCAGAGCCAGGGGGCAGCACCCCAGTCTCTCTCTGACTCTGGCCTCCGCCCCCAAGTCCATGTAAGGACCTTGTGCTTATTGTGCTTCATCCTGGCGCCCCGGAATAACCTCCCTTCTCGAGATACAGCAGGGCCCCCTCTGCCAGGAAGGTGACCTATTCATAGGTTCCAGGGTTGGGGCGTGGACGTCTCTGGGGGCCATTCCGCTGGCCCCCCGCTGGCCGGGTCCTGGCCTGGTCTCCCCTCACACCCGCTCCCCGTGTCCACCAGCGGGCTGTCCCTGCGCGAATGCTCCGCCCTCGCCTCCAGTGGCCGCTGTCTCTGCTTAGGGGGGCACCTGCTCTGTCCCTGTTCTGTCTGCAGAGCCTCCCGTCCTCTGCTCCTCAGCCCCACGCCGTCTGGTCTCCCTGCTGCCTGTCCCCTTCTCTGGGCTGGTTCACCCAGCTCCTGATGGAGCCCCAGTCCCAGCAGAGTGCCCAGAGCAATTGACAGTTACTGCTCGTTAATGTCAAACAGTGAGACTTCTTAAATTTCTCATGAATTATGCACAAGAGCCTGGCACTCATCTGACAGACCCTGTAGACGGCGACCTCCTGGCAGGGGCTGCACAGGTCCGAGGGCGTCCGCAGTGTCTGCTGGTGGGACCTGCCCCCCTCAATGAGTCCAGTTTGACCTGCTGGGGCCCTCTGTGCCTTGCCACGTGTAGAGCAGCAGAAGAAAGGAACCCTTAACAAGCTGAGAAAGTAACCCTGACTTCTACAACGGGTTAAGGCCGTTCAGAAGTGCCAGCATGGCATTTCGTGGAGACTGAAGGTTCTGCTCGTACTGGACCGGTTTCCTCTGCTGAGTGAGGAACTGCGCGTGTATTATGTAAATCGCGCGTGTACAGAGGTAGCTGGAATGGGCATGCGCTGCCACGTTAAAGTTACGTGTCGTATTATAGAGCTTTGGCGTCCCCGGTTTTAGTCGTCGTGGTCAGCCCCGAGACTGATGTGCAGAGTGTCACTTCGGCAGCAAGGCAGCAGACCCACGCGGGTGCTGCAGGCTGTCACTTAGCCGTGAGTTCACTGGGTCCTCACGTGGCCCCGGGAAGAAGGCACGTCACCCTTAACCTCACAGACGGTGAACCTGGAGGGCTCTGTGATCTCAGAACCAGCGTGTTCACTGTGTCCTTCACCCACTGGGTGCAGTAACACGGGCACTGCAGGACGGCGGCCTTGGCTGAAGGTCTCGTGGACAAGGTCCATGGAAGGATACCCCATGGCAAATGCTCTGAAGCCCCGTCCAGCTTGTCCTCCTTCCCCTCCGTGCCTCACCGGCCGGGACCTCCTGCTCGTACCCCCTTTCCCGCCCTTTCCTTCAGAACTAGCGCCGTCTTCCTTCCTTTCCTTCGGAGTAGCCCCGCAGGCCTCTCTGCTGGGGCCGCTGACGTCCAGGGTGTCCTGCTAAAAACAGGCTCCCGGGGAATTGGTGTCGGGCGTCAGGAATGCAGTTTCTGGGCGCCCTCAGGAGCACTCCTGAACGTGTGGGTCCCTATAGAAGCTGACCGGGAGGTGTCGGGTTTGACTCAGCTTCTGCGGGCAGCTCGGCCCCAAGAGGACAGCGGCGGGAGGTGGGCCGGCCGGGCAGCCAGGGCTCCAAGTGCCGCCCGGACACTGAGCGCTGTGTGCTCTTCCTCTTTTAGACTTCGGGCTGAGTAAGGAGGCCATCGACCACGACAAGAGAGCCTATTCGTTCTGCGGGACGATCGAGTACATGGCGCCCGAGGTGGTGAACCGGCGGGGCCACACGCAGAGCGCGGACTGGTGGTCCTTCGGCGTGCTCATGGTACGGCGTGCTTGTGGTACGGCGTGCTCGTGGTACGGCGTGCTCGTGGTATGGTATGGCATGCTCGTGGTAAGGCATGCTCTTGGTATGGTACGGCGTGCTCATGGTATGGTATGGCGTGCTCATGGTACGGTGTGCTCGTGGTATGGCGTGCTCGTGGTATGGTGTGGCGTGCTCGTGGTATGGTATGGCGTGCTCGTGGTATGGCGTGCTCGTGGTATGGTACGGCGTGCTCATGGTATGGTATGGCGTGCTCATGGTACAGTGTGTTCGTGGTATGGCGTGCTCATGGTATGGCATGCTCGTGGCTTGACTTGCTTGCAGTGTGGCATCTGCGGTCCCCAAGGTGCCCGTGTGGCTGTCCCCTGAGCGCCCGCCCGTCCCTGGGGTTCAGAGATCCAGGAGTGACCCGAGGAAAACAGTGCCCATTGTGTGACTCAGGACAAGGGGGGCCACCGACTCCTGGCCCTAGCATTTCCTGGCAGCCTCCTCTCTGTCCCCGCCCCAGACTCCCAGTATCAGGAAACAGAGCTGGGATTCAAGTGAGGATGCAAATGTGTTCAGAGTCAGACCTTTGTACTTAATGCTCTTTCGGGTTTAACATGTGGATTTTAAGGGACGCAGCCCTCTCCAGATTAAAGATATTTTCTTCTTTCAAACACAGAATTCCTCCACTTAGTCAGCAAAATCACCACGAACCAAAATACACGTGGAGCGAAGCGTTTTTACATCTACATCGAGAAACCTGGATTTTCTTTGGGTCATGTGTTTGCAGACAGAGCGTGCAGCGAACACCGTCTAGCCAGGCGGTCTGTAGTCACAACAGAAGCGGGGTTGGCT